>NC_134403.1:33625645-33944355 GCF_038048845.1 Mixophyes fleayi | reverse complement strand
ACTGCAATATTACCAAGTTCACACATTCTGCAGTATCTTGTGCTACATATAATGGAGACCAAAAATTTGGAGGATAAAGTAGGGAAAGATCAAGACCCACTTCCTCCTAATGCTGAAGCTGCTGCCACTAGTCATGACATAGACGATGAAATGCCATCAACGTCGTCTTCCAAGCCCGATGCCCAATCTCGTAGTACCGGGCATGTAAAATCCAAAAAGCCCAAGTTAAGAAAAAGTAGCAAAAAGAGAAACTTAAAATCATCTGAGGAGAAACGTAAAGTTGCCAATATGCCATTTACGACACGGAGTGGCAAGGAACGGCTTAGGCCCTGGCCCGTGTTCATGACTAGTGGTTCAGCTTCACCCACGGATCTTAGCCCTCCTCCTCCCCCCCCCCTACAAAAAATTGAAGAGAGTTATGCTGTCAGCAACAAAACAGCAAACAACTCTGCCTTCTAAAGAGAAATTATCACAAATCCACAAGGCGAGTCCAAGGATGTTGGTGGTTGTCAAGCCTGACCTTCCCATCACTGTACGGGAAGAGGTGGCTCGGGAGGAGGCTATTGATGATGTAGCTGGCGCTGTGGAGGAACTTGATGATGAGGATGGTGATGTGGTTATTGTAAATGAGGCACCAGGGGGGGAAAAAGCTGATGTCCATGGGATGAAAAAGCCCATCGTCATGCCTGGTCAGAAGACCAAAAAATGCACCTCTTCGGTCTGGAGTTATTTTTATCCAAATCCAGACAAACAATGTATGGCCATATGTAGCTTATGTAAAGCTCAAATAAGCAGGGGTGAGGATCTTGCCCACCTAGGAACATCCTCCCTTATACGTCACCTGAATAACCTTCATAGTTCAGTGGTTAGTTCAGGAACTGGGGCTAGGACCCTCATCGGTACAGGGACACCTAAATCCCGTGGTCTAGTTGGATACACACCAGCAACACCCTCCTCGTCAACTTCCTCCACAATCTCCATCAGATTCAGTCCTGCAGCCCAAGTCAGCAGCCAGACTGAGTCCTCCTCAATACGGGATTCATCCGAGGAATCCTGCAGCGGTACGCCTACTACTGCCACTGCTGCTGTTGCTGCTGTTAGTCGGTCATCTTCCCAGAGGGGAAGTCGTAAGACCGCTAAGTCTTTCACAAAACAATTGACCGTCCAACAGTCGTTTGCCATGACCACAAAATACGATAGTAGTCACCCTATTGCAAAGCGTATAACTGCGGCTGTAACTGCAATGTTGGTGTTAGACGTGCGCCCGGTGTCCGCCATCAGTGGAGTGGGATTTAGAGGGTTGATGGAGGTATTGTGTCCCCGGTACCAAATCCCGTCGAGATTCCACTTCACTAGGCAGGCGATACCAAAAATGTACAGAGAAGTACGATCAAGTGTCCTCAGTGCTCTAAAAAATGCGGTTGTACCCACTGTCCACTTAACCACGGACATGTGGACAAGTGGTTCTGGGCAAACGAAGGACTATATGACTGTGACAGCCCACTGGGTAGATGCATCCCCTTCCGCAGCAACAGCAACAGCTGCATCAGTAACAGCAACTACAAAATGGCTGCTCGTGCAAAGGCAGGCAACATTGTGTATTACAGGCTTTAATAAGAGGCACAACGCTGACAACATATTAGAGAAAATGAGGGAAATTATCTCCCAGTGGCTTACCCCACTTAGACTCTCATGGGGATTTGTGGTGTCAGACAATGCCAGTAACATTGTGCGGGCATTAAATATAGGCAATTTCCAGCACGTCCCATGTTTTGCCCACACCATTAATTTGGTGGTGCAGCATTACCTCAAGAGTGACAGGGGTGTGCAGGAGATGCTTGCGGTGGCGCGCAAAATTGCTGGACACTTTCGGCATTCAGCCAGTGCCTACCGCAGACTAGAGGCACATCAAAAAAGCATTAACCTGCCCTGCCATCACCTCAAACAAGAGGTTGTGACGCGCTGGAACTCCACCCTCTATATGCTGCAGAGGATGGAGGAGCAGCAAAAGGCCATTCAGGCCTACACAGCCACCTACGACATAGGCAAAGGAGTGGGGATGCGCCTCAGTCAAGCGCAGTGGAGACTGATTTCCGTGTTGTGCAAGGTTCTGCAGCCATTTGAACTTGCCACACGAGAAGTCAGTTCCGACACTGCCAGCTTGAGTCAGGTCATTCCCCTGATCAGGCTGTTGCAGAAGCAGCTGGAGAAAGTGAGGGAGGAGCTGGTAAGCCATTGCGATTACACCAAGCATGTAGCTCTTGTGGATGTAGCCCTTCGTACGCTTTGCCAGGATCCGAGGGTGGTCACTCTTTTAAAGTCAGAGGAATACATTCTGGCCACTGTGCTCGATCCTCGGTTTAAAGCGTATGTTGTGTCTCTGTTTCCAGCGGACACAAGTCTACAGCGGTGCAAAGACCTGCTGGTCAGGAGATTGTCCTCTGAAGAGGACCGTGACATGCCAACAGCTCCACCCTCATTTTCTTCCACATCTATGGCTGCGAGGAAAAAGCTCAGTTTTCCCAAAAGAGGCACTGGCGGGGATGCTGATAACATCTGGTCCGGACTGAAGGACCTGCCAACCATTGCAGACATGTCTACTCTCGCTGCATTGGATGCTGTCACAATAGAAAAAATTGTGGATGATTACTTTGCTGACACCATCCAAGTAGACATGTCAGACAGTCCATATTGTTACTGGCAGGAAAAAAAAGGCAGTTTGGAAGCCCCTGTACAAACTGGCTCTATTTTACCTGAGTTGTCCCCCCTCCAGTGTGTACTCGGAAAGAGTTTTTAGTGCAGCAGGGAACCTGGTCAGTGAGCGGCGAAGGAGGTTGCTTCCTCACAACGTTGAAAAAATGATGTTTATAAAAATGAATAATCAATTCCTCAATGAAGTACAGCACTGCCCTCCAGATACTACAGAGGGACCTGTGGTTGTGGAGTCCAGCGGGGACGAATTGATAATGTGTGATGAGGAGGAAGTACACACTGTAGGGGGAGAGGAATCAGAGGTTGAGGATGAGGACGACATCTTGCCTCAGTAGAGCCTGTTTAGTCTGTACAGGGAGAGATGAATAGCTTTTTTGGTGTGGGGGCCCAAACAAACCAATCATTTCAGCCAAAGTTGTTTGGTAGGCCCTGTCGCTGAAATGATTGGTTTGTTAAAGTGTGCATGTCCTATTTCAACAACATAAGGGTGGGTGTGAGGGCCCAAGGACAATTCCATCTTGGAACTTTTTTTTTTGCATTATATGACCAATCAACAGTCGTTTGCCATGTTCAAAAAGTAAAACCAAATTTAAAAAAATTCAAGAAATTAAACCAAAAGTAAAATGCCCTGTCATAATTTAAAACAAGAGGTATTGACGTGCTCTAAAACTACTGTATTGTTGTTTATATTTTATAAACACTACACTTGAAAGCTTGAGTCTTTCAATAAAAAAGTAACTGTCCATTGCACGAATATTTGCAACAGGGACAATTTTAGGGTTAAGAAAGTCAACTAATAACACTTCGACGCTGTCTGTCTTTATAAACACTACACTTGGAAGTTGGAGGAGGTATTGTGGCCCCGGCACCAAATTTACTACCGGGGCCACTCCACTGTGCAGTCCATATTTAGGTGTATCAGATATTAAACAACGGTGACAGTTGATGCCCAATTTTTTAATTATATTGTGGCCTCGGTACCAAATTGTGTACCGGGGCCACCACACTACGCAGTCAAGATAGATAGATGCGTATCATAGATAAAGTACATTCAGTGGTGTGGGGCAAATTGAAAAATATTCAAAATGCACTGACATTATCAAAAACAAGAGGTTGTCACACGCTAAAACTCCAACATGTATATGATGGAGAGGATGGAGGAGCAGCCGTATGTGTAGTGTAATGCAGACCTGTTGAAGGTTTTTTATATATTTTATTGTGGTGCCCAGTGCCCACTCCTCTACGCAGTCCAGGTACATTTATTGGTGCGAATCATAAAAGTTCAGGGTTTTTAATATATATTGTGGTGACCCACTCCTCTACGCAGTCCAGGTACATTTATTGGTGCGAATCATAAAAGTTCAGGGTTTTTAATATATATTGTGGTGACCCACTCCTCTACGCAGTCCAGGTACATTTATTGGTGCGAATCATACAAGTTGATGGTTTTCTTATTATATATATTGTGGTGACCCACTCCTCTACGCAGTCCAGATACATTTATTGGTGCGAATCATAAAAGTTCAGGGTTTTTAATATATATTGTGGTGACCCACTTCTCTACGCAGTCCAGGTACATTTATTGGTGCGAATCATAAAAGTTCAGGGTTTTTAATATATATTGTGGTGACCCACTCCTCTACGCAGTCCAGGTACATTTATTGGTGCGAATCATAAAAGTTCAGGGTTTTTAATATATATTGTGGTGACCCACTCCTCTACGCAGTCCAGGTACATTTATTGGTGCGAATCATACAAGTTGATGGTTTTCTTATTATTTATATTGTGGTGACCCACTCCTCTACGCAGTCCAGATACATTTATTGGTGCGAATCATAAAAGTTCAGGGTTTTTAATATATATTGTGGTGACCCACTCCTCTACGCAGTCCAGGTACATTTATTGGTGCGAATCATAAAAGTTCAGGGTTTTTAATATATATTGTGGTGACCCACTCCTCTACGCAGTCCAGGTACATTTATTGGTGCGAATCATAAAAGTTCAGGGTTTTTAATATATATTGTGGTGACCCACTCCTCTACGCAGTCCAGGTACATTTATTGGTGCGAATCATAAAAGTTCAGGGTTTTTAATATATATTGTGGTGACCCACTCCTCTACGCAGTCCAGGTACATTTATTGGTGCGAATCATACAAGTTGATGGTTTTCTTATTATATATATTGTGGTGACCCACTCCTCTACGCAGTCCAGATACATTTATTGGTGCGAATCATAAAAGTTCAGGGTTTTTAATATATATTGTGGTGACCCACTCCTCTACGCAGTCCAGGTACATTTATTGGTGCGATTCATAAAAGTTCAGGGTTTTTAATATATATTGTGGTGACCCACTCCTCTACGCAGTCCAGATACATTTATTGGTGCGAATCATAAAAGTTCAGGGTTTTTAATATATATTGTGGTGACCCACTCCTCTACGCAGTCCAGGTACATTTATTGGTGCGAATCATACAAGTTCAGGGTTTTTAATATATATTGTGGTGACCCACTCCTCTACGCAGTCCAGAAAGATACCTCGTTGCAACGTTTTGGACTAATAACTATATTGTGAGGTGTTCAGAATACACTGTAAATTAGTGGAAATGCTTGTTATTGAATGTTATTGAGGTTACTAATAGCATAGGAGTGAAAATAAGCCCAAAAACTTGATTTTTAAACTTTTTATGTTTTTTCCAAAAAAAATCCGAATCCAAAACCTTAAATCCGAACCGAGACCTTTCGTCAAGTGTTTTGCGAGACAAATCCGAACCCCAAAAATAATGAAAATCCGGATCCAAAACACAAAACACGAGACCTCAAAAGTCGCCGGTGCACATCCCTAATACATATACACAAACTGAGAAAGCAGAAAATGATGATCTACCATTCAAATAAGTTACCGTATAAGTGCAGGATCGCAAGAGATCCAAAATAGGTTGAACTTGATGGACTGGTGTCTTTTTTCAACCTCATCAACCATGTTACTATGTAATAAACGGAGCCATGTTCTGGGTTCACTGCTGGGGAATGGCTTAGCTATTGCTCCGTGGCAGGATACTAATTTATTATACCATATAGCAATCACTTGACACAAAACTGCTGGGCCAGGACTACACCCTTCCCTGCATCACTAAAAAGAGTAAAGAAAGATTATACAAAAATGGTCATTAAGATTCAGCATTGTCTACTGGTATAATACAATTACGTATTACAGGTTTTTGTCTTTTATTGCTCAGCGCGCTCAGGCCGAACCCAGAAGAAATCTGTTTACAAGCAAGATATCAGCAGATAGTCAACAAAACGCTGAACACAGCCATACTCATAATGATTCAATAGAAGGTCTGGTAGAAAGCAGATACATTCATTTACATTGTACAAGCCTCTTACTGGTATAATCCTACACACAGGCTACCGATATAATGATATTGTATCACTTGGTAGCTGAGATCTATTCCTTAAGCCCCCTGAATAAATATATGTCAAACCCGTGCAAAAATAAACCCCAGAGCTCATGAGACCTGGAAAGCTAATAGATGTAACATGTAGGTCTGTACCTGTACAAGAATAACCATCAGAGGCACAATTTATAAGGAGGAGTACCCTCAATCATTCAGGGAAGTTAGGACGTACCTCTGGGAGATGGGGCAAAAGTGTCAACTATCGGAACTATGGGACAGTTCCATCTGGGATAGTATTGGGAGGAACGTTTACATATTAATGTCCATAAAAACAACACATCTGTCCGTATTCATGTGCCAAGACAGCACTCACCAAAAGACATAAACTCTATATATTACTAGAACAAATGAACATTTAATTCCCATGTTGCCAGGTCTATACACAGCCTCTCTTCTGACATGGGAGTGTCGTCCGAATGCTTGACCACTAGTCCCTCTGTCACAGGGGATTGCTCATCGTCTGACCTGTCACTCTGTAGCTGGACCAGATACATAAATGACCGAGGTAAAAGTCAAAAACATACATCAGACACAAGATATCCAGCTTACTGTCCGGATCAATGTGCGTCTCATCCAAATTCTCGCCTTTGAATTCAGCCAGTCTGCCACTCTCAAGAGCCCTTAAAAGTTTGCTGATCTTGGCAAGCTGGGGGGCACCTTCTGTGAGGCGGTAATACAGCTGGTACACCCTGATGTCGTGCCCAAGGAAGTCTGCCAACTGATCCAGTTCTGTCTCGTTTAGTTTAAGGGCCTTTGAAAGAGTGGCAACGTGCATTTGAAAGCTTCGTGAAAGACAGCGTGTGGAGATGTTTGATTCCACACTCTCGGGCAAACAGGCGTATGAAATTAGAGCCTCTGAAATGTGACAAGACAGAGGGTCTGGCAAACATATAGACATTTTGGCTATCCACTCCACATTCGCCACGCTTCTCTGTGAAAAGTTCCATTGCGCCTTGCATGGCTGGTCTCAGCAGCATGGGGACTTTTCTCCCTCGTTTTCCCGGAATTCATTCGTTCTCTCAACCCTGGAAAGCGCTAGGGCTACATCTTCTTGGATATCCAAAGTATGTCTTGAGGAGAAGATAATCAGCAACAACTTGGAAACTTTCCCTTCCCTTCTTCGAATAAACGAGATCACCTATGCCAGGGTGACTTTTGCAAGCAGTGTCCATTTTTTAAGTGTAGGCTCGATGAATAAACCGCTTCGGTAGGCTTGCTGCTTTTCATCAAGATAGAAGTGCATCTTTTTCACATCTTCAGTGAAGGGACAGTGAGGCATGTTCTACTTAGACTCCTTAAGAGTATTCAAGGTAGCTGATGAGATCAACTCGTTCCATCTTGCATCATACATCTTCCTGAAGTTGAGTGCGTTGTCAACCGCAGCAGTGCAGCCCTCCATCATGGCTCTGCACTCTACAATGCTCGCTATCTTTTGCAAGCTGTGCCCAGCGAGGGTGTGTTAAATGTACCTGTCCCCTCGTCATAGCCAGCTACCAGCTTCACAGTGTGTACTATGTGCAGAAAGTTCGGTAGTAAATTCTTCCATCCTCTCCAAACAGGTAGCTCTTCTGGCCTGTAGCAGTAGCCTGCCCATTTCTCTAAGCTTCTGATGGATGTACTCGTGCTGCCAAAATCTGAATTGACCCCATTGAAGAGATGCAGCCCCATCTGCATGATACATGGGTCATTTTTCACTGCGGGTAAGGCTTCATCTGGGGTCATGTCGATCAAGAGTCTTCAAAAGCCTTCGGAATCCACCTCTTTGTCTGGAAGTTTGCCTGGTACCAGAATGTCGCGTCCTGTCCTTATTGCCTCTGTGTTGTGTGCAAAGTTGCCTTTATTGCGAAGATATGACAACTGCATGTTTCTTTCTTTCAAGTGCTTGAGGAATTTCATGGCCCAGGCTACTTCAGTCTCATTACGGTGCACAGGTAGTACTGCTTTTCGTTATCCGCCCTGGAGCCATCACTGTTTTTGGATATAGTTTTGAAGGCCACCACACCATCTTTCCGACATACTATGTTTAAATCACTGCTGCCATCAGGTCGAGAATAGTCATGGTGAGACCACATATCTGGGTACCAGCACTGTGCTCCACTGCCGGGCAATGGGCCATCACCGCTGATGTCTGAACCACTCTCCTCCGCATACTCATCTCCCCTGCTCTCTAGGCTATAGTCGGAACCACCAATGAGCTGTGCCCTGCTCCACTTTACTTTCGGCGGCAGATGGATGCAACTGTGTCTTATCCCCGTTTGGTATAAAAAGGCCAGGAAAGCTGCAATCTCCTCTTCTTCATGCTCATTGTGGGGCATACGTATGGATGGACAACTGACCTCTAGTGGTGGCATGCACATACCCTCTCCCCTCCACATCGGACACAGTGTAGGAATGCAACCACACACACACACAGGCATATATACAGAGACGCAGACAGACCTACACACAGACACAGACAGACCCACACACAGACACAGACAGATCCACACAGAGACACAGACAGATCCACACAGACTAATCCACACAGAGACACAGACAGATCCACACAGAGACACAGACAGACCCACACAGACTTTTTCTGTTATTCCTTGACAAACAAATGCATCTTCATGTTACAGATTACACCGGAAAAACCTTGTTGTCACAATACAGAACAATATGTGATTTCCAAAGCTTTGCATGTAATAACAGACACAAGCATTTCTCAAAGTCACAATTCAAAAGATTTTGATGCCTGGATGAACTCCTTTATATCTCCGGATGCTTCTTCTATGAACATGTACAGTACATATAACCGGGAAGAAAAGACGGCAACTGTAGACACTTCCTTTCCTTTGTCACTCTTCCATTGATATCTCAAATAGGTGGAGGTGCAAAATTAACAAAAGCTAGAGTAAAATCAAATTATATATATATATATATATATATATATATATATATATATATACACACACACACACATACATCAGTAGTCAGACATTGGATTGTGAATATATATATATACATATATCAGAAAATCATGTTTCATATACTTAGATGACCAGCTAGTTAGATGTAATGCTTTATTGTGGCCGCACTAATTAGTCAATCACTTGTGGTAGTTGCAACCAGCGCATAGCAGCCACAATCCTACGAGTGATGAACGTTCTTGGAGCGGTACCAGTCTCCCTTAATATTACAAATGAATGCATGCAACATATTGTCCCTTTGCTTCTTAAAAAATGTGTTGTAGAGTGGGTGTCTTTCCTCAAGGCCATGTGCACCTAGGTGTTAATTAACTCCATCTCCCCTCCATTCCGTTAGCCCTGGTTAGCAATCGCAAATTGTAGAGGGTGTCTACAGGGTAAAACGGTTTATGTTGGAAGCAATGTGATACGTCGGGGCAAGGAAGGGGTTACGGTTTGTAAATATTTTTTTTAATTTTGAAGCAAGAGAGACTAAGCTGGTTGTGTTTGTTGTAGCCCGTGGCATGTACAGAATCAGTCATTAGCACCAGATACTAAGGAAAAGGAATTCAGCTGGGAGCCGACATGGGAAAGTCTTGCTTTAGTTGTGCTACACTTGGACACACACGGCTGTAAGCCTGAGGTATGCACTTTTTAATTCCTTTCTACGTTGAGATTGTTGCCCTGCAGCTAAGCATCTTGTCATGCAAAACTGAGAGTTAGCAACGCAATGCAGATATCCGACTCGGACCAGGACGCTGTGACCGCGCAGGATATTAACCTCTCGCGTCACTGTGTTCCTCGTAAAGTCTCACTTGTTAAACATTACACTAAGAATACATGAGTTCTCTTCAATATGTGGAAAATGACAACCATAGTCAAACATTATACAAAGAGCAGCAAACCATATTCACTGACATAGTACTGTAACTGAAACAAAAAATGTATTGGGTGAAATTGGGTCTGTCTTGTATAAACGTGCTCTGTATTATAGTGCAAATCCTGATACACCTGGGGGTATATTTACTAAACTGCTGGTTTGAAAAAGTGGAGATGTTGCCTATAGCAACCAATCAGATTCTAGCTGTCATTTAGTAGAATGTACTAAATAAATAAAAACTAGAATCTGATTGGTTGCTATAGGCAACATCTCCACTTTTTCAAACCCGCAGTTTAGTAAATATTCTCCCTGGAGTAAGGGGATAGTGATGACTGATTCCTATTCATGGATTCCGAAGTGAACAATAGGTAGCAGGCGCTATATGCAATTTCAAACCTAAGGCTAAATAATGAACAATGCATTTAATGTCCTGAGTGTGATAGACAGCTAAAGGGGTTCCTCCTGCGGACAACTGTAACAGATAGGCTTGTACATCCTGTAGATTGTAAGGGTTTGTCATTCCTATAGATGATTGTGTAAAGATTCAATGATGAAATTGTTGTAGCGCCTTTCTTGTACCATTTACTTTGTACAACACTGGTGGAGATAATATTAATGTCCTATTGCAGCTTCTACTAAACGCACAATTTATTTCTTTTGTTTCTAGTTTCCATCTCTTGATAGAGCAGGGCAACCTCCCGGATCCCGTCCAGTTCGATAAGCGGGTGGGGCTTAGTGACGCAAGTCACACATCATTGTGGTCCCGCCCCCTGTTATAGGTCAAAATGGTTATGACCGTTTAGGGGGCGTGGCCAATGATGCAATTGTCTGAGACCCGCCCCCACACACCCACCTGCGCCCCAGACCTCTCGGAAAGCGAATTGCAAGAGTTGGTAAATATGTCATAAGCCCATCATTTATCCAATGTGAAGGTGTCCCAGGTATTGTGATATCGGAAGTGTCTGGCAGAGCATGGTGGATTATGGCATCCAAAGACATTTGCTACAAATTAAGGGTAGAGGAAAAAGCAAATTGGAGGGTACATATTTGGAGACTTAATTGATGAGGTGAGTGCCGTGCCTCAGGCGGCATTATAGGAAAGGCAGCATAGAGCGCTTTACATGAGGGTGGGGGTATCTATTTCCAATGCTGACACTTCCATTCTGCTGACAGGTTCACAAGGTCAATAATGTCGACTTAAAAGACCAATGAGGGTGGGTCCGGGTATAGCCGCCGGAACTGCCGGCATTGGTCTTTAATGTCGGCTGCGCACACAGCCAGCCAGTAAGGAATCTGTGTTTATTTTTCCTCGGACTGCGAGGAAAAATGAACGGAGATTTCATCCCCAACATTGGCGCAATGTTACTCCGCGGACTGTTCCAGAGACATATCGCGCTGAACTGAATCTTTAGTTAAAACTAAAGCTTCAATTTCTTTATTTTACATTCTATATATACAAATAAACAAACCACACCTTACCAAATTTCTAGCCACAAATATACAATAGTAAAAGCTGAACTTACTATGTGCAAACACTAAGCTCCACCAAGTACAGTAACTCACCCAAATGATTACACTCACGTTAAATTATACTTTCCTACTCTCCCGGAATTACCAGAAGGCTCCCGAATTTCTGGAACCCACGCCCCCTCCTACCCCTGTCACATGACCTGTCCTCTAGGATCTCCCCGGAGGATAGAGTCACAAAGTTGGCAAGTATGCGTTAAATACAGGAGCCCAATAGGGAGGTTCAGTAAATATCCACCTTTTCATGAATCCAAGAAAGCTACGTTCTACTTTTTTTTACTGACTTGTATTTAATATTGTTGTTTGTAAATGGATGTAAATAAACTAATAATGAACATAATGGTTTACGTCAGTGGTCAGGGAACAAATGGGGTAAAAATGAAATTCCTGGGGGTAATGCTGCCGATTCACATGCTGTCAGTTGGATTGTGAAATTGCTGTTGTACCAGAAGAGCCTCAAGGGTTGGCAGAGGCACTTCTTGAGCTTCGATGCAATAATGAAGCACGTATTGCATTTGAAAACAAAGCAGATCTGTCATATTTTTGGATGTCAACAGCTGCAAAGGCATTCAAAATTGCACATGAGGAGGGAGTCAAAAAGTTGCTGCCTTTTGCAACAACCTACCTTTGTGAACAAGGATTTTCCACTCTAACTAACATAAAAACAAAGCAGAGAAATCGACTGGAGGCTGAAGACTGTATCCAAATTGGTCTGACATCAAAATGCCCCAATATCAATGCTCTCGTATCAAAAATGAAGCAACATCTTTTCTCCAAAACCTGAAGTTTTGAAGATGAAGCTTTCAAAGAAATTTTGAATAGATTCAATAACATTTTGAATTCCATTAATTAACAATATATGATTTCCTTCCTTTCAAATCAAGGGGACAACGTCGGCGTATCTAAATATATTTTGCGGTAAAAGGTAAAAAGTTCCCTGACCCCTGGTTTATGTATATTGTAAAAAAACAAAACAAAAAAAAAAGACTCAACACTGGAGGAAGTTGGGCAGCCCGGAACATAACACAATTAATGCTTTCTATTTCGGTTCAGTCATTGTAATTGCAGGTGTCTCAGAGACTAAAGATAGATAGAACAACACCTTTATATCAACTAACATATAATTTAATTACACTGGAAAAAAAATGTAGTTGAACATTTGCAGCATTAATTGTTTTTGCCATACACTATCTCCTTATACCACATGACAGGGGGACTTACATACACCTCACTTGTGTTCCCAGGTTACTGTTCAAGAGTAGAGAGTGGATTGATGGAAGATGCATTTATCAGTATAATCGTTTCCAAATTGAGATATTTTTAATGGTGTGTGTTTCATCAGCGCAGTAAGATTACCAGGTGCCCTGATTTAAGACCATCAGAGAAGAAAGTAATTTTTTAATAAACTGTAAAACAGAAAATATAATATTTATTTCATTGGACCTCAGGTGAATATTTACTATTATGAATAGACATAGGCTTATGTTAACTCTCTGTGCCAACTATGCGTAATCTTAGGCCCTATACCCACTGGTGTTTTTAAATGCGCTTGAAATGTATAATTGTAGGTGCTCCCAAAACGTTCCAAACTCTAGTAAAACACATATAAGAAGAGCAGGTGGGTATGAACCCTTTGGGAGTTGTGTCTGCCGTCTCTATTCATCATCATCACCATTTATTTATATAGCGCCACTGATTCCGCAGCGCTGTACAGAGAACTCACATCAGTCCCTGCCCTATTTAAGCTTACAGTCTAAATTCCCTAAAAAACACACACACAGACAGAGAGAGAGAGACTAGGGTCATTTTTTATTTATAGCAGCCAATTAGCCTACTAGTATGTTTTTGGAATATGGGAGGAAACCCACACAAACACGGGGGGAACATACAAACTCTACACAGATGAGGCCATGGTCGGGAATTGAACTCATGACCCCAGTGCTGTAAGGCAGAAGTGCTAACCACTACACCACCGTGCTGCCCTACTCTATTCCTGTTTCTATCATAACTTTGGGACACTGGGACCTGTGTATGCCTCAATTAATGCCATACACCTACGACACCAGGCCACAGTGTAGTGAGAGGATCAGAAATACGTTTACAAAAAAAATAATGTATCATCTTAAGGCATTTCCGAAAATCTCCATTAGACAAAGCAAAAGGGTAAAATATATTGTTAGATAACATTTTAAAAAGATACTGCTGAAGCCGACGCTGAGCTGAGAAGAATAAAAAAAAGTTTTCTCTCGGCTAATTAGCAAAACAATAGATTATGAAACCAATGTTTGGTGTAGGGGGAAGGTACAGATGTACAACTTGAGCTAAATGTAAAAAAAAGTTAATTATCCAGGAAGCCATAATTCTAAGTACTACAAAGTATCTGTAGTGCTAGAAGCAACAACTGACCATGACCAATACTCATTAAACTCCAGATCCTGTATAGAATAATGGAGTAGGTTATGCTCCCCAGTTGCATTCTGGGAAAATTGTCATGCTGACAGGCAAAGGTTGTCATATATCTTGGTCTTAAATGTCAAGGGTCATTCAGAGTCACCAGTGTAATAAACAGGATTACAAGTTTCTAAAAAGTCAATCTTAAGTGACAAGAAAAACTACAAATACTGCACTAAGCTCTTAAACTTTTGTTGAGCTATAGAACATACAAGTGATTGAAATGAGTGATTATAAACTGCTGAGTGACCACTTAGTTCTAGAAAGAGATATAAAGAATTCTGATAATAAATGTAACGTTCCGAGAGATCGGGGCCCTTTTCAGTCACTAGCAAATATCACTACATCAGAAGCAGACATTACAGCTGATCAATATATCCCTTGTAGGGATTCTCTACGTTACAGCATGTCAGTTGCTGAGTAATGGACTTGCATGAAAGTACCCATGAAAATCAGCCGTTAAAAAATAAGTTCACAGACAGGAAGAATGTAGACAGCCATAGACACAATTCTGTATATAAATTCTATGTGAAACCAAATATACAGAGCTTGTGAATGCAAATATGTTGGTTCAGTTCTACAGAAACTGCTTAAATAAGCAATGTATTGTAATATTCTGGGAACCACAAAAATAGCACAAACTTATAATGAACATTAGTACAGATACCCTGTACTCTACTCGCGCAATTCCAGAGGGACACGTTGGTTTATTTTATGTAAGATGTACAGATCTATAGACTCTCTCAATACTGCTACAAAGGTTTATAAAAAGGGGACCAATATTATATGTGTAACATTAAGAATTGGTTGGAATAAAAACATGTACGAGTCATTAAGAAGCGTATCTGCAGTGAGTCGCAAAGCCGCACACAAGTTGGTTCTGCATACACCCGAAGTCAACAAGGAACAGATCTCAAGATACGTTCCTTGTTGACTACGGGTGTATTGTGACTCTAATCTGCTGTACTACATAGGACAATGCAGGATACGTACCTGTCAGCTCCAGCAGCAGCCGGTGGGTCCAGCAGCATTATAAACACTGGATCCGCTGGCACAATAGTGATTAAAAAAATGCATTTAATAAAAAAAAAATTTAAAAACCAGTGTGCTCCACCCCTTCCATTCAAGCACATTAACCCTGGCGCCCCTGATTTAACTACAACCAGCACTAGGCTTAGGGTCCGCCAAAAAAAAAAAAAGCCCCCTGCCCCAGGCTATAGAGGGACAGTCTATTATTTAAAGGGCTCATTCACACTCTAATTTTTATATGTGCTTTGGCCACAGTGGCCTACTACATGTTCAGCACTGCTGACATAAGGATCCCCACTCCAACCTAATCACTTTAAAATGGGTCTGAAATTATACATACTTGCCTACTCTCCCGGAATTCCCGGGAGGCTCCTGAATTTTGGGAGCTGGACTCCCGAAAGAGTAGGCAAACCTCCCCCATTCGCCGAACTTCACGGCATTGAATGGTGGAGGTGGGGCTTAGTCGCGTCATTAAGCCCCACCCCCGCTATTTGAATAATTATTCAAATAGAGGGGGTGGGGCTTATTCAAATCTTAGCAAAGTGACAGAGTATATATTATCCGTGCCAAATGTCACTGATGCAATTCTATTCCGGGCCCATTAGGCCTGGATATAGGGTTCCATTACTCTCATTTTTGAATCAGAGGTAACTGAGCTTTTCCAGGCACGATGACCATCGTGGTTCCCGGAATTGAATAGCTCCGGTGGCATTGGTGCACATAATACAGGAGCGTGTATTATTAATCTCCCCCATAACATTCATACAACATATCCATCAATAGACATCATTCTGATATGTGCACCAGTATTAGTATTAATCTTTATTTATGGAGCGTCAGCATATTACACTGCTCTGTTACAGAGGATGTTTAATCATTCAGAGCAGTTCGGAATCGGGCTTTGCCTTACATTCCGACACCGTAATAAAGTGATTGGAGTGGTGAGGGTGACTTAATAGGATTCTTTCATGCTGATTAACTACGCACATTCGTAAAATTATTGAGTCTAAAGCTTATGAACCAGCCGAAGTACCAAGGTCATATAACAGCAGAGTCACTGTCTTAAGAGGTTTTACTAGGAAGAAAAAAAAAAAAGAAAGACTAAATTTGCAAAATTTACATTTCAGGTTAAATACCTTATTGGTTGTCTGTTTCTCAAACACATACATTTTTAAAAAGCATTTTTTTCCTCACAAATAGACCAGGTACTTGTTAAATGTAGGATTTATTTAGCTGCATTACCCCTAGGAATCCTTTTTCCTAATGTGGGGATGATCGGGGACCCCAGCACAGAGCCGTAAGTTAGAATTCTAGCGCCCTGGGCGAGAAAGACAAATGCCGCCCCCCTAGCCCTCAATTTTAACCAAATTAACCTAAAATATTCCTAAATTGCGCCCCCCTTCAGCGTTGCGCCCTGGGTGGGCGCCCCTGTCGCACAGCCCTAGTTACGGCCCTGCCCCAGCAGGACGAACATACATTTTAAAGTGCAAAGACGCGGTCAAAGGTGACAGGCCAATCAGGACCAGTGGGTGGGGCCGACCGAAACAAGTCAGAATGAAGGGGGCGGGATTATGCTAAATTGCCCTCCCCCTAAAAAGTCTAAGTCCGCCCCTGCCTGATAGGGATAGCTCTGTGCTGCGGGTGGGAACGTTGGGAGGTATCGTCTGTTCACTGCGCACTGCAATGTTTGGAGTGAAGGAGAGAACAAGGCAGCCTAGCTCTTCAAAAGCGCTAGGCCACGCCCCCGTCATGACACGGTTGTAACCTCGGGGGCTGATCCATTGTTCTTTGGGCTCCAATGCAGTCACAGACCTGGCCAAACACTTGCGGGTGGGGGAATTGGTGCAGAGATCATCATCATCATTTATTTATATAGCGCCACTGATTCTGCGGCGATGTACAGAGAACTCACTCACATCAGTCCCTGCCCCATTGGGGCTTACAGTCTAATTGCCTAACACACACACAGACAGACACGGGTCAATTTAATAGATCAGAAAAAGCAATCACAAGCCACAATCTACATAACCAGTAAATAAACTGATCACACAGCACCACCTATAAATATTTATCGCTGCTAATGCCAAAATGGTGTCACATTAAGGAGTGCAAAAGTTAAGATTATAAATAAACGTATAAGTATTGTATCAGTACATTACACCAGTAAAAATACTTGGAAAGTAGTGTTATGCTATTTTTAAAATACTATAGATAGATCGTGGGTGGATTGAAATGGGTAAGGACGGTACATTTCATGGCAACACAAAAAGGTTGAATGTTAGTTACAGTTCAGTGTTTCATTTAGTTTCTGCATTGTATTGTGGAAAATAAAGACAGCGATTTCACACAAGTGGGTCTGATTCATGAGTACATTCATTCATTCTTTTAGGCAAGTTCAAAGCTCTTAAATGTCCATTTTTCAGAGGTACAATCCCTTTGTTGACTCCCAAAAGTATCTGTCATCATCATCATCATCATTTATTTATATAGCGCCACTGATTCCGCAGCGCTGTACAGAGAACTCGCTCACATTAGTCCCTGCCCCATTGGAGCTTACAGTCTAAATTCCCTAACATACACACACACACACGGACAGACAGACACACAGACTAGGGTCAATTTTTGATAGCAACCAATTAACCTATTAGCATGTTTTTGGAGTGTGGGAGGAAACCGGAGCACCCGGAGGAAACCCACGCAAACACGGGAAGAACATACAAACTCCACACAGATAAGGCCATGGTCGGGAATTGAACTCATGATCCCACTGTCCAGCTTGCAAATTAAATATACTGGAATACACACTTAGCAACTTGTAAATTATAAGGAGATTTTGTATTTCGAGATAGTCATACTAAGTTTTGGTAAGATAATTCTTCTTTACACTAACGTACCTCCGAACTACCCCAATTCAAGGACGCAAAAAGGGTGTGGCTTATAAAATCAGGTGGAGTTTCACACCAAAGTGGGTGTTTCTGGGCTGGTAGTGGGTGTTCCTGGGCGGGGTTTGTGCGGGTTGGGGGCGGGGCTTTCTCCCCTTTATCTAGCAGAAGTTGTATCTTCAAAATTATAGGCGAAATGGTAACACAATCTAATGTAATCGTTTCAAAACATTTTCTATAAAGTGCTGTGTAACATGTATGTGATATGCTGACATTATATAAATAACGATTGATAAATATTGTAATTGTATGCTTCCGTTAAGTAAATTCATTGCTAGCATATTAGTAATTGATATGATCTTATAACTCTTTTTGGGTACAGCCGTCCTCAATTTCTCATGAACTCCTGGCCTGAGAAAGACATTTTATACAATATGACAACACAGATATATCAGTTTAATAGCATTGCTTTCTCCAGTTAATATGTAGCTACACACACACCATTAAACGTTAGATCTCAGCCAGCTCTCCTGCTAAAACAAGGAAGACTTTTAACAAGCCTACAGCAGACATGCATGGTCGAATCTTCAATTTCTTTCATGATTTTTCAGGCATGAACACAATTTCACTAATCTTCCCGCAGGAGCAAACGAAATCAAAACAGTATCAAGCGCTTTACAGCAGAGCTTTGCTGGGGCTCTTTGGTATAATTGGGTGTGACTGACAATCTCTGTTTTCTGCACTGTGTATTTGCTATCTTGCAGCTGAGATCACACTTTACACAACTTCTTATAGCAAGAATAAAGGCAATTTACTGTAGTGTTTCGTTTGACAACTGTTAAATGTCACACATAGAAAGCAATATCTATCCAAAGCCATATTTCATTGTAATTCTTTATCCCAAGGACTACTTTTTTGGGAGATACTCACACTCCTCTTCTGTTATAGATCATTCTCCTGTCAAAACATCAGTGATGTCAAACATGCAATGTGCCAAGAGCACCGATTGGATGGCTGGTGCAGCTAGCCAATCAGTGCTCTCAACACATGACGAGTCAATAGTTCTGAAATTCTAAATGGGCAACACTATACAGTTCAAAGAGCAACAAGGTCAGACCTCCATCCTTTAAAAGGACCGCACATTACCCATAACCTCATTAAGAACTAAAAACAATACACTGACTCAAAAGAGACACCTATCTGTAATAACAAATTAGCAGCATTTTAAACAAGTGTTAAAAGTTTTAACAAACAAAACTGACAATGAGGAAGGAAGGACCTGGGGGTCGCAGGTGAAAGCTCGGAGGGCCGCAAATCTGTTGCCCATCACTGTTCTAAATCCTCCGGTCATAATTGAATAATCTGTTACATATCTACTAAAGCACAGGAAACCAAGGGAGGGGGGGGGGGGGTTTCTAGTGCCTGGAAAACCCCTCCAAGCCTGGGGCACTGTATAATTGAGGTGGCTGGACCCTGCCCCCACTTCACACAGCTCTGCTTCAAAAGGCAGAGCTGCGTGCACCTAACAGTAGTATAAGGCAACATTGCCCATGTATATTATGGGGATAGGAAGAGTTGGAGAGCAGCCAGGCACTGTCTAAAATTATAGCCACGCCCCATGCATGCTGGTCACGCCCACTGGCCGCGTGGTGTGGAAACCCCCCTCTACAAATCCTGCGTTTGCCCTTGTAAAGGACGTCAAAAAACTAGGACAATCCTTTATCTTGAATTAAGGTCAATTCTTAAAATGACATGTCGCCTCAACTCAGCAGAAGTAGCCATTTTATGGGCGGATACTATTATTCCGAAGTATGCAGCCTATCAAGTCAATAGGGAAGAGTAACATCACTGAGGAATGAAGAACCCAGAGACTTGATAGGCTGCATTCTCAAATGTTCCGCCCACAAAATGGCCAAAGGCACAAAAAAAACGTCACCAATTTCTAGGCTGCATTTTCAACAATATTGCCTCAAATCACAAAATGGTTGCCTCCACTGTGTCTGTAAAGCTACAAGAAAAAAAAAAATAGCTGCACTATAATTCACTGTGAGTTCTAATTATAGCAAAATAGCTGTACAAAGGAAGTCACGTTGTAGTATTAATATAGATGCAGAAAATGTTTCAATGCTGGAAATAGAATAGGTCTAAATTACAGGAAATTGTCTGGAAATAAAGTGTTTTTCCCGTTACCTGACACTGTAATCATACAAACGATCAACTGATTTGTCACTTTAGAGATTTACCCTGTGGCAATATAAATGAAAGCCCCTAAATATGCCATGTTACTTGCAGATAGGACCCTGCTTGCCGTTTGCTTATCGCTGTACAAATCTTTCTGCTTATCGTTCCAACTAAATGCAAATATTAATCAGGAAATTGAAGGATTTTCTAAGATCAGACACGGTCATGCTATTCCTATGGCATTCGTCGTGACCGCTTCAGAATTTAGGAGAGAAGCATTTTTGCTCTCTGCAGCACGATAGAAATCTATCTAATGTATAACCTCTTCTCTTGTGCCTTGCAGTATTCTCCGTAGCATTACTTAGGAAAGCGGTCAAAAAAAAAAGAAAAAAATGAAAATAGATGACAGCTAATAGGAACCAGACGTGAACTCTCCACATCCTCGATAAACTAGTGACATCTGGACATCCATTTTGTTTTAAATGAATTGTAAACTGTGCAGTGGGCAACTATTCTAAATATATCTAGAGAGTGTGGGAAAATAAGAGCACACCGCCATGTATCGTGATCCAGAAGTATTAGGGATATAGTTATACGGCAGTTTTGCTTAAATGTTTTAAATGTAGAAATACAGCTGTCTACTACACACAGTGGGGGCAGCCATTTTATGGACTGAACCATTATTTATCAGAATGCAGTGTCTGTGGCAAGAATGGAAACAGGAGAATCAATCACATAATGTAATAGGTAAAAAAAAAAATGTCTCTATTGCCAGTCAATTTCTAAATACATGTTGGAATTATTTAGATTTGGAGAGACTAAGGGGCATATTTACTAAACTGTGGGTTTGAAAAAGTGGAGATGTTGCCTATAGCAACCAAGATTCTAGCTGTCATTTTGTAGAATGTACTAAATAAATGACAGCTACAATCTGATTGGTTGCTATAGGCAACATGTCCACTTTTATAAACCTGCAGTTTAGTAAATATACCCCCAAGCGTTGTGCTTTAAACATGGGGTGAAAACATACCTCCCAAGATTTCAGTACCAGGCATTGGGACAGGGGGCGTGGTCACATAATGATAGGGGTGTGGTCATGCCCCCAGAGACCAAAGCTAGAGCACCTAGAGCATCAGGGGCAAACGCAGGATTTGTAGAGGGGGGTTTTCACACCACGCCGCCAGTGGGCGTGACCAGCATGCGTGGGGGCGTGGCTATAATATTAGACAGTGCTTGGCTGCTCTCCATCTCTCCCTATCCCCATAATATACATGGGCAATGCTGTGTGCACTACTGTTAGGTGCACACAGCTCTCCCTTTTCAAGCAGAGCCGTGTGAAGCGAGGGCAGGGTCCAGCCACCTCAATTACACAGTGCCCCAGGCTTTGAGGGGGGATTCTAGGCACAAGGAAACCCCCCCCCCCTCCTTGGTTTGCCTATAAGCATTGGTCCTATTCACTACTGGACTGCTATAAAGTCCGGGCAGTCCCACCGAAATTGGGATACTTGAGAGGTATGTTAAAAAGCAACCATGTAACACCACCCTGAGGGGCATATTCAATTGTTGGCATTACTGCGTAAAGTAACGCGGCGCGTGCACTATTACCACCATTACGGTAATAGTGCGCGTAAATACCGTTATTACGGTACCTTTCAGGCTGGATTTCAGCTCGCGGCTCAGGGAGCCGCGAGCTGAAATCCGGCTTAGTATTACCGTAATAACGGTAATACTTTTTCCACCGCGGAAAACGGGAACAATTGAATATGCCCCTTAGAGCGGATACAATGCTGAAGTTTAACGTATTTCAATAGTAGATATTCTTTTATTGAGCTCTATGGACACTTATCAAAAACGATGCAGTCAGCATTTAAAAAACCCTTTTAAAGAACAATTAAAGCTCTCACGCGACATCCGTTCTACACACCAGAAATCATTTAATTTTGATTAGATTACAAACCGTGCGTTACAACCTGCTATGTTACCTTATATCTGAGCAGACGCCGTCACACGGAGCTTGTTAAACGCTAATTATAAGCTGCGAGATTTGACCTTCCCAGCTGCCATTAAAACGCTATAAAAAAATGACATTTTCATTCCAGTATTTGTATATTTATGTAACTTGTATCACTTCACTGTATTAACCAATAAGAAAAATAATATTTAGTATAAGAAACAGTAAGAGACATATTAGAACGTCACAGTAACAATCCCACGGTTCATGGTTCCATCATAGAATCCCACAGATGAGCCATGGAAATCTGATATTTCATTTTTTTCAAACTGTATCCTGTGTCATATTATACATTCTTTCAGGATTGAGCAACATATGCAAGAAACATATATCAAATTTATACCAAAATAGCATTTTTATGAGAAACCCGTTCGACATAGATGTGGTCCTATAATCCCTCTAAATTAACTAAATTGCTAGAATGTGGATTTATTTGACTGAAACACAGATTAGCATTACATTGGAGTGGAACTATCAGTTATTTATGTTAAAATCCCAAATCCCAGACAAGCAGCAGCAGTGCTCTTGTCCCTGGGCATTGCCCAGTTATGTCCTCTGTCCTCCGCAGCATAGCTCCCAACAATTTATAAAGCAAATACAAATAACACACAAATAAGTCCCACCTACGATCCACCCAAACCACGCCCATATCTAACCAGAACCACACCCATACATGCACACACCCATATCCAACCAGAACCACACCCATACATGTACACACCCATATCCAATCAGAACCACACCCATACATGCATATACCACGCCCATATCCAACCAGAACCACACCCATACATGCACACACCCATATCCAACCAGAACCACACCCATACATGCATATACCACGCCCATATCCAACCAGAACCACACCCATATCCAACCAGAACCACACCCATACCTGCATATACCATGCCCATATCCAACCATAACCACACCCATACATGCACACACCCATATCCAACCAGAACCACACCCATAAATGCATATACCACGCCCATATCCAACCAGAACCACACCCATACATGCACACACCCATATCCAACAAGAACCACACCAATAAATGCATATACCACGCCCATACCCAACAAGAACCACACCCATACATCCACACACCCATATCCAACCAGAACCACACCCATACATGCACACACCACACCCATATGCACAAAAGACAACACCCACATCTGCCCAGACCAAGCAAACATTATCTTGACATTATATATTGTATCTTTCTCAATTCTATTAGATGTTGCATCTCCTTAAATCAAATCATATATTTTGTGTTAATGTTTGTCTGGAATGAAGAAGCTGAACCACAAAGGAACCTGAGCGCCTGCTAATGTGAAACTTTGCAGAATCAAGAAGTTATGCCAGCCTCAAGGACCCCTGATTGGATAAGCAATAAGGAACTTGATGACATTTAGCATTTTTTAAATGACTAAACTTGACCGCTACCTTGTTTTATACCTGTTTGATTAATATAGAAACTTTACATAATATTACAGATATTTTCCATTGACGTGATTGTTGCGACGTGATTAATGTCTATAAAATAAGAGCTATTTCAATTAATAAAGGAAGTTCAATTTGGACACCAGATGCTCTGTGTGGTCTCTTATTTCTAAGCTCCGATCGATCGATACAGCAGCTGCCACACCCAAAAAAAACAACGTTGATTTTTCAATTGAAGGTAATTATACATCTGTATAGAAATACAGAAGGCCACTCCGACAGTGGGGTAGTTCCCCATCCCACCAAACCGTTTGGGGGCTCCCTCTCTCAGGGGAGAGCTAATGATTCAGTCCCTGGGGAAAACCTTCTCTGCCTTTGCAGGAAACGGGGGGACCTACAGGTCCTTGCCCCTGTCGGAGCCTTATCAGGGCCATCTTAACAACATTATGGGCCCCCGGGCAAAGCAGTTTACCGGGGCCCCTACATATATATATATATATATATATATATATATAGATGTATAGAGATACAGATATAGATAAAGATATATAGAGATAGAGATAGATAGATGTACTTGCTCAGTGACCCTTGAAGGCTTTTTTTTGCAGGTTTTTTTTTTTGCAGAATTATTTATTCTAATTAAGAGCCCTGCCTATGGGGCCCCCTTGCCCGTGGGGCCCCCGGGCACCTGCCCATCGTGCCCAATGGAAAAGATGGCCCTGAGCCTTATGGCCCAAGGGTCGGAAGTAAAAGAGACCTTCCCCCTTTTTGGGGGAGCGCTTGAAAAGCAGAACCATAAGAGCAGTCTGGACCTTTTTGATTTTTGTTACTTGGTGACAGAATGCACCTCAGGAGTATACTTCATACAAAAAAATATTGTCATTGTAAATCATTATTAAATGACTGACACAACAGCAACAGGAAAACTTACATTTTAAGTGCATTCTCTACAATAGCATCTAAGGGCTAGATTTACTAAATGCGGGTTTGGAAAAGTGGAGATGTTGCCTATAGCAACCAATCAGATTCTAGCTTTCATTTATTTAGTGCATTCTACAAAATGACAGCTAGAATTTGATTGGTTGCTATAGGCAACAGCTCCACTTTTCCGAACCCGCAGTTTAGTAAATAAACCCCTAAATTTGCTATCTGGCTAGCTAGATAAACAATGGGATTATTTAGGAGAGGACACCACAGTAAATCACACACTTCCCTTGTTAGGAGCAGGTTGCTATGTGGAATTGTCGTTGAAGTACTTGCAATTTCTGAGAATAAACGGAGATCAGATTTGCTGTCTTTGGTTGCTGGGAAACACTAATTCTGGGTCATTCACACTATTTTAAGTTTATTTTATTTTTTTATACTCATGCCAGCATTTTAATATTTAACAAAGAACTGAAACCGAGTCCAACCACCCACTTATAAGCCTGTGTGAGATACTTTCCCCTGACATAGTGGATGTTAAAGGAGAAAAAGTAGAACTATTTAGTGGCACCTGAGGTTGTTTAAACTCCTGATTTCAAAAGTCACCATAGTTTCTTTTGCTAATACTGCCTTTAGGTGCAACATTTGCGCTAGACCACGCCAACCAATCAGCTCTCACTATCTAATTCGCAAATGATTCAGCTAAATATGGGCAACATGGTGGCTAAGTGGTTAGCACTTCTGCCTCACAGCACTGGGGTCATGAGTTCAATTCCCGACCATGGCCTTATCTGTGAGGAGTTTGAATGTTCTCCCCGTGTTTGCGTGGGTTTCTTCCGGGTGCTCTGGTTTCCTCCTACACTCCAAAAACATACTGGTAGGTTGATTGGCTGCTAACAAATTGACCGTGTGTGTATATTAGGGAATTTAGACTGTAAGCTTCAATGGGGCAGGGACTGATGTGAGTGAGATCTCTGTACAGCGCTGCAGAATTAGTGGCGCTATATAAATAAATGGCAATGATGATAAATGCAATTTTAGCATATCAGCCCTACCGCACCAATGCGCTGTCATGGCTGAACTAAAACGGACAATGCCATGTTTTGGTATCAAGAAATAAAATAAAAATAAAAGAAACTCAATAAAACAACCTTCACAACCATCTTAACAAACAAACCAAAAATGCCAACTTCCAACAAATACGCTAATTATACTAATGTTCTATTGTTACAAAACTCATCAGTTCTGTTTTTACTATGCGCAAACCTTTTGGAATGCCCCGAACCGCAGACGGGCAACAAGCAGACATTATTTCTCTCCTCGAATTTCAGATACAGTCCCTGGCGCCCACAGCAAATCCATGTATTATAACTCAACAGAAATAAAGGTTTAATATTATACAGAGATCAGCAAAGATTTGTGATGGGCCGCCTAATTGGGGTTAAACATTGTTACAATAATTGGCCTCTATCCTTGGGTCGCCTTCTGCGCTAACATCGTCTGTAAAGAAGGAGAATCATTATGAAACTTGACTCAGTCTGTAACTTTAACCCAATTACGCGGCCATTTGAACTACAATGATCTGCAGGCCGCCAGGAAAAACAATTGTGACTTTTTGTTTTATTTGTTTTAATATATTTTACCAGGAAACATAAATGGAGATTAATCTTGTTTCCCGATATAATCCAGGAGATATACAAAGAAATTCCATGGAGTTAAGTCTGCAAAATTACATTGGCCTTTTGGGCTGATCTGGAAATGAAGCTGCTCTGAAAAACTTAATTTTTTTTATAAACATTATTAACCTTTAATTAGTGCAAGAGTAGCAAATGTAAAGCTCAGAGAGTGCAGGTCAAAATCCATTTAGCACTGTGTGAGATAATATAGATTGCACAATGCAGTAACACTTGTGAGAGTAAATATTCCCACATATATTACACTGAGAGATTTCACATGCACTGATCTTATGCAGTACAAACTCTTCTTGCCTTATTACTTTTAATCTCTCTATAGATAAACATTATTACATAAGTCAAAACCACGTCTCCTCTTTTTCATATCCCACTCTTCTTCACTGTGCCCCCCTTTATCTTACACCCACTCTCCACAGAACTTTCCTGATCACTTCATAGTAAGTTAAAGTCTATCCTTAAACTTCCCTCCATGATCACTTTGGACCTTCTCTCCCGTGACTCATTAGTGTCTTAACTCCTTGTCCCCGCAAGAAACTACTTGAGCTTTTGACCCCCCATGTTACTTACTAAAACGTCAACCTCATAAGTTGATTACATGCTAACACACATATTGTTGGAATTTCCCCTTCTTCCTCCAAGAATGCATGAGATCCTTAAAACGGATGACCTTCGGTTGGCTTGTTTGACCAGTTTACGTCCTGCTTCCAATCTATATATAGCCGCCAAGCTTATAGAATGTGTTGATTCTTCTACATTCACTAAAATAAACTTTCATGACTTTTTGGATCTTTTAGAGCATTTTAAATTGTTAAATCCAAAGAGTAATTGTTCTGATGTCATCTTACTTGATCGCTCTACGAGTTTTGACAGAATTGCCCATCTTCGACTCACTCTGATTATTTACGCAGATTCGATACAAGGTCACCGCATTGATCTCTGAAAACCCACCTCTTCAGACAAGCTTATAATATTCCTCAACCACCCTCTTAACCTCACTACATGACACTATTACCATCCGTTTCACAATTTCACACAAGACAACTAACCCCTGACCAACATTGTTGTGTGACAGGATCATTTAGCTTAGGAGTCACTTTTACCTTTGCAGTCTGGCTGGGCCGGAATGCAAAATGTAGACTTAACCTCATGTATCAAACTCCCATTGTCCAATAGATTGTAAGCTTGTGAGCAGGGCCTTCTCACCTATTTGTCTGTTTTACCCAGTTTGTTTATTAGTTTACTGTGTTTGTCCCCAATTGTAAAGCGCTACGAAATATGTTGGAGCTATATAAATAAATGATGATGATGATGTTGATCTCCTTGCTCACTATCTGAACACTAGTTCTGCAGCCCAATAGCTTCTCTCTAAGGCTGGGTACACACTACGACCAATGTGTTATCTGCAACGATTGTACCTACAACTGAAGTTCCAATCATTCAGTTGATTCATGCGTACACTATACACTTTTTAAACAATTTTTTTATCAGATTGCCGATCACTGACCTATACTCTCTTCCCTTGCATTCATCAGGTCTCTGTGCATATGGATACAGATGTAATCTGAAGCAGGATGAAGATATGGAACAGTACTATGGCTGCTTTTTTGGTGGAAAGCCACCAGAAGTAGATAGTAAATACATTTATATTGGGCCCATTACATTTTGGGGCCCTGGTAGGTAATGTATCATACTTATTACAAAATCTACAGTTGTAGATAACGTCTTTTTCTTGGCTGTCTTTTTCATTAACCTTTTATTTTATTTTTAAAACATACAGCAAAGACTTAAAATATGAAGGGAGAACAAATGTGGGCACGGGGATCGTTGATCCCGATGGTATATGACTGAGAGACGCACAGTCCCAGGTCTACCCAACGAGACTAGCCACTCACCAGATATGCAATTTCTCAGTCAGTTGCTTGGCCTGTCTCTGCCTGGCCACTATAAATGAACCATGTCCAAGTACTGTATGTACATGAAGGTCAAAATACCCATGACCACTCTATTCTTATTAGAATAAAACATTTTTGTTGAAGCTTTTGCTCTCTTAACACCATCTTGAGAACAGGTATCACAGTGGTACAACATGCCTCCCAAGTGTCCCGATTCCAACGGGACAGTCCCGATTCCAGCGGGACTGTGCCGATTTCAGTGGAATATCCCGATTTCAGTGGACTATCCTGATTTCAGTGGACTGTCCCGCCTGACTTACAATTTCTCCTGGTATCGGAGTGCACGCTACAATACCGGGACATAGCAGCCAGTTTCCCCGGTGGTCTAGGAGGAAGTGGGGCAGGACGCGTCCGAAAAAAAGCTACTGGGCATGCGCGAACATGTCCGAAACCGCTACTGCGCATGCGAACTGTGCAAACAGGATGTTTGTAGGCGTTGATTAGGCTTGGCGGGGACGTGGCTTATTTGTCCCTCTTTTGACACTCTAAATGTTGGGAAGTATGGTACAAGTACCACCACAATACTTGTTGAACGGGCTTCTGCAAAGCGAAGTGTTCTCCAGCGAAACTTGGGCCTTATCGCAGGCAAAAATAGACCCCTAATTTACAGAGACATATAGTTTCTGGTAAATTCATGTGTTGACATCTTATTGACAACTATAAATATTCATGAGTATTAGTAAGACTGTGAACACCTGATATACTACGATGGGGCGCGCTCGCTGTGCTTCCGAGACACTTTTAGTGTCATCAAAGTGCAGGAAGCTGCCAGTTTTCAGTACATTGACGCTAAATGATCACATGAGATTAGTGGCACAGGATGTTTAGCCTAGACAGACCATTAATTAAAGATATTTGGCAGGAAGTACTAGACAGGGAGGCAAAGTTGTATATCTGATTTTCTCAAGCATGGTATATGTGTCTTAATGACCGCCCTATGCTATTGCCATTTTACTCGGGACCTGCTAATAATGTTTTAAAAAAAAGTTTCTAAACTGCATTACTTTTACTCTTTACGGTTTGTATAAATTTTTGGTTGCATCTCTTGGCGAGCCGGCATACACTTTCTGATATAAAAATGACATAAAACACAGCTTTCAAAGACAAATTGCGAAGACGGTTTTTTGTGACTGTATGGAATGCAGGAGCTAAACAGACACTACTGAAATCCAGTGGATGAGTTTATTAATTAGTATCCTTCATTAGAGCCAAAAAGAGGGATCATTTATATGAAAAGACACACTTGGGTCCAAAAGTGAGGATTTCTCCTCCAAAAGACTGGCAGCACAGTGGACTAGTGGTTAGCACTTCTGCCTCACAGCGCTGGGGTCATGAGTTTGATTCCCGACCATGGCCTTATCTATGTTCTCCCCGTGTTTGTGTGGGTTTCCTCCGGGTGCTCCGGTTTCCTCCCACACTCCAAAAACATACTGGTAGGTTAATTGGCTGCTATCAAAAATTGACCCTAGTCTCTCCCTCTCTGTCTGTCTGTCTCCTTCTCTGTGTGTGAGTGTGTGTGTCTATATTAGGGAATTTAGACTGTAAGCTCCAATGGGGCAGAGACTGATGTGAGTGAGTTCTCTGTACAGCGCTGCGGAATTAGTGGCGCTATATAAATAAATGATGATGATGATGGCCAATAGGAGAAATAGGCTGTATATCTCCTATCAGGCAATGGACTACAGGGGAACAAGCCCTGAGTGAATCAGACTGAGGAGTCCCCTCCCCCAGCATTGCATGAAATGTCACTGACATTAAGGAAGGATGAAATGCCAACAGAGTGTTGGAAGGAGACAAAACATACATAAGTTGCTAATTGCCAGCAGTTTACACTGCTTTCATTTGCTGTTTTAAGAGAAAAGGTTAATGCATGGTTCCTGCCAAACTCCAAGCCCTATATATTATTAAACTAGAAGATTTCTACCCTCTCTCTCTATTCTTCAGTCTACAGAAAGGGGCTTATTTAAAACCATGGTACAAAGAGAAATGATGGCCTGGAACCCACACCAACCAAATATCTGCTTTCAACCATCTAAAAATAAATAAATCTGTAAACTGATTTCTGATTGGCTGATTTGGATTAGAACACATCCCTACTCTAATACCATTAAATAAGCACCCAAAAGCGAGTGATACACATTGGGATATACAGGTCTTATTAGGCCGCAACATCAATAGAACAAAGTAAAGAAAGAAATTGTACAAAAACATTGCATTCTGAAGAACTGGTAAATATAAATATATATATATATATATATATATATATATATATATATATAGTGCATGTTTGTAGTGTGTTACTATCAGCATAAAACTACAACCACATCAGAGAAAACTGAAGGGATTTCATTATTCCTAGCAGAAAAGACTTTATAGTGTAACAGTGATTAAAGGAAATTTAAAGACTCAAAAATGTAAATGAAAAACATACATATGGCGTTTATCGTACCTGTGGGTGAGCTATAATAAGAGTAACCCTTAAGTTCCTTTTCCAATGGAAAACAAGGCCCCAAACAAAAATACAAGTTAATATAGTTTTACTAAGCACATCTGCAAAGTTACAGAGCACTGATATCAATTAATTACCAACATCACTCCCATAAGGAGCTGCTTCAAAAAAAAGTTCACTGTCCCATGTGGCAGAGGGGATGATGTAAACAATTTAGAGAGTTTACAGTGGCTTTGCATGTAAACAGAGTAATTGGTATTCTCACAATTATAAATAAAAGACACAAGTATTCAATGGTCTTCCTTCCTGTATAAAAATCTGAGTAGTACAAATATTATTGTAATGCTTGCAAATGTTCGTAAAGGTGTTATGCATCATAAAAGTTATTATATTAACGTTTGAATAAAACAGAAAAAGTTTGGGTAATTGGACAAAACCAGAATCACTGTTAAAACAGATTATTATTAATATATGGCTACAAATTTGGAGGGATTATCTAAACATGTTATAAGTCAAAATGTTAATCTATTGATACCTTCTTTTTATCTGAGACATGTCCTATTGCCATGTATTTTAGGAAGGTTACACAGCGTCTGTAGCTTGGAGGGGGGTGATCATTACCCCACACTCCAAGCAATAAAAAATATATTAGGGTGTGTGTGTATATTAGGGAATTTAGACTGTAAGCTCCAATGGGGCAGGGACTGATGTGAGTGAGTTCTCTGTACAGCGCTGCGGAATTAGTGGCGCTATATAAATAAATGATAATTTCTGAGAACTTTTTAAAAGAGGTTCTGCAGCGGCTGCACAAGTTGCAAGTGAAGGTATTAACCAGAGTGACATCACTTAGTGCTCATCTAAAATCTATATAAGTGGTATTTGGTTAGAAAACATATCAGGTCATACTTTATGATGCATATTGAAACTTCAGGGGGGGGGGGGGGGGTAAAGTTTTCTACTTGCAGAGATCAGCAAACACACACACACACACAGCAAGTCTGCATAGCTGGAAGGAAAGGAATAGTCAATGGCTTGCTGAAACATGTCAGCCTGTGTGTACTCACTTCTCAGCGCCCCGACCAGCATGTTCCCATCTTTGATCAGCTCTTTAATGAACTTATTGGTCCTGTCCAGCTCGATTTCGTGACACTTTAGCCTTTCCCTGAAGTCTGGGCTATCCAAGTAGGAATCACTGAACTCCAAAGTCGGAAGCCCCATTGTAACAAAAAAAAAAAAAAGCCTCAGATCCTTGGAGGGAAGAAAGATACTTTCAAAGTTGAAGTTTGCAAGAGATCTGCAGAGCAGAGATCGCAGCTCCCTGGTGCACTCAGCGCTGCGCCTCAATGCACACTAGCAGAGCAGAGAGGAGGAATGCAGGACTGCAGTCACTGTCACCCAGCTGCATTGTCCCTCTGACCACCAGTCTGCTGCACAGAGGAAACTCACTAGTGTTCAGACATTTCCGGCAGCTCAGACTCCTTTCTTACCCTCTCTCCTCTCCCCTCCCTGCAGCGAGTCTCCAGCTCCCCTGTGATCACAATGCAGCCAGGCTGATCAACCCTACTAGGTCACTGAAGCCCTAGCACAAGCTAAACCCTAATCCTAGAGATCCCCCCTCCCTACCCCTGTACCTCTGCCACACAGGGACTCCCAGCAAGGTCACCCTCAGGTCACCTCACATTCCTAGATAAACTGTGCATTGGGAAGGTGGGCTGCACCCCCCCCCCTTTGTCCTGGATTCCTCCTGCAGAAAAAAAAAAGATGATGTCAAGCTTGCAGGGATACTGTGTGTTGCAGTAAATGCTGATGACATCACTGTGATCTTTAGTTACCTCCAGGTTAAACTTCCCACTTTCTGCCTGGGAAACTTAAAAGACATTTAGAAACAGGACCGTAAATCAAGAAAAGTAAAGAAGAAAAAAGAAGAGTTAAGAAACTTGAGAAGTTTGTCTCTAGTCTGCCATCTGTAGGTTTCACAGGGAACTGCAGCATGCGGCTGCATTACCTCACCAGGGGAGTTTAACAGGCAAAGCTTGTAATGATTAATTGAAAAGACACATGCTCTCGGTAATGCAATAATAATGTTGTGAAATTAGTACAGAAATATGTTTTGTCGGATTTAATACAAAGGAATTAAAAACATAGCTATGAGAACTCCATGTAAGAGGATAAGTCCATTGAGTGTTTACTAATATTGCTCAAAAGTGCAAATCTCTACTACTACTACTAAAAACAAGCAATCAACAATTAGCTCTTATCTGCAAAGTGCAGGTTTGACCATGAAAGGAAATGTCTGATTGGTTGCTGTGGTTTTAGTGGGGATTTGCCCCTCTGAGCAGAGTTAAATAACTGTCAAAGGCTTCACAGAGACAAATAGGTAACATATACTAGTTTACATGACATAAGTGCTACTCTTTTTCTTATACCACATTTGTTTTATCACTTAAGCCTTTGCTGACTGGGCACTACCACTACCATTTCCAAGAGACAGTCCCCATCTCAGGGCTCTCACTAATAATATTATGGGGTATATTTACTAAACTGCGGGTTTGAAAAAGTGGAGATGTTGCCTATAGCAACCAATGAGATTCTAGCTGTCATTTTGAAGAATGTACTAAATACATGATAACTTGAATCTGATTGGTTGCTATAGGCAACATCTCCACTTTTTCAAACCCGCAGTTTAGTAAATACCTGCCTATGTCTCCTCCAAAATTCTCATATCTCCAACTGGGTCATTGTGTGTTATATTGAGCTGGGGATTGTTGTGCTTTATATAGGAATGCAACAGTTTTATACACTTAACTGTGTACTTATAGTATCGTATGTAAATCTGTGCAAATCATCTATTCCAGCATTGCGGATATACTTTCATTCTCAATATATGTTTTTGCATCTTGCTGAGCTCAATATGCTTGTTCTTCTTATATTTGTCCTTTGTGCAGATAATAATATGTTGGTCACTGGGGAACATGCTCAAGTGGTCAGAACAAAAGTACAACATTGCTGAGAGGCGTGGCATTAAAAGTGGGGCTTATAAGTAGCATGGTCTAAAAAATGTACACTGATGCACAAAAAGTAATATTTATATCACTGCGGGGGGGGGCGGTCTATTGTGGTAGCAATGGGTGGAGCTACTACATGGCTTGCAGCTGGGGGGAACCACCTCCCCAATCAAAGCCCATGTGTAAATGTTGACAGTCTAATGCCCAGTGCCATCTGTGGGACTAATAACTCCCTCTCACTGCCTCCAGCTTACTGATGCTCCCTTTATTGCTTGGGCCGTGGCTGCTGTCATAGTAACCAAAAGGAAGCTCACTATTGGTTAACAGTGTAGACTTCTTTCTATGGTCACTATAACAGCAACCTCAGACTGATCAGTAGAGGGAGCTTCAGTAAGCTGGAGGAGATGAGAAATTGTCTGCTTCATGTACATGGGGACCCTTACAAATTTGTGCTGGCCACACATGTCTAGTTATGCCAATGTGTTCCAGGGGCGGACCTAGAATTTTTTTAGGGGTGGTGATTTCATATAGCTACGTCCCTCCGTCACTCTGATTGGTTGACCTGGCTGGCCCTGTCCCATTTTCCTGATGATCGGACATCTCACCAGTAATTTTAAGGTATGGAGATTTTTGGGGGGGGGATTGCTCCGATGCCCCCCCCCCCCCCCTTGAATCCACCATTGCTGTGTCCATGGATTTATGTCATACTTGCCTACTTTAGAAGGCAGCTGACCGGGAGGGGGTCCGTCGAAGGGGCGTGACCACGCGTGGTGCGCCGTTAGACTCCGCCCCTATCAATCCTATGCAATTTTGACCAATCGCAGCAGGGGGTGGGCCACAAAGCCGCGTTTAGCCCCGCCCCCACCCATCTTCAACATGGAGACAGCTGGATCCGGGATTTTTGCATGCTCTCTCGGGAGTCCGGGAGAACTCACAAAAATTCGGGAGTCTCCCGGACATTCCGGGAGAGTAGGAAACTATGATTTATGTTTCCAATCTAGGATTCAGGGGCCTATTTACTAATAAAGGAAAACACACTCTGTATGCGTGACTGTTTGAATAGCGTGAAAGTACCACCTATATTGGATAGTTGAGTACAGGCTGCTATACATTTCCTAGAACTACATTTTGAAAAGATGCAAATCTAGAAAACACTTTCTGTGATTCACTAAATACGAATAGTATTTCTGGGGTCACAAGAATAAAACACACACTACTGCGATTACTAAGTATATAATGGCTTTATAGCAGATATTATTTCAGATAGAATTTCCTTTTAAGATCACAACATGAACATGACAAAAATAATGACAGGTACAGGCCTCAATTTAGTGATGTTAATATGTAAAATCTGCTTCTGATAACACAAAGTATAAGTGGTATAAATGAGCGATGACTAAAGAAGAACATTCGGAGCACCCATGCAGCGAGTTTATAGCTTAAACTTCTGAACCTGACACTTAAATACACCTCAGTGCAAGATCATTTACGCTCACAGCGATCCTGTCTCAGTAACACCTCTATATATCGGATTTATATCAGAATACCTGGCTGCAGTCTCCAGGGCCCTCTATGTCTGTTTTTATTTGTATCAAATGGTTTGGAAATGTAATAGACTCTGCTTTTCTCTTTGCTGACATTTATTTATATAGTGGTTACATTTTGTCAGCCTTAGACACAAGATAATTATATATACACATCACAAACGGTGATCCAATGGTGGAGAGGGAGCCGATCTCAAGAGCTTCCAATCTAAACTACTAAACGCATAGGTATGATCGGAGTGCACAATTGTTTTTCATGTAATTGTTCACTAATTGGTGCATGTGTAGTCAAAAAAATCCCACTTCAGATCTAAAACCGATCTATAAAAATTGTTTGGTCTCCCCTGCTAGTATCCATCGATCGTCGAATCTCTCTGTGCTGATACAGATGTAGCTAACTTTAAATTGACACCTAAAGCACGACATGGCATTTATATGAATGGCATGTGATGTATTAAATGTTAATTTAAAGTTTGTCTCTATGTCCAAACTTGGGAGACTCACCAACCATTTATGTCACTGTACATGTATGAACTGTTGGAGTGTAAGGACCAACCAGTGATATTAAGAATCATTGATAGTGTTAGTCATACTTGCCTACTCTCCTGGAATTTCCGGGAGCCTGCCGAATTTCGGGGAGTCCTTTCGGACTCCCTGAAGAGTAGCTGATCTCCCGGACATTTGTGGAGGCGTGGCTTAATGATGTGATCGCATCATTTAGCCCCACCCACCGCCATTCAATGCTGTAAATTTCAGGGTATTTTTTTATAATAGGGGGCGGGTGGTATGGTGCTCCCCTACACTTGTCCTCCGGGAGATCCTCCCGGAGGACAGGTCTTAAAAGGCAAGTATGGTGTTAGTTAACATACAGAAACATAGGGGTATATTTACTAAACTGCAGGTTTGAAAAAGTGGAGATGTTGCCTATAACAACCAATCAATCAGTTATTTAGTGCATTCTATAAAATGACAGCTAGAATCTGATTGGTTGCTATAGGCAACATCTCCACTTTTTCAAACCTGCAGTTTAGTAAATCTAGCCCATAGAGTTTGAAGGGAGAAAAGAACCCACACTTCCACCTAGACTCCCCTTTTTATGTGTTTGTTTTTGGGGAGTGGGTTGGGTTTTTTGGGGGATTCCCATGGGGGTAAATTTGGGGGTAAGTCCTACCAATAGCACATGTTTCTTCTGTTCATTATTAAATTATTTCACTCTACAAATCCCCACCACAATTGCTTCGGAGACTATTGCATGGATCTATCACTCTTTTGGTAATAAATAGTTATTGCTTATGTTACCTTTCAGTCCTCCTCCTTCCAATATTCCTTGTTCTAGAACTCCAAGGGGTAAATGTATCAAGCTGAGAGTTTTCCGATGGGTTTGAAAAGTGGAGATGTTGCCTATAGCAACCAATCAGATTCTAGCTATTATTTTGTAGAATGTACTAAATAAATGATAGCTAGAATCTGATTGGTTTTTCAAACCCGCCGGAAAAATCTCAGCTTGATACATTTACCCCCTAGTTTTACAAAATCCTGTATTCCTGAACTCTATTAATATCTTTGACTTATTGAATGTTTCCATCAGATCACCCCTGCCCTGTTCAGCTCTTCACGTCTTTCCTGTTTTATTATACATCCCTTGCACCATTGTGGATATACAAAATTGTATTTAGGTGCTTAATATACTGAATCAGATATGAAAAGGGGGGAATAATAATTAGCGCTCATGAAGGTGTGCGTAATGATTGTATAATTACTATATATGTAGAAGACACAGAGGTGTACATATGTAAAAAAATTTATTCTTGACCTTCAGGTCTCCATCCTATCGGTTAGATCTAATGTACATCTGATGCCCACACACAGTGGCAGCTGAATAAAAATTTGTAAAAATGATGCTTATTAATTCAAGAATCAGTCCTTCAAAAATATTGGTCATGAAGTATTAGCTCTCTGTAATCGGTGAGGGAACAAGTCAGATTAAGGTGTACTCTTCCAGAATGTCCAGGAAACTCCCTAATGTAAGCATGCGGGCATGGACAATGTACTTTACAAAGCGTTGTACATTGTCCATGTCCGCATACTTACATTACCCCCTTAACAGCACCGATAACAGCGTCGCGGTTGGCAGTGATGTCATCAAGTTGCGGCGGCTTCTTCAGTCATCGCGATTGCTTTAAGTTGCTTGGCACATCAGTCGTCCTGGAGCCTTGTCGGGAAGGAGCCCTTCGGTGTGAAGACGTCGGGGTAAGTCTTGTCGGGGTAGTCATCATCATCATCATCACCATTTATTTATATAGCGCCACTGATTCCGCAGCGCTGTACAGAGAACTCACTCACATCAGTCCCTGCCCCATTGGAGCTTACAGTCTAAATTCACTAACATACACACAGACACACACACACACACACTAGGGTCAATTTTGATAGCAGCCAATTAACCTACCAGTATGTTTTTGGAGTGTGGGAGGAAACCGGAGCACCCGGAGGAAACCCACGCAAACACAGGGAGAACATACAAGCTCCACACAGATAAGGCCATGGTTGGGAATTGAACTCATGACCCCAGCGCTGTGAGGCAGAAGTTCTAACCACCGTGCTGCATCGATATGCTGACTACCACCGGAAACGAGGCAGCAGGGTACTCGTAGGCTAAATGTCGTGACCAGAATATGTGTCTTGTCTGAGTGCGTGTTTCAGCATTACAGGCTACAATTCAACACAGCTTCTCTTCTCCTAGAATAAAGGTGCATCACTTGAGCTTAGGAGGTGCATCTCGGGTGATCATTAGGTGCAAAGTAATACAAAAATAATCAAAAATAAAAATGTTGGGATGTATGTCCCACTGGTACTTGTGGGAATCCAAGGGTGTTCCGAAGCACTATCAATGCCCCTTCATGACAAGACCATGCCCCCATAATGACACCGTAAGGCTAGGTACACACTGGAACTTTTTCGTCCAATGTTTGGGCCAATCAGGCCACATATAACCGTTTGGTCGGAAGTCGGGCAAGTGTGTATACAGTCGTCCTGAAGTGTCGATTGTCGGCTCATTTGGTTGGTCGTACTGTTTAATATTTTCCTCCCAATCACCTAACGATTAAGTACTGTGCATAAATTTCAGATCGACTGCTGATACTTCCTTGAGCTGTGACTCCTTTTGGGGCGTGTGTATGTAACTTTGTGATGCCTGTACCTGTCCCACGTGCTGCATTGTCAGCACGTCACTCATTTGGCCATTAGGAAAAGAGCAGTTGCCTGTTGTTCTTCAACAGTATCCATATTACTAAAACAATTTGTTGATGTGTGGTTGCAAACGAACGTACTCTGTATACAAATATGTGGTAACGAATGAATGAAGAAAACGTGTTCCCGTCTCTTTTTATGAGGTTTTGTTTGGTTACTATTGGACATGCTCTGCCCTTTATTTAAATTTCTTTTCATAACGATATGGTTAGATGGACCTCATATGTCGGTTCAGTGTGTACGAAAATCAAATCATTGTTCACGACAATATGGCTGTGGAAAGTCGCTCTCCGGACGGTTGGTCTTTCGTTGATCATCTAAAACGTGACTACTGTGTACGCATTAATCGTCCGAGCGATCGGAACTTCGGTCAAAGGTAAAGTCGTTATAGATATCACATCGGTCGGAAAATTCTTCAGTGTGTACCTAGCCTAAGGCCCCATTCCAAACAGTGGCATGTTGGGAGGTATGTGTATAAGCGATGGGCACTCTTTTAAAATCCCCGGAATAGATTTCACCACGCGGCATTTGCTACAGAAAAATTATAATTGTTCAGTTTCCATTTAATCTAGCAGTGTACATTAGTAACAATCATATCACACATGTAAAATTATGTTATTAAACAACCATGACTGATATGTGTGACCCCCTTATTTGCCTAATCAATTATTTGATTACGCTATTGTCTTCTCCACAGTTTAAAATTAGCTTTCTTAAACTTTTTATGAACCCATAGTAACTTAGATTAATATGAAAGTAATATGTTAAGGAATGCTGATTGGAAAGATTGTATTATGTCTGTGTCTTATAAGGCATGTTATGTTTTTTTTTGTGATGCTAATATATGTTTAAAAACCCATGTGGATAATATCTATATAAACTGTCAATTACAATGTCATCACTTCAGTGTTTGATAATAAAACTTGTGTTATAAGAAATAATACACTTCCTACTGTAAATTGTAAATAAAAGTCACCTCAGGCTACTGTCTTGTGCATTTTTATGGTCACGGAACTCCCCTGGGACTTTTAATATTCCTATAATTTACAGTATATGTGCCACACGCATAGTTCGTTCTTTGAACCTCAGGCGTTCTATGTGTTGTATCTTGTCTGAACGTCTAGTTATACATAGCTAAAATCACAGAATTATGTTTCTTGTGCACTAGCCATGACAAAGGCACACAAAAGAGGCGACTAACTTGGGTGCAAGGAAGGGTATGGGAAAGGGGATTAGTAGTTTAAAATTTGTCCTGGGTGGATATCCCTTGAAACAAGACTAAATAAAAGTTAATAAAACAAGCAAAGATGCAAGAGGGCTTTGCTCATAAGCTTACACTCTTACCGGACTGCTTTAGGGGGTGTAATGCCTAGGGAATTTGTATATATGCTTGGTTTTAATGTAATAAAGTCAGATCTATCTGGCTCTCTATCGAAAACACACTAAGGGATATATTTACTAAAGTGCGGGTTTGAAAAAGTGGAGATGTTGCCTATAGCAACAATCAGATTCTGCTTATCATTTTGTAGAGTGCATTAAATAAATGATAACTAGAATCTGATTGGTTGCTATAGGCAACATCTCCACTTTTTCAAACCCGCAGTTTAGTAAATCTAGCCCTAAGTAACCCCATGTACAAATATCTAACTTTGACCCACTTCAAGTCCCTTTGGTTGTAATCAGTGATAATCTCTCTAATTATATTGATCACACTAAGGGGTCTATCTATTACTGAGCTCCCGTAACAACCATTATGTCTCGCTGCAAATCGCAGCGATACATAACGCAGTACCTCTGCTTTTTACCATGTCGGGGCTGCTCTGGGAGCCCCAGGGAAGACCCCACCCCCCCCCCCCCCCCTTCCTCCACCATGAACAATTGTTACTGTTCACCGACAGCCTAAATTATTCACAGGTGAAGAAATTATAGACAATATATTACACCATTCGCCACGTGTATTACACGCCATCCATAGCTCTTTAATATTCAGTACTGTGCAAAGGTTTTAGGCAGGTATGGAAAAAATGTTGCAAAGCAAGAATGCTTTCAAAAATAGAAGTGTTAATAGTTTCTTTTTTATCAATTAACAAAATGCAAAGTGAATGAACAGAAGAGGTGAAATCAATATTTGGTCTGACCAACCTTTGCCTTCAAAACAGCATCAATGCACCAATTCTTCTAGGTACACTTGCACACAGTTTTTGAAGGAAGTCGGCAGGTAGGTTGTTCCAAACATCTTGAAGAGCTAACCTTAGGTCTTCTTTGGATGTATTCTTGCTCAAATCCCTCTGTCTCTTCATGTGATCCCAGACACACTTGATGACGTTGAGATTGGGGCTCTGTAAGGGCCACATCATCACTAAAGCCAAATTTTTCCAATAGCCACCACCTCCCTTACACATTGCTAAAACTTAAGTAGATTGGACAGCCCTGGCTTTCCAATAATGTCCATTGCTTGCTACCCAAGAGCCTAGTACCCCATGTATGTTGTTGGGGTGGCTAGGCTTCTATCTACACGGAAAGTGAAAAGATGGCTGTCTTTAATGAGCATTCCTATGGCAGTAAGCAAGTCAGCCTTTTCGTTTGATCAAGGCAAAGACCTGATAGAGCAATCAAAATCTGAGGCCGAAATGAATAACATCTTTAAACTAGGGAAAAAGCCAAAAGAATTTAGCACATTATAAATTATCTGGAGCACAGAAAACAAGTGCTAAGACGCCCATGGTTTATGCATCTGTCTTTCATCTATTGTTTGAGATATTCAGATTGCTTGCAGGGTGGAAATGGGCTGATTTGCCGCCAACAACAGTGAACTATTGCACATTTAAACAAAAAGACATTTAAAGTAAATAAGAACTAATAACAATAACCTATTTGAAAATATAGATGATTGTTTATAGTTTCTGTTCTCTTTTGGGGTTTTTTTCATTACAGAAATAAAAACTATTTTGTTTTTCAAATAGATTTTCTGTGATTCTTCTTATTTTGTTTTGAACTGGCTCTAACATTAACAGCAAGTGACGAGGTCACGCTAGGTATGTATGTAACATATTTATAAGACATCAACTCCGCTCCATCTTGAAATAAGACCACCGTGTGGAGGTAGCGTGGGCCAAGCCAAGCATAATATTCTTTCCAGAAATGTGGGTGTGAATAAAGCAAGGTTTTTTTCTAATCACGGATGACACAACTTTTGGCAGCAGCAAATCCAGTTACAGATGTTGAATTCTTTGTTGGCAGTTTCTATAGTGTGTCCTGACATTTTTAGTGTTTTTTTCCACTGGTGACTGTGGAAATTGAAAAGTCTCCTACCTTGAGCTGGATCCTCTGTCTGCTGTTGCTTAAAGTCACCAAAACTCTTTTTATCTTATATATTTAATGGAACAATAGTCAAGGACAATGACATTTTTCAAACATGGATGTCTTTATATTTTATTGAAAAAATACCTCCTCTATTAAAGGATAACTCTGTAAGTTGCACATTCTAATAACGATCCTGACCTGGTGTCTGGTGTTCCACCCCATGTGGCAGGCAGGTCTCCTGATATGTGCCGCAGTCCGGTGATGGTCTCCTCTCTCCCGCTGGCAGCACGTTGTCAATCAACCATACACTGGCTGTATAAAAACACAGAGGCGTCAAGAGTGAGGATAGCATGGATCATCACCAACGTCGTTTATTATATGTGACATATATGGAAACAAAGGACCTGATTCAATAAGGAAAATAAGACAAAAAAAATAGTAAGTTTTCTCCTAGACAAAACCATGTTACACTGCAAGGGGTGCAAATCAGAGTATTATTTTGCACGTAAGTTAAATACTGGCTATTTTTTCATGTAGCACATAAATACTTGATAGCTTTATTTATACACTGAAGTTTAAAGCTGATCTAGGACATGCCCTTCCCTAACTATAAATCTGCCTCACATTTTAAATTTACATCCCCCTCCAATGCAACATGGTTTTGCCCAGGTGAAAAGCAGCGCATAATAACCGTTACATGGGTACAACTGAGCAGAATAATAAATTTATGGATGTATTTAACAGAACAAATCACATGACATATAGGAAAGAATTAGCATCAGACATGACAGCATTGATGGAACGTGGTAGACATCAGCGGGCGCACTGAATTAGCTGGTTATTCTGTTATAATGTAGAACCTATGGAATGCCACCCAAAAATGAATTCCTCCATGCCATTTGCTTTTTATACTATGCTCGTGCCCACACCTTAACGGCATGTATCCTGATATGTCAGGCTACATATGAGTGCTAACGTCACCAACACCAGCTTGAAAGTGTCTATGAGCTTGTTATCTGTCTCTGAAAAGGTATCGTGCCAACGTGTCAGTCCTTTTCCCTGTATTGCTACTGTTATTGATTCTCCTATTCCTTACTCTGGCTTGCTCACTACTAACCTCAGTTCATTCTCTGACTATTGTTGTCCACTTCTAACCCTGACTTTGGCTTGTCTTTGACTACACTTATTTTCTACTGTCCTTTAAGCTTTCTGGCTCTCATACATACGCTGCCTGTACTAACTAGGGTTCACTTTGACCAGTGGGGCTACTAAACTGCAGATATCCTGTTGAGAAGTCTGATGCTTCCTTATGGAGGCCCTGGTGAAAAACTGAAGTATCCTTTAGACTCAAGTTCCCAAGGTAGGGCAGCACAAACTGCTAGTGGGAAAGTATCCAAATCTGGTTCCCCTGACACCTGCTTCAGATTTCTGTTATTAGAGTAGACGCTCAGGATTTTTGATACAGAATAATGGATTTTGCGGGATACCTGGCGGTAAATATACTAATCTGCGAGTTCTGCAAGTAACGGATATTCTGCGACTTTGATAGCTAAATTTAAAACACTGATGTCTTTAAGTGCAAGTGCAGATTAGTGTGTTTACCCACTGGATTCTTAAACTGGGTACACACCTATGCAATTATCATGCAAGTCACACAATAAACAATTGTTTGGTCCAATAAGAGTGTGTACAATCCCACAATCATGTTTTATTGTACCAACACACAGAGCATCGTTTAATTTGGTTTTATAAACTTTCTAAAAAATCACGATTAACGATGGAATGATGTTGGGCGAATTTGGAAGTGTGTACACGCTCATGACTGTCTTTCCAACATTTCTGACAATAGTTCCTCTGTATATCTGTAAAGTGTGTACATAGTCACAATCTTTTCAACAGATGGTTATGAGAGATGTAGATCTGACGGTAAATCATGTAGGTGTGTACACATAAATCTGCATGTTCATTGGGACTTTCAGTCGTTGGTAAAATCATTACAGAAATTACATCTGAAGTAAGATAGCATAGGTGTGTACCTGGTACGAGCTGCCACGCTAGCCGCGATGGCCTGAATCTTACCTGAGCTCCTGCGCTGATGCAGCGGCTCATACTTCTGTCCTTGGTGTTGCCTAGTAAGCTAGGACGCTGTCCCCTCTACGTCCCAGGTGTTGTCTAGGCAGCCGGATACTCCTGTATTCTCCCACCTCGGCTATTCACTGGCAGCCGGGGAGCATAATTGAGACTGCAGTCACATGATTTGAAATATTCTGGAGGTGTGCCCTCTTTCCCCTTCTGATTGGTCCTCCATTGTTTAAAAGGCAAGGAGGGCTTAGCCTCCCTGTCGGTTATAGCGATTTTACCCTGCAATTGCTGTGCCTGCTCGTAATCTGATATCCTGCTGTTTGACCACCTGTTACCTGACCCTTTGGCTTTTGTTCCTGGACCACTTTCGTTTGTTGTCTGCCTTGGAATCTTTGGCTTTGTACCTGAAACTATACTTGCTAGCTGCTGGCCCCCAACATTCCAAAATTTGGACTCTCCTTGTTTGCTTCTGACCTTTGACCTTTTGGCCTGGCTCCAGTTGCTCCCTGCACTCCAGCCTCCTACTCCTCGCTATCCCTCCCTTCAGTATAACCCAGTGGTTCCCAAACTTTTGCAGTTTGCGGCTCCCTTAGAGTCTCCAAATTTTTTCAAGGCACCCCTCCAAAAAAATTACTGAGCAGTCCTGTTTTAGAAGTAGTTGGGTCAAAAAATTGTAATAAGTATTTAGGTCACGACAGAAATACTTATTTAGTTGTATGCAAAAATGCCCCTCTGCATCCAGACACTCTGCCCCCTCTGCATCCAGGCACACTGCCCCCTCTGCATCCAGGCACACTGCCCGCTCTGCATCCAGGCACACTGCCCTTTCTCACGTTGCCCCCTCTGCCCTCTGTCCCCTCCTCTGCCCTCTGTCACGCTGTCCCCCTCCTCTGCCCTCTGTCACGCTGTCCCCCTCCTCTGCCCTCTCTCACGCTGTCACCCTCCTCTGCCCTCTCTCATGCTGTCACCCTCCTCTGCCCTCTCTCACGCTGTCACCCTCCTCTGCCATCTGCCCTCCTCCTCTGCCATCTGCCCTCCTCCTCTGCTCTCTGTCCCCCTCCTCTGCTCTCTGTCCCCCTCCTCTGCTCTCTGTCCCCCTCCTCTGCTCTCCATCCTCCTCCTCTGCCCTCTGTCCCCCTCCTCTGCCCTCTGTCCTCCTCCCCTGCTCTCTGTCCCCCTCCTCTGCTCTCTGTCCCCCTCCTCTGCCATCTGTCCCCCTCCTCTGCCATCTGTCCCCCTTCTCTGCCATCTGTCCCCCTCCTCTGCTCTCTGTCCTCCTCCTCTGCCCTCTGTCCTCCTCCTCTGCCCTCTGTCCCCCTCCTCTGCCCTCCTCCGCTGCCATATGACCCCCTCCACTGCCATCTGCCCCCTCCACTCCCATCTGCCCCCCTCCTCTGCCATCTGTCCCTCTCCTCTGCCATCTGTCCCCCTCCTCTGCCATCTGTCCCCCTCCACTGCCATCTGACCTCCTCCTCTGCCATCTGTCCCCCTCCTCTGCCATCTGTCCTCCTCCTCTGCCCCGCGCCAGCTATAGAAAAAAAGAAAGCAAACAGAAACTTACCAATCCGCGCGGCGCTAGGACCCTGCAGCCTCCTCTCTTACGCAGCTGTCACTGACGTCGATATTCAGTGACAGCTGCGGGAGAGAGGAGGTTGCTGGGTCCTAGCGCCGCGCGGATTGGTAAGTTTCAGTTTGCTTTCTTTTTTCTAGGGCTGGCCCGCGGCATCCCAGTGACAGCGCCGCGGCACCCCTGGGAGCCACGGCGCACACTTTGGGAACCGCCGGTATAACCTTTTACTACAAACCATGTTACAATGCAAGGAGTGCAAATTAGTTTATTTATTTTTTACATGTAAGGATATTACTGGCTGCTTTTTCATGTAGTACACAAATACTTGAAAGCTTTGTTTTTATACTGTAATTTAAAGTTGATCTAGGACATGCCCTACCCCCAACTATAAATCTGTCTACACATTTTAAATTTACCTCCCCCTGCAATGCAACATGGTTTTTCCAAGGTGCAGAGTTATTCCTTTTTTTTTGCTCTCCTTAATGACTCAGGCCCTCTGAGTGTAAGTACCTGTGAGAATATTCATCTCTACGGGAATGGCGGCTGCTATAGTTGAAAACCTCTGTTCCTGTTCTAAAAGCTTTTGCAGAGTTCAGGGTCATAAGAGTACCCAGCTTTATTGGGGATTTGAAGGTAAATAAACAGGCAGAGAATGTCCTAAAAGCCACGCACCCCGGCAAAATTATCATAGACTATTGCAAATGTTTCAGCAAGATGAAATATTTAGTATTACTGTCCATGTTCATTTAGTGCATGTGGTAGCTGCCATTCTTCTACTGTACCACATCTCTAGCCCTCTCCTCCTGTTCATGTATTTATAATCTCCTAAAGTTCTGTCTTGGTTTTATTAGCTAAACAGGCTCTGATGTTTGTGACCCTGATTGTTGACTGTCCCTGGGACTGTTCCTATATTTTTATTCTTGGCTTTGAAATGAATTGAACTGGATTTGCGTTATATTTTCATATAGCTAAATCCCCAGCAAATCCATACACTCAACATTGCAGGTAAAATGAGGGATCTCCTACTGAATAGAAATGAGCACATCAGTTTCACCAATTTGCATGGTACAGACATTTGCACAGTGTGAAACGCGTTTCGCTTAGACTGAACTCTTTAGAATGCTATATAATATTCTAAATGTTGGCTTGAAGCAGCATAGCATGATTCAATCAACAATTTGCTTTGCGTGTTCTCAAGTGAGTGAGTGGAGAAAGGTACTCTGCCAGTTCCCGCTGTTTATTTTGTTTATTCCCAAAGTAAATTAAAAGTTCATTTTAATATTAAATAATATAGGATAATATCAATTAAAAGTGTTATAAATTGAAAACAATAATGCTCAATATTTTAAGAGCGAGTAATCTTTTAAATAATCTCGGATACTTTTTAAAACAAGTCATCCATACACAAATTAACCTCATGATATTATAAATTATGACCGTCCCAGAATATATTACATGGGGTCTTCCATCTTCACATATCATATAATCATATAAAATGATTAAATGGTGATACACTCCAATAAGGACAAGCTATAAAGGATGCCATCCCTGGTGGGGTGCCACCTGCCTCATTAAACATTTTTGGGAGTTACCTAAATAGTTGCCAAACATTAGGATAGGATACCACAGTAGCACCATTTGTATTGTAAAAAGTAAGCCAATGAATAATGACAATTAATGCAATTGGATCCTTAGGGGTATATTTACTAAACTGCGGGTTTGAAAAAGTGGAGATGTTGCCTATAGCAACCAATCAGATTCTAGCTGTCATTTATTTAGTTAATTCTACAAAATGACAGCTAGAATCCGATTGGTTGCTGTAGGAAACATCTCCACTTTTTCAAACCCGCAGTTTAGTAAATCTAGCCCTTAGTGTTTAATTATAAAAATATATCTAAGCAGATTGTTGTTAACTATATATAGTAAAAGCGTATTTATTGCTCTATATGTGTATTGTATTAATAATGGTATTTGTAGTTCTTTAAGTATATATCTCAGAAAAGCACATTGATGCTCTGTGAATTCCTTTTGCAACAACAATAGGAAGAGATGGGCAAGATAGGATTAGTGGGCGGTTTACACTTAAGTGACATAACATAAGATTTAATTTTGAGGGCAGGATTATTTAAAGGAGCCGGTGGAGTGGAGATGGTAAATTTAGGGAAGCGTTCCGCGATTTATGTGTACATCCCTTTCCTCCCCGCACAAGACTTGATTTCTCCGGTTGGTTAGAAGTAGCAGAAACCCAAGCTTCACGGATTTTGCATTTTACAGTTTAACTTTTACAGGAACACTCTTTTCAAGGTGCACTTTGGCCAATGTAATAAAAACTTTGACACACTCAAAAGTGAGACGCAGATTTGATTTTACAAAGGTTTTTTCAAAGGCTGAGAACTGGGTATATACCATGAAATGCACTGGGTTAGTTTTTAAGGTGTGTTTATGTTTAACAATATTTCTTTACAGCGAGTCAATAAATCAAATCTCTTCAAGTCGTAATATTGCATAATTAAATTGATCAATGTTCTAATTATAAAGCCTTTTGACCTGTATTATTCCATGTATAAAATCATTGTGGATAAGGCTACTACTGGATATGATATAACTACCAACAGTCCTGATTTTCAAGGAGAAATTTTTACCAGAAAAGGGAAGTGTACTGAGGTATAGGCACGGGAATATATTGCCACAGCAAATTAAAATAAGGCAAGTGGCTCTATCTAGGTAGTATCACATTGTCATGTCAACCCAGCTACTTGTAACTTAATTCTTCTTCATGTAAGTTGTGCACCAATGGAATTTGGGCCCGAGGACATAGCTCCACTGCTCCAGCCATGATGTTTGACAATTGGCTAACCAATTATATTATATTTAAAAAATAAAAGTGAGTCTTGGTAATGACCAGAAGTTAAATTTTTACTATGTCAAAACTACATATGGACATATGGGGAGTGGTTGCAAGTATGCACACCTGTTTATCTGATCTCCATTATTACATTAATTTGGAACCTATTTAAACAGCGGCTGCTTCCTTTTTTTCCTTTAGTGAGAAAGTTTTGTTGAAACAAAAAAACAGCTGTTGACCGTTCCTCTGCATCCCCTGTAACCTTCCTATAACTGTGATCTCTTGTTTAAATTGTTTAAAACCTTAATCGTGGTCCTGATGCTTGCACATTATATTACAGAAAAGATAATAAATATGTTTTATGGTTAAAAAAGTGCACGCTTGGCTGAATAGCCACAGGATATTCTCCAACAGGGCTTCTAGCTGAAGCCTTAGATTGGGGCCTATTTATTCCACGTTAATTATCATTCCTAATTGCAATGATAAAGGGATGATTTTTTGCAAGGCCATTTATTAACAAATCATCCCAGGACAGCGCTTCCGATAAGAGGTTGTCCCGATGCAATACCACCGGGATCTTTAGATGGCATTAGATATCAGGGTCAAATTCCAAAAAGCTAGACTTTTCAGAGCTTGATAAATTAGCCCAGCCTGCAGTCCTATTGAGAAGTTCTTATACAAAGGGCACAAAACAAACACAACCAGGTGGCTGATAATGTCTCCACTATGTACAGTGGGAAAGTGTGTTACCACTTATGAAACATGTTCTTAATAGAGATACTCAGGCTCAGTTCCCCGAGAACCGAACATACCCAAACTTAGCAGATCCGAGTACCGAACCGGCTCGGTACTTTCGTGAACCCTCGGATTTGAAAACGAGGCAAAACGTCATCGTTACATCGTCAGATCTCGCGAGTTTTGAATTCCTTTTTAAGATCCAACATAACGGTGGGTGAGAGGTTGAGCGGGCCCAAGGACAATTCCATCTTGCATCAGTTTTCTTTTCTGCCACTGCTGTGTGCCAATGTGTCCTAGATGTGCTAGGAACTGCCGTGTGTTTGTGTCATTGCTCTGTCGCTTATCATCCAGCCAGGTCGCTGCAGTATTTGTCCAAAAGTGTATGAAAATAATATTGTGACCTGTGAGGTGGTCAAAATTGACTGCAAATGACTTGAAATTAGTGTTATTGAGGTCAATAATAATAATAATAATAATAATAATAATAAAGGAACAAAAAAGGAGCAAAATTATGTGATTTTAGAATATTTTAGGATTTTTTCTAAAAAATACAAAACCATAACCAAAACTAAAACACACAAGGGTGGTTTTGCCCAAACCAAAACCAAAACAAGAAGCTAATCTAGATCCAAAAGCAAAACCAAAACCAGTTCACGGGGGTCAGTGAGCACCTCTAGTTCTTAATAACTGCTGAAAAGAGGCACTCACTAAGCATTGGTAAAATGTAATATTATTACCAGGTATCATTGATTCAAACACAATTTACATACATACATATATATATATATATATATATATATATATATATATGGTCGGTATATGGCCAGTATTAACCATTGGGCCCTGACGCCTGATGGCTCCGTCCTCTTCGCTAGTGGGGTAGAGCAGGGTACTAAAATAGAAAACAACAACAACAAAAAACTTGCCTGATCGCAGCGTCGGCATCCCTCCTCCCTGCTCTGTTCGCAGTGAATGTCAGATGTGACGTAATCACGCCCTACATATTCAGTGAGGAGCGGGGCACATAGAGGAGCCAGCAAGCAAGCCAGAAGTCAGAAGAGAATGAGAGAAGAAAAGAAAAGAAAGAATCCAATAAAGGTAAGTAAAGGAAAGGAGGCATGGGGGGGAGGCAGAATGGCGCAGAGTGATGAAGGGGGGAGCAGCATGGCACAGACTGATGAAGAAGGAGGAGGAGCATGGCACAGTGTGATGAAGGGTGGGGGGCAGAATGTCCCAGAGTGATGAAGGGGGGGAAGCAGTATGACACAGAGTGAAGCGGGGAAGCAGCATAGCACAGTTTGAGGATAGGGGGAGCAAATGCAGCATGGCACAGGGTGAGGAAAAAGGGGGGTAGCAGCATGGCGTAAAGTGATGAAGAGGGGAAGCGGCATGGCACAGTGTGAGGAAGAGGGGAGCAAAAGCGGTATGGCACAGGGTGATGAAGAAGGGGGGGAGCAGCATGGCACAGAGGGATGAAGAAGGGGGGGGAGCAGCATGGCACAGAGGGATGAAGTGGGGAGCAGAATGGCACAGAGTGATGAAGGGTGGGGGAGCAGAACGGCACAGAATGATGAATAAGGGAGGGAGCAGCATGGCACAGAGGGATGAAAAACGGGGGGAGCAGCATGGCGCAAAGTGATGAAGAGGGGAAGCGGCATGGCACAGTGTGAGGAAGGGGGGAGCAAAAGCAGTATGGCACAGGGTGATGAAGTGGGGGGAACAGAATGGCACAGAGTGATGAAGAGGGGGGAACAGAATGGCACAGAGTGATGAAGTGGGGGGAACAGAATGGCACAGAGTGATGAAGAGGGGGGAACAGAATGGCACAGAGGGATGAAGAGGGGGGAACAGAATGGCACAGAGTGATGAAGAGGGGGGAACAGAATGGCACAGAGTGATGAAGTGGGGGGAACAGAATGGCACAGAGTGATGAAGAGGGGGGAACAGAATGGCACAGAGTGATGAAGAGGGGGGAACAGAATGGCACAGAGGGATGAAGAGGGGGGAACAGAATGGCACAGAGTGATGAAGAAGGGGGGAGCAGCATGGCACATAGTGATGAAGTGGGGGGAACAGAACGGCACAGAATGATGAAGAAGGGAGGGAGCAGCATGGCACAGAGTGATGAAGGAAGGGGGGGTGGGGCAGAATGTCACAGAGTGATGAAGTGGGGAGCAGAACGGCACAGAGTGAGGAAGAGGGGAACAAAAGCAGCATGGCACAGGGTGATGAAGGGGGGTCAGGAGAAGGGGGAGCAAAAACAGCATGGCACAGTGTGTTGAGGGGGAGCCAGGTGAAGGGAGGAGCAAAAGCAGCATGGAGGGTGCGTTATCATAAGGGGGCACAGCGTGGTGATGAAGGGGCACAGTAATGTGTGTGTGATTGCACAAGGGCTTGTGGCAATGTAATATGTGTGATGACACAGGGGGCTTGTGGGAATGCAGTGTGTGTGTGATGGCACAGGGGGCTTGTGGCAATGTAGTGTGTGTGTGTGTGTGTGTGTGTGTGTGTGTGTGTGTAATGACACAGGGGCTTGTGGCAATGTAGTGTGCGAGGTAGGTGGTGGCTAATTAAAAGGTGCTATTTTGTTTGTGGGGTGAAGCGTGGCAAATTAATTTAAAAATGGGGACTATTAAAATTTATGATGGGTGGTTTGGACGCTGTTAATTGAATGTGGGGGTGAGTTTGGGGAGAATGAGATCTATTTATGAAATGTGAATATGAATTATTTAAGGGCTGTGACGGTTGCAGGAAATAAATATATTTATTAAATGTAAATACTATTAATTTATTGCTGGGGCTATGTGATGGGAGGGAGATAGGTTTATTTATTAAATGGGAATTCTATTACTTTAATGTTGGGGTTGGTTGGAGGAATACTTGTTAAATGGGAATACTATTATTTTAATGTTGGGGCTGGAGGAAAGCCTAATTATTAATTGTGGGTCCTATTTATTTAATGCCAGGGCTGGTTGGAATTTTCTAAATGTACCCATTTTTTTTTCAATTAGGGCCCCCAACATTCCAGGTTCCAGACAAGCCGCAACTAAAGAAACCAGCAGTCACAGGTGGTGAAAGTGAGAAGAACAGGTAAGAGAGAGCAGGATAGTCTGTCAAATGTTCTGATTCCTGTAGGACAATGCAGAGTTTTGGTGACTGTTCTGCCCAATCTGAGTTGCAGGTCAAGACTGTGTACCATTTATATACACAGTGCATTCTCTATATACCACACTATGGTGCTAGCTGTCCTTCGTGGGCTTACCACACCCCCTCTAGTGGTTTGGGTACTCCTCTAGTGGCTAGCCACACCCCCTCTGGTGGGCCTCTACCATGGCCCTTCATGCCCCAGTCCGACACTATAATATATATATATATATATATATATATATATATATATATATATATATATATATATACATACATATGGGGTGGGTGAAGTTCGACTTGGGATCAATTGGAAAAAATGCTCAGAAGACCTTTAGATGTAAGATTTTATCACTAATTATTAAAAGATTGACCAGGTTCTATTTCACATCCCAAATACTCAAATGTCTTTATTTCACAGGTAAAAATATTAGAAGACACTCTGGGTTCATGAGTTCGATTCCTGACCATGGCCTTATCTGTGTGGAGTTTGTATGTTCTCCCCGTGTTTGCGTGGGTTTCCTCCAGGTGCTCCGGTTTCCTCCCACACTCCAAAAACATACTAGTAGATTAATTGGCTACTATCAAATTAACCATAGTTTTTCTCTCTCTCAGTCTGTGTGTGTTAGGGAATTTAGATTGTAAACTCTATTGGGGCAGAGACTGATGTGAGTGGCATCAGAGACCCCTGACCGCAAATGAGCACAGCAGGGGGCCAGGAGGCTAGAGCACCATTGCCGAACCCCTGCCCAAATTATACTATGCTTCCCAGGGTTACACCATTCTTGTTTATACATATGCTGCCAACACTTATGCATTATGGGCCTGAGTCATTAAGGAAAGTTTAGGTTGCCCATCGCAGTTGTAGCAGAACTTTATTTTCTTCAGTAAAATACAAAGGGCCTGAGTCATTAAGGAAAGTAAGGAAAAAAAACTAGTAAATGTTCTCCGGAACAAACCATGATACAATGCAAGGGGTGCAAATTAGTTTATTATTTTGTACATAAGTTAAGCACTGGCTGTTTTTCATCTAGCACACAAATACTTGATAGCTTTATTTTTACACTGAAATTTAAAGTTGATCTAGGACATGCCCTGCCCCAACTATAAATCTCTTCCCACATTTTAAAATTTACCTCCCACCTCCAATGCAACATGGTTTTGCCCAGGTGCAAAGTTACTCATTTTTTTATGCTTTGCTCTCCTTAATGACTCAGGCCCCTTATGTGTATTGCTGAACCAATACCTAGATCCTCTACAGAAGAGGAATTAAATAACAAAAGTTTATAGGTTGCTATATCAGCTATCTAGTTTCTCTCCAGGTTATAGAAGTTACACAAGTCTCTTGCAGTGTGTTGTATGCCGCACAGATGTGTCATTTAGAACACAATTTCAAAGTCCTTCCCCTATGCGCTGTTCCCAAGAATGTAGAAGGATTCCAGTCCTAAGGGAATAGGACCACAGAGACAGGAAATACTCCAGTATTTCCATTTCTATACTCGCCAGATGGCTGCAGCTACACTTTCACATATTCTTTTGGGAAAATAAACTTGCAGCTTATTTCAACAATTCTTGTAGAGCCATCGCTGGATTTATACAGCACAGCAGCCGTTGGTGTCGCGTTGCAGATAGAGTCCTGTGTGGGTTCTGCCTAGACAAGCTGGGCTGCCCTATTGATGTCACAGGACATCATTCTATCTCCGCAGCACTGGGAATGGAATTCTGAAATCTCAGAACTTCAAAACACCCTATATAAGGAGTTAAAAGTAAATACAGATGTCGCAGGCAGCATCTGGTTTATGTGATGAACAAATTATTCAGAAGATCCCTCTTGGAAAATGAACAGGAAAAAGTTTGTGTTGCAAACAAAAAAAAAAAAAGAATGCATAAACACAAATAATATGCATCTTAGAACTAAACTCAAAGATGTTCTTATATCAAGCATAATAATTGTGATTTAAATTTACAGCTATATTAAAAAATTTCAAATTTAGCAGAGTTTTCAACACCCCCATCGCAAACACCTATAAGCCCATTTCCACAACTCTTAGGGGTATATTTACTAAACTGCGGGTTTGAAAAAGTGGAGATATTGCCTATAGCAACCAATCAGATTCTAGCTGTCATTTTGTAGAATGTACTAAATAAATGATAACTAGGGCCTGATTCATTAAGGATCTTAATTTGAGAAACTTCTTATTTCAGTCTCCTGGACAAAACCATGTTACAATGCAAGGGGTGTAAATTAGTATTTTGTTTTGCACATAAGTTAAATACTGACTGTTTTTTCATGTAGCACACAAATATCAACTTTAAATTTCAGTGTACAAATAAGCTATCAAGTATTTGTGTGCTACATGAAAAAACAGTCAGTATTTAACTTATGAGCAAAACAAAATACTAATTTGCACCCCTTGCATTGTTTCAAACTCGCAGTTTAGTAACTGTATACTTTAATTAGAAAAAAAAAGCTCTAATGATAAAATAGAGCATGGGAGTTATGCCTGATTATCGGTCTAGTGGAATTTAGACAATGAAAGCAAGTGTCTGATTGTTGTAGACAGCCCTGTGTGGACCTCAGATATGTTTTCTGCTCTATCCCGCTAACTTCTTCCTCACAACCTCCACCTCACAAAACAAGTATCTGACAACAAAATGAATTCAACTAATCCATACAAAAAAAAAGAGAGAGAGAGCTGGTGCGTCCTGTGGTATGAATAAGGAGAGTACAGGTAGACAAAATAATACAGTTTTAACAATGGCACACCGTGCTGGTGAGTGCTTGTCTCATCCCGGGCTCTTCTGAAGTCGGTGCAGCCCAAAGCATTGTAGATGAATATGCCCTAAATTAGTGATTGTGCACTTCCTGCGGTCACATCCTTCCATTCAACACCAATGTTCTATTATTTTTACTGGAATAATAGGTGGACAGTTAAATCCGTGTAGCGAAAAAAAATAATTCAGAGAAAATTCTGCTGGCCCCTGAAAAATGCTGTCACAGGCATGTGCCTAGTTTGTCCATAAGGTAAATACAGCCCTAGTCCCACTGCCCTCTACAGACTTCTGCCCATTGCACTAGTCACCAATAGCTAATAAAGCAATGATTGTTTTGAATTTTAAGGACACATCTGCTGCACATGAAATCTATGCAGGGTACAGAAAACAGCTATGTATTCCACTATTCATTCTACTTGTAATTTGGAGGGTGTTGTTTTGAGATACAGGGTTTGATTCATGTTCGGATGTAAGTCCGGTTGCGTGCCGTATCTTGCGAGTACTTGCTCTGTACATGCTCAAAACTAGACTTTACGCCAGTGAACGCAATTGCATCCAATTCATGTCCAAACGCAAATGACTCTTCCGACCACCTATGATTTTGTAAAGGCTGCAGCGTTACAGGTTGTGGCGCCCGAACCCACGGTGACTCGAATAAGGTCACCTGGGGGGAAATCTAACCACAATGAGGCCAGTGCCTCCTCTTGTGAGTGGCACCAGTGATGCGAGCACAGAGGGGCATTTGTATTAAAAAAGGGGGGAGAGGGCCCCTGAGTATAGTAGCATATGAAAATATTCTGGAAGTGTTCCCCAAATAGCTATTATCAGCTTCAGCAGAGAGATGAAGGGAGGTCCCTGGATAGTGGGAATCATTCTGTACCGCACAGTAGGAACCCCCTTGGAAAGTACCCCCATACCGTGAGGGGGTTTCCTTCATGAAGGCAGTGTGGCTTAAGATGCAAAGGGGGGTCCCTGATGGAGGGGATGGAGTGCACTAGCATAGTGCGAGAACCTGTGGACCATGCCTGTTGGCTGACTGTCTCTTTGATTGGCTCTGACTGATGCTGTGTAATTACTGTACCTACAACACCAGGATATGTGAACTGACAGAATTATTCTATTGCTGCTAAGTGGGTGCTGGAGGTGTTGTAGTTATAATGAAAAAATGTATCTGCAACCGTTAGAATTATTGTGCTGGAGGAAGAGGAGTGTAATAAAGTTGTCTTTTGTTTTGAACTGAGATGACCTGGCGCCCAATATTTATATACATTTGCACTGCACGGCCGCTAGGGGCCTCTTCACTGTAACTGTGATTTAAATCTCTGAGTATTCAGGGGACCCCCTGGTGGTGGATGCCATACCTGAACCATAGCCCAGCGCTATAGAGCGGGACATACAGCAAGTGGGGTACCAAACAACATCAGAGGTACCAAGTAAGTTTGTGCACATCACAACACCTGTACTAGAGGGGTTCCAATATTTGAAGGGCTGAATGTGGGAGGGAGGGGGGTGTATGCACGTAGGCAATGTACAGGAAGGGCATGCCGTGGTCGAGTACGCGCATGTTCCTCCGATTCCAGCCCTGGGCATCTCTTAGCTACGTGTTTTTTAGATGTAACATTTGCACCAGCTACAGGTCGGGTGTACGTGCCAACTGATAGTGATGTTGGTTGTGTATCTATGCTAGAACATGTGTTTGCAAGTAAGACAAACTGTAAAAATGCATTTTATGTACAGTAGACATTAAGAACATAATTAAATATATATTATTATATTATATATATTATATTTCATATATAGAAAAAGTAAAAAAAATAATCTTTTTAAATATATTTTTATTAATGATTATAGTATTAATAGTTGTAAATTAAATTTTGTAAAATCTTTTTTCTTATTTTGCATGCATTTTGATGAGACTTTATATTGCACATACACATTGTGCACATACTGCAGTCTGTTCTGTCTGTCTGCATACAGCAAGTAGCGCATAGCCAGACCGTACTTATTCCCATATTCAAATGCAAACGTTAATAAATTTATATTTGAATACGGGTGTTTTTTTAAAATGCCAGTTGTGTAATATTGTGTTCAAAGGTGAATCAGACCCGCAATGTCTAGCCTTCTTTTTGTTTATTTTTTTCTATGTTTGCATTGCGAAATTTCGAGTCTTTTGTTTGTTCCTATGAGCAATAAACTTTAAACTGTTACAAAATGCTGAAAAGTTACCTTTAAAAAGCAAGACAAAGTCCTTAGATTTGAACCTACACCTGGTTCTTGTAATACACACTAGATTATGCAATCATGAAAACAGAAACCAGACTTATTTCGGTTTGATTCCTCTTGATCTCTTCATATGAAACCATAATTGTGGTGCTTATTTTGTGTTGGACACATCCGCTCATAACGTACACATAAAAAGTTAATTTATGGAATTATATGTTGAGTCAGACACATCTCAAGAGCCGTCCAGCTCGAAAACAGCAGCATTTGGGTCAGATGTACGTTCAGAATATAGAAAATGTGTATACTTACACCCGTGATAGTTCAGGAATAGCTCAGAGATAGCGTAGAGTGTTTATTATTATACTTTGTAACATTATTATTGTTTTTTGCTGCTTATTGCTAGTAAATCTCTTTTGTGCTTTGGAACCACATTGATCGCATTGGACAATCGTTATTGGTGACAATAGAAACGGACATAATAAGTGGCTTGAAAGTGTTAGAAGTAAGCGCTAAAGTCGCATTGCCCCATTTGTATATAATTTTATAACGAAGTACATACAAAAGAAACATTAGTGTCTTGATAGTGTTATTAATAAATGTGAAAGCTACATATTACATATAAAATGCAATTAAGTATACACACATATACAAATGGAATTAAATTAAGCTAATCTAAATACAAACATCTGTTGTTTTCCCATTTAAAATTCCAGTGGCAATCTTCTGTTCCGCAATAGACCAAATGGAATTGACAAATGAGTAATGTGAGTAGACGTCTGTGGCTTATAATATAGCTGCGATGGTAATGAGTTAAGTAGTATCAGCTGTAGGGGTCAATGTGCAGTCAGCCAATGAGAAGAGGGTAGATAGTGAAGCTGATAGTCATCATTATCATTGTTCATCACTGTACTGGGCCTCCAGCACCCACAAGACATACGCATATCTGTGGATACGTCCAATTGAGTCGTGTTTATATGAACACGCCCTAAGTGTACTTGGCCTATGCTAAGGAAACGCAAGTAGACAATGCAAAAAACGACACATGGACGTATGCGTACGCATATTATGTGTACACGTTCAGTACAGATATCTGTATTTAGGCACAAAAACAGACGTACGTCCCAACGTAATTGAGTCCCTGTCTGCACACACCAGATAACCCAATGCAAAGTTGAATTAATATTATTTACTTCTTTCTTTGCTTATTATATTATATTATGCAGCTTGTATGTTGCAGTGTTCTGGCTGTTTCACGCAGGATTGTATAGCCTCTCATGTTTTCGTCTCCATGGTTACAATTAGAGATAAGTAAAAAAAATGTGAAACTCTTCTGCAAAATATTCACCTAATACCTAATTTGCCTACTCAGTGGTGGATTAAGGTTGGGCCCTGGGTAATATTCAAATTTTGGGCTTCCTCCAGAAATCCCGTACTGCTAGTAGTATCATGCCTTGTAAATTAAAGCATATTAAACTCTATAAATCAGTGAGAGACAACATGAAAGATGTGGAGAGCCACATGTGCAGCCACCAGTCTTCAAAGGGGCCGCACAGAGTAAGGAGGAAGGGCACAATGCACTCATTCCTCCTCTGGGTATCTCATGTGACCTACCTGCACTGTGCACTCCCTCCTCCTCCTCTGGTTATCCCATGTGACCTGCTTGCACTGTGCACTCCCTCCTCCTCCTCCTTCTCTGGTTATCCCATGTGACCTCTCTGCACTGTGCACTCCCTCCTCCATCTCTTCCTCCTCCCCCTCCTCTGGGTATCCCATATGACCTCCTTGCACTGTGCACTCCCTCCTCCTTCTCCTCTGGGTATACCACGTGACCTCCCAGCACTGTGCACTCCCTCCTCCTCCTCTTCCTCCTCCCCCTCCAGGTATTCCATGTGACCTCCCAGCACTGTGCACTCCCTCGTCCTCTGGGTATACCATGTGACTTCCCTGCACTGTGCACTCCCTCCTCCTCCTCCAGGTATACCATGTGACCTCCTTGCACGGTGCATTCCTTCCTCCTCCTCCCCCTCCTCTTCCTCCAGGTATCCCATGTGACCTCCTAGCACTGTGCACTCCCTCCTCCTCCTCCTCTGGGTATCCCATGTGACCTCCAAGCACTGTGCACTCCCCCCTCCTCCTCCTCTGGGTATCCCATCTGACCTCCCAGCACTGTGCACTCCCTCCTCCTCCTCTGGGTATCCCATGTGACCTCCCTGCACTGTGAGCTCCCACCTCCACAACTTGGTATCCCGTGTGACTTCCCTGCACTGTGCAGAGGAGGTCACGTGATGCGGAAGTTGGCTGCTCCCGTTCTGATAAGATTGGGTGCAGCCACCTGGGGGGCCGCAGATTAAGCGTCAGTGGGCTGGCTGTTGCCCACCAATGCTTTAAGTCAATATGGTATGCAAACCCCAATTAAAATGAAACACATATACATTTTATAGGGAAATAAATAACACATAGCAAGTATTCATGTAGTGCCCTGCAGTATTATGTATAAATATTATAATGTCTTCACAAGTGAGTAGTCAGGAATTTGTTAATCCAAAGGGGTGTGAAAATAAAAATACTATAAAACATTATATTGTAGCCTGAGGCTAGTTGTAAATATATAGAGATATAAATAATATGAAGCATTCATTTCATGTAAGAAAAAGCCATTAGTGGTACAAAAGAGGTTTACAAAAGACTGCCTGTGCGTATCTGTGAAAGACACGAAACCCCTCATGTGACACCATGAGCCAATGAGAGGAGCGGAGAGCTGACTGTGCAATTAGGGCCTGATTCATCAAAGCACACATCCGATGATTTTGAGCACATCGTCAGCAAAATCACTCTCCGTATGCCCAGAAGCGGCTGATACGGCCATGAATGCAGGCCTGCTGCTCTGCGCCAGTGTACGCAAAGAACACATACTACAGCGTCCAATAATGAATGGGGCGGGGAAGGGACATTTCCATAGCCATTTTACAGTATGGGCGTGCCAAACTCAAGCTTATGCAGCCACATCTGAATCAAGCTCTACACCATCAAAGTAACTTGTTTTTCTGCCGTATCTCTTGCACCAGCTATGGGGCTAGTCTAAATTCAGCCGCTGTGTCTGGCAGCATTACAGCCGCTGGACCCGCAAGCTCTATTCTCTGTAAAAAGATAAAATATTTTTAACAAAACAACGTGGGGTCCCCCCTCCTAGCAATATTAATCCTTGTGCTGCCAGCCTAGTGCTGTTAGTCGCAAAATTGGGGTAAAAAAAACAGTAGCGTCCCACCAATTTTACAATAACCAGCACTAGGCAAGGTGGCACTATAGTAGAGGAACCTGCAGTGTGGGGACCCCTTTCATAATAACAAACCAGTCCTAGGCTGTTCAGCACGGGGCTGAATTTCCTAGGGAGTAGGGTCCACAAAAAAATGTGCCGCCGCCCTCTCTAGGGATATCAGTCACATACCTCTTTATAACACATTATTTAAATTAAAATAATAAAACTCCAGATATACTTACCATTTCTTTTCTTCATATGTAATGAATCCAGTCTTGTAAGCTTTTAATCCTTAAGGCTTGAGTCCATATTAAAAACCAAAACATTCCAAGGTCCTGTAGCTGTCCAAAAAAAAAATCACCTCCAAGGTCCTGTAGTTGACTAATAAACAGAGAGATTGCTGACAGGCGCCAAACAAGAGATACAATAAACAACAAAATAAAAATAAAATAAAAATTTAAATAAAAATGAGCAACAAATAAATGTTCTGAAAGAGTCAATGACTCAAAAGTCCTAGATTCCAAAAGGAGAAAGGATGAATCTTATGAAATAGTCCCAAAAACTTCATACTCCAGCGTGAATCAATATAAAAGAAAAAAGAAGAAAAGACCAAAACATAGTGCGATCTGTAGATGTAACTCGATGGCCAAGGGTAACCCTAAGAAACCCGTGCACTAATCCAGGAATACAAACACAAACACCACGTGTTGTTTAAGGGTTAAACTTAACCCCTCAGGGGTATGCACTCACCAGATAACAAAGGTGATCAAAACGTGTAATGCAGATATCTCTCCTTCTATAGGGTCAAACTTCTACCACACTCGATGATAAAGGAGTTTTCTAAATCCTTTAGAGTGATGAAGTTGTCGGGAGATGTTCCTCTCTTTTGGCTCTTTGTCTTTCTGTTCTTAGTTCAGTGGATTGGTCCCAGTGTAATTATTGGTGTTCCTTCAGAGTGAAGTGGTTACTTGGTGATATTCCTCTTGTTGGGTATTGGTGCACTTGTTCCGTGGATAAGTCCTGAAGTAGTTTGTCCTGAGTCAGACAGTTGCTCTTTGGAGTTTAGCAGTTTCCAGAGTGGCAGTGGTGCTGGCACAGAGGTGTTGTATGTCCAGCCTGGAGGAAATAGACCAAAACCACAGAACGTATGTTTCTCCACCAGTGACTGCATACTCACAGCAGCAATCACTAAACATCTGTGAGCAGACACATGACAGTGCCTGTAGTTGTCCAAATAAATTAAATCCCCAAAAAATTACATATTCTTATCTTCATTCTTGAAGAATCCAAAATATTCCTCTGGATCCGGCTTGGTAAAATAAGAAACCATGTACACGACAAGAACCTAGTTCCTCTAAGGAGGAACACGCGCCGGTGAATGAAATATTGAAATACGCAAGGCTTCTCATTGACAGCATGGGAAAGCACCCTAGCTTATAAATAGATCTCTCACCCAGGGCACCAAAATGTCTAGATATGGCTCTGAGTGTGGGAGTAATCACAACAGATACAGGGACTGTAATAAAAATGATATAAGGACACTTGTGTACTAAGGGTTAATGAATTCTTTGTGTAGCGTAATTGTGAAAATTAAGTAATCAAAATCTAAACTAGTAAGTGAAAAATAATTCAAGGTGGCAATCAAATTCTCAAGTCATTGTTAGTATATTGTGTGTTAATATTGTTCTAGTAGAGGACATTGAACTGTAATCAAATATTAAAAATATAAAGTTGCAAAGAAATTAGAGAAATATTTAATGCTGTTGCTTTATTGAATAAACACAGAGTTTTATGTTCTCCATCCACCTTTCCTAAACCTTCTCCTTGTCTTACCCAATAAACAACTATAAGATGTTCCTTACAGCAGAGACTAGAAAGTCTAGGAAGGAGAAATGAATGCTATACCAATAACCGTGCCTTACTACTTTGAAGCACCATGGCCGTGAAAGTGTACAGGAAATGCCATAGGTTATGGAACTTATATATTAAATTAGTTTATCTTGAGGATGTGAATGGTGCAGTGTTTCTAATTTATAATCCTCAAGAGCACCAGGAGCTCCATATGCTTATAGGGCATCTCAAGGATACTGCGTTCAAAGAAGTAAATCATTGAGCTGAGGGATACAAATATACTACCAAACACGTTTGACCAGTTACGACCCACATTGGCCAGGTAAGCAGCAGCATAAACTAAAATGATTCAAATTTCCAGAGATTTCACATTAACATTACAGGAAACTTTAACAACCATTAAAAAAAAAATATGAGGAGAGAAGAGGCCAATTAGGTTTTAATTGATCAATTTATAGCAAAGATTAGACTAGAAGACATACAACTGCATGATACAGGAGGACAAGTTTACTGTTGATGAATTGTTGAGAAAAGCAATAGAATTAGTGATCTTTCTAGAGGAGAGTTTTGATTCCACCAGCTGTCTGTAGACTGTTTATTGAGTACACCAGGGTTTCCCAAACCCAGTCCTCAGGGCTCCCCAACAGTGCAGGTTTTCCGGATCACATGTGACATAATTAGGACCACCTGTGGATCTGTTACAATGTGTCAGTCAGTAATGAATACACCTGTGCTCCAGCAAGGAGATATGGAAAACCTGCACTGTTGGGGAGCTCTGAGGACTGGGTTTGGGAAACCCTGGAGTACACCAATGGTTACAAAGCAGTAACTGATCCCAAATTAAGGAACTAGAAAAGTATGAGGATTCAACAATAGCTCCAGATGACAGCTGTCAGAGAACAGGTCACAATGACAGCTACAGATACCTTTCAATTCCTGTAATCAGCACTCTGCTAAGATCAGCAATCTAGCTCGTCACCTCACCAGGACCACTGTGCAGCTTTCCTTACTCTGCAATCAGCCCTTCAGTGAAAAGGTCCGGTCAATCAGGACATTTATCTCACCTGTGTGTAGCCTATGTAACGTGCCTCAGTTCCACCACACCTTTGCATGAGCAAATATTTGTTTTGGATTTCCTGTGCTTTGTAAAAGACTTGTTGTGTTTGACTGTATATCACGATTCTACCTTCTCAAATCCTTCAACCTTGGCTCAGTGCCGTAACTAGACATTTTGGTGCCCTGGGCGAGACAGGGCACCGGCGCCCCCCATCTAAGTGGGAGTGGCATTTGACAAGTGGGTGTGGCCAGCCTAATGTGGGTGTGTCTAGAACTTTACTGAAAGAATTCGTATATGTATAATTGTGTATATATATATATATATATATATACACACACACACAGTGGTGGGATTCCAATAAATTAGCAACCGACTCTCTGCCCTAATGACTATTTAAAGCATGCAAAAAATAACTCTGACTGATCTATAAATGCCCAGCACACTGTGTATATCTCAGATGACACGTTTGAACATTTATATATAACTGCTGCTTATACAAAGCATTTCAAGACATTGTTATAGAAACAAAAGGGAAACAGGGGGGGGGGGGCGATAGAGAAACCAAATTAGGGTACAAGCAGCAGTAAGACAGACTGGCAAACATGGAGGGAAGGAAAGGGGGGGACCATACCTTGCACATCAGTGACCCATTCATTCTGAAGGAGCCTCTGAGCGCTTCCACTTCTACTGCACAGCGGGCCCAGCACACCTCAGGTAAAGCCACTCAATAATAGTGCCGGAAGGAAGTAGGTTCAGAAGCTCTCCTGTGATACATGTGGTCAGAAGCGGGGACGGGGCATTCACATGTAAACAACAGAAGACTGTGCCTGTAAAAAGTACATAGCCGTGCTGTGCCTAACTAAGGCAGCGCACAGCTGAAGAGTGCAGTCTATATCCCAGCCTCCCCCCACGCTGACGGCAGCCTCCTCCACCCCACCAGTGAAGAGGGCGGAGTGATTGATCAATCATCGCCCCCACCTGCAAGCCAGTCCAACGCTGGCAGCGGAGCCTTTCACTCACGATGAGCCTTTGACTTCTGCAGTGGAACGCATGTGCGTTCCACAGACAGGAAGTTCGGTATTTGTAACTTCCTGTCTGTGGAACGCACATGCGTTCCACTTCGGAAGTCAAAGGCTTTTCTTAACACTGGCAGCAGAGCTAGGTAGCGGGCGGCTGCTGCGCCCTCTTTGGGCTTGCGCCCGGGGCGACGGCACCGCCCGCACCACCCTAGTTACGGCTCTGCCTTGGCTTCATCCATTACTATTCTATCTTCTCCAATCCTTTGACTTCAGCTTGTATCTCTGAATCATCATCATTATCATTATCATCATCATCATCATCGTCATGCGCCAGCAAATTCCAAAAGTAATAAACAACCAGTCCTCTTAGGGCTAAGCAGCTTGGCAGGAGGTGATGTGTCTCTGATAGTCACCCCAGCCAGGTGTTTTTATCCTGGGAGCTGCTAGCACCATGACAAAAAAAAGTTAATAGAGATGAATGAACGAATGAGGTAGATCTGCAGGGAATTTTAAATGAATAAAATTGGAAGCTCAATGGGAAGTCGTGACCTACCAAAGACTAGTAAGAATGAACCCACCTATGGTTGAATTGGTATTAGGAGGAATAATTACTGATAGAAATGATAAGGGGGATAGCACCCACTTGTACATTACTAATTAAAGATAAAGATCCACAGTTGATCTTGGAGAGACACTGGATGGTGATGATTGGTCTTATATTGCTGGTACCTGGTTCCTACTAAATTACAAAAAATTTCCCAGACACCTCTAGCAGGTGTTGGAGTGGATGCGTTTCTGATGGATCCTTCCTTCATATATGGTGGCAATATCCTAAACTGACCCCATTTTGGACGGCACTGTGAGATTTTGGATCCCAGTTATTGCAAATTGACATTCCTCTCCCCCCAAAATTCTTCCTCCTCCCCTTGGGATACCCTCCGCTACTGTCAATCAGATGAAAATGTTTATACACAGCTGTCAAATAGCCACTGACTGGAAACAACCTCCGCTCCTACCCTACAGACAATCATTGGCAGAATTTGGTACACATATAGAATGGAATATATGACTAGTATTATACATAATACTTCTAAGTCATTTAACAAAGTCTGGGCGCCATGGGCTTCCTACTTCTATGTTCAACTCCCCTTCTTATTATAAAAACCTCATCCTTCCTTCCTCATCCACCTGGTTCCTATCCCTCATCCCTCCCTATTTTCTTTCTTCTCTTTTTTTTCTCTTCTATCTCCTACCCTACAATCTCTCCTTTCTTTCCTAGCGGCGCGCCACACCACCTCTCCACCTTCCTCTCTGCTCCACTCTTTTTCCTACTTTTTCTATCTTTCACCTTCTGATAAACTGGTTCACCGTCTTTTGTTTATGGCTTTCTGGAAGAACATCGTCTATTATTTTTCATATGTCTCCACTCTTGCTTATTGCAAATGTTTTTATATTTATGCTTCACTTAGCTTTCGAATGTTCGGATACACAATGTCCTTTTATCTCATGATTACATTGCTGTTACATACTGAACCTTGAATAAATAAAGTTGTTTAAAAGAAAAGATACTCCCCCTCTCTAGTACTTTTTGTTATTTCACTCCTTTACCCCTTGGTCCTTAATCCCCCCTCCCCAATTCCCTTCCCTCCCCACTCTCCATTCTTTTTTCCATCACCTTGATACTTGAAAGACAGATCAACCCTGGTTGACAATCCTATACATAACCTCAATTTTCCTACACTTCTTTATTTTCCCGCTTGTTGTTGCTATTTATTCTGCACTTATGGGATATATTTTTATTCTGCCTGTTTTTGTTTGTACTTTCATTGTTTAACAATGGTAAAATAAAAATAAAAAAAATAAAAATGATGAGCAGGACAGGCCCATCTCCAGACACTGTGGAAGAAATGGGCAAATATAATGGCAATGTTTCATGAACAACTAGATGCCATTCATTGCTGTCATAGATCAAGGGCTAGATCTCCCACACTCCTTCACCCCCAATAAAATTAATGTCTTGCCCTTTCTCTGCCCCAATGCAATTATTTACCTCCCTTCTACCTCTCACCCATATTAATCTTTCCTCATACACTCTCTCCCCTCATGCAGCTCATTTAGCCCCCCTCGCCTATAATTCCTTTTTGAGGGTGGGTGGGCTATGTAGTCTGAAGCTAGGAACAGGCAGGTGAGTCTGTCCCTAATTCCAGCTTGTGGCAGGTAGTGCACACAGTTCGTACAGGACTCCCTACTATGCTATGCTTTAGAAAAGGAATCACAAAAATGTTTGGTCTCTCCATAACCCACTTACCCCCAGAAACCCAGCACCATCTATATCAGAGGGGGAGCTGGCAACTGTCTCATGCAGGTTCACTGAAAGCGTATTCCACTGTGGTCCAAAGTAGAGATGGGCGTGCTCGGTTTCCCGAAAACCGAACACACCCAAACTTAGGGGATCAGAGTCATCTCGCGAGCCGCCTTCGGAATCGAAAACGAGGCAAAACGTCATCGTGACGTAGTCGGATCTTGGATCTCGCGAGTTTTGGATTCCTTTTTAAACTCCAAAATAGCGGGGGGTGGGAAGGTGAGCGGACCCCCATTTTCTTTTCTGCCACTGCTGTGTGCAAATGTGTCCTAGATGTGCTAGGAACTGCCGTGTGTTTGTGTCATTGCTCTGTTTCTTACCATCCAGCCAGGTCACTGCAGTATTTGTCTGAAAAAGTATGAAAATAATATTGTGACCTGTGAGGTGGTCAAAATTGACTGCAAATGACTTGAAATTAGTGTTATTGAGGTTAATAGTAATGTAGGAGCAAAAAAAGAGCAAAATTATGTGATTTTAGCATATTTTAGGATTTTTTCTAAAAAATACAAAACCAAAACACACGAGGTCGGTTTTGCCAAAACCAAAACCAAAAAACAAAGCTAATTCAGATCCAAAACCAAAACCACTTCATGAGGTCAGTGAGCATCTCTAGTCCAAACCAAACTAACCTGGTGTATAGGACAATACTCTACTATCAGCTATACTGTTACTGAGTCTGCATGTTATAGTCACTGACGATGAAAAGCAGAAATGTTTTGGACCTATATTAGGAACCAAATACAACTCAGCACTTCCCTTCCAGTCAGATCTAATAAAAGATATTTATATAATTACAATTATTATTTGAACGTCCACATTTTCAGGTCAAAGTGAATGGACAGCTGCACGACTGCTCAGGTTCAAACACCTGAATATTTCCACCACTGCCGCACAGGTGTAGGAATAATTGGATTAAATGAGTAAAAATTGCACTCACACAATATCTGTGTATCACATCAACATATTGTTAGGAACAGAAGGTAACTGCTCTCTAGGCAGTTAGGAGTTAATTGCCATGCTGGTGCTGTTAACGTGCATTTAGGTCTTTACCTGTGTAGTGTGATCACATGATCTGTTATTCCACCTGGAGGCTGAACCCTGACCTGATTCTCATTGGTGCCTGATGCCTTAGATCAGGGCTGACCATCCTGCGGGTCTCCATGTGTTGTGAAAGTACAAGTCCCAGCATGCTTTGCCAGTAGATAGCCAGCTGATAGCTGGCAGGGCATGTAGTTTCAACAACACCTGGAGCGCCACAGGTTGGCCAGGCCTTCCTTAAATAGCTAGTGCTGCTCCACACTGCCACAGCAGTACTGGCCAAACAGTGGAATTACAACCTGCTCATTACTTTGTGGCTTACTATTCTACTCAGTACTCTACACTGCCAAGAGTTGTTCTGGCTGAACTTAGGTACTGCATCCTTCCATTATTCATATATGCAACATCAGTGTCCTATTGGTGCATCGTCCATCCCAGCTGTCGTGGGATTCTCAGGTCAGTCTATTGTCTTTGCTCATATCTAGTTGTACCAACCTGTCTCTGTTAAGTTACCACAACTCGAGAAAAAATCCTAGGGACAACCAAGTATCGGCGAACATATCAAGTTCCATGGGAACAGGTGTTTGCTATAGGTGAAACTTTCATCAACACCAGTTCTGGTAACTTAACAAGTAAGGTGATTCATGACATGTATAGGAAAATCCTGCACACGAAGACAGGAACGCAGACAACAGGTATGCACAAGCAAGCCAGTATTCCCAGCGACGCATATCAATAGCACGTTTTATCATCTAATTCTGGATTTTTGGGAGAATGAGTATATTTTGGTGTTCTAATAGCACTCAATATATTTCTTGGCTAGATATAGCGATGATATTTTGTTCTTATGGAAAGACAAAATGGACGTACTACAACTTTTCATTGATTATTTAATATATTTATCCTTACAACCTACCGGTATCTTTTATTTAAAGGGGTAGCAAAAACAAAACAACTTTTCTATATTTAAATATGTGTTTAAAAATGAAAGCAACATTTTCACTACTTTCATTACACATATTCAGACAAATAGCGGAAATAGAGACAGCTGGCTTATGAATATACCTAAAGCCAATTGCAGCGCTTGAAGGAAATAATAATCACATTGTGGTCACTGCAAGAGAAGCAGTCATAGTGCCTGATTTAGAGATGGACGTAAGTCCAAATGTTAGGCACAAAATTCTGGCATGTTTTATTGCACATAGGCAGCTAAAAAACTGGGACTCGGAGTAAAAATAAGTTGCACCTTTAGCCCAGCACATAGTCCCAGAGCTCTGCATCTCACTCATACTTGCCAACTTTTCCTCATTGGTTTCAGGGAGATCCCGGGGGAGGTGGGCGTGCGGGGGTAGGGCTTGACAAATCACATAATTTTGGCCCCTAAATGATTGTCACAATTTTGGCCAGTTACAACAGGAAGCGGGGCTAAAATGACACACTATTTGCGTCATTAAGCCCCTCCCCAACTTATTTATTGCAGGGGTGAGAATGGGAGGTTGCCCTGCTCTCCCGGGAGACTAGGAGGTCTCCCAAAAAATGCTTTAAAGAAAAAGTAGCTAATGAATCTCTAGAGACTGAAGTGTCTTTTAAATTTCTGTCTCCATTACTGAAGTCATGTTGTCTTACCTGTCAGTCTTTGATTAAATCTTGGTCTCCATGAAAATGGCCACCTCCATAGGCATCAATACATGGACATAGGACACAATTTCTGAACTGTGTCATCATGCCACAGATGGCGAAACCAACCACGTCTTGTACTGGCTCAGCATCAGGGAGAATGCCAGACTCTTCAGGGAGTGAGGGAGATCACCCCTATTTCAGGGAGTCTCCCTGACAATCAGGGAGAGTTGGCAAGTATGATTTCTCACTCAGTGACCGCCAATGGGCTGCTTAATGTCACTCAGTGAGAGACAGACAGAGTAATAGTAATATATGCAGAGCAGATTACAAGCAGCTGTGCACCTAGAATAGTAACATTAGCATACTATACCCTACCAGGCATTATCATTGGCATATGACAATCCAACTGGGCATTATTACTGCCATAGAACACTGCTATATGTTATCCTAATAGTTGTTATAACTGACATATTACATTGTGATGGCATTGTTACTGGTATACTGGTGTTATTAACCGGCATATAACATCTTGCTGGATATATTACCAGAGTGCACCATACACTTGCAGTGGTAAATGGGTTTCCCCTCCACTCCTGTGATCCCCCATTAACTGAAGCTGCTCTTTCTCCAGCGATGCTGCAGTTCACACCAGGGAATTACAATCTGCTTAGTCCTCTTCATTAAACATATATTTTTTTGAGAACTGAATTGATTTAAGTCCTGCAGGGAACTGAGGTATGATCAATCCAATGGCTTAAAGGAATAGATGGTCTTATGTTTGCTGCACAGGGGACAGGATTCTTAAAGGGGATAAAATGTCCAATAGAGTACTTACTATCCCTGTAAATATAAATAGCATAAACTATTGGTCCATTGTTGGGATTGTGATTGCGCCTGTATTATTTGAATCTAAGGCAGTGTGCTTCTTAAACTACATGCATAGGGGCAGCACGGTGGCTTAGTGATTAGCACGTCTATCTCACAGCACTGGGGTTATGAGTTCAATTCCCGACCATGGCCTTATCTGTGTGGAGTTTGTATGTTCTCCCCGTGTTTGTGTGGATTTCTTCCGGGTGCTCCGGTTTCCTCCCACACTCCATAAATTGGTTAATTGGCTGCTATTAAATTGACCTTAGTTTATCTCTGTGTGTGTATGTTAGGGAATTTAGACTGTAAGCGCCAATGGGGCAGGGACTGATGTGAGTTGTCACGGAATTGCAGAGATGGCCGCTAACCGGTATTGGCGCAACTGAACAGGGAGGCGTTGAGTCTAACGTACCCCCGGTATTCACCAGGGACCCCTGCAAGGGGGTTCTGGCTTTGCTGCAGAGGGTATGCAGGTCACCGTTCTCCGGTGTAGCGACAGTAGTAGACAGGTCAGAGCCAACCGAGCAGTGCAGTACACAGGGAGGATCCAGAGAGAAGTCAGGTCAAGCCAAATAGTCAAACCAGCCGGGCAGTGAGGTACCAAAACGAAACACAGGAGAATAGTAACAGGAAGCCGAGTCAGAATCGGAGAACACTGGATCAGAAGTTTAAGAAATGCTGGAGCAGCAGTGAACCAATACTCTGGCACTAGACATGTGTCAGAGGCTGCTTTATATACCATAAGGTGCATCCTGATTGGGTTAGGGAGATTTTGGCGGTCAGGCATGCTGACTGCTGACAGGTGAGCGGAGATAGCATCTTGCTGCTAGGCAATGGGACGTGGCTGCCGAGAAGGTGCAGACGTCTGTCTCCTGCACCAAGTGTCAGTGCGGAGACGGCGCCTGACATGAGTGAGTTCTCTGTACAGCGCTGCGGAATTAGTGGCGCTATATAGATAGATGATGATAATGATACTTGTCACTTTGCTTAATTTTTTATACATTTTCTTCTTTACTTATGGCGTGACTGATGACCACAGTTATTGTATGTATCAGGTTTTATAGCTTTCCGTTTGTAATGTCCTACAAATTGAATAATCCCCTAAAATGATGTAAACATTCAGTCAGTCTCACATGTTTGTTAACTTAATGTTATTAATTTAAATATGTAGTAAATAATAAACTGGGTTATATGGTATCTAAATGATTGTAAACACAAGTGGTCAGTGAGTGGACTATGTGCCGTATTACCGTGATCAAAGAGTTAACAGGCGCAGTAAATTGACTTTAGAGAAGGAACGAGGAACAGCTGGGGGGGGCTGTTATGCAGACAAGGCTTAATTAATAGTGATTTTACTAGTAAAAGACATTCTGCAACCTGTCAAAATTGTGCAAACGTTGCTCCTATATGAGATTACCATTTTAGATCACTTTACGTTTTCTCTCTTAACTTATCGGATTGTTGTATGCTTTAGCTTAATTGATTAGATGGTTTTATAATTATATTGCGATGTTAATTATTCTATTGTAAATTCCAAATGTAATCAAATTTCCCAAGTTCTTCCAATGATCCCTGCAAATAAACAGCAGAGGAGGATGCAGTTGCCGTCTACTGTCAAACAGTGTGCGACTCTTTAACAAGTAAGTAAAGCCATTAAATCACACACACATATATATATATATATATATATATATATATATATATATATATATATATATATGCAAGCTGTAGTATTACTAAGCTGAATAATATGTGTGAAGTAACTAGTGTGCTTATACTAAGCTAAACATGTCCAATATGTGGTCATCACACCAAGCTCTGTCCCCTCTTTTTGTGATATTTTATTTTAAATAGATTAGTGAAATTGTCATCTCTATGTGATTTAGGGCCTGATTCATTAAGGATCTTAACTTGAGAAACTTCTTATTTCAGTCTCCTGGACAAAACCATGTTACAATGCAAGGGGTGCAAATTAGTATTCTGTTTTGCACATAAGTTAAATACTGACTGTTTTTTCATGTAGCACACAAATATCAACTTTAAATTTAAGTGTACAAATAATCTATCAAGTATTTGTGTGCTACATGAAAAAACAGTCAGTATTTAACTTATGTGCAAAACAAAATTCTAATTTGCACCCCTTGCATTTTAACATGTTTTTTTCCAGGAGACTGAAATAAGAAGTTTCTCAAGTTAAGATCCTTAATGAAATAGGACCCTTAATGAATATTTTTTTTAAAAAAAAAAACCCCAACTGCAATGATATTTTAGCATTTGTATCTTTATCATGTTATTTTAGCTCATTTGAAGTTAATTTAGTGGGTCTACATTGCAGAAAAGGAGCCCCAAGAACCAGTAAACACTCTCCTTCCGACATAATGCTCCTGTGTAAGTTCCCTTTTATTTGGCAATTTGATATCCTTCAACCTAGAATCAGACTTCAGTGTCTCCTGTGTTCTAGACTTGCCCTTGCTGACTACAAACCAGTCAGATTTTCAGGATACTCCTGTGCTCCGACAGTATATACAATCTATAATGGCAGCCAAGAGACTGGAGTCCTGTAAACTATTTGTTTCATTACATTGTACAATACACTTTTACCTTATTTTTATGTTTTAAGATAAAATAAGGTATTGACATCCCTCTTATTTCTTCAGATTTTTTTTTATTAGCCTTTATTAAAGAACCAAACTATTCCCTGGCCTTGTATATCTTTGGGCAATAAACAAGCAAAACAACATGTCAAATAGCAACACGGCTTATATTCTGAACCACGCTTATCCTAGCTATTCTGAGGGCCCTTAGGCCCACATCAGTGGCCTTGGTGTATGTGGTAATCAAACCACTTTGCCATATTGGCTGAATAACAGAGCTTCTATGAACCACCACAATTATCAGCTGATTGAGTTCCATTTTTTGTTCTACACTGAATTCTGATTGGCTGTTGAAGTTTAATACTTGAAGGAAATGGAGCTATGTCTGCCAATAAAATCATTGGCTGATAAAAGATCAGTTTCCTGGAAGGTGTATCTATACTCTTCCTTATTGCTCCACCTCTCCATTGCCCCCCCGCCCCCACTCAGAAAGCGGCCTCTGTTACAATCAGTACTGCGGTCTCAGTAGTTCTGCACATAGCCCATATTACCCAGGACATAACCTAAGCTTGTGTCAATGGCCTCAAACTGTTATGGGAACAGCAGCACTGAAAATTGCTCTGTGGTCAGAGCCGTATATGATTTGACACTGACCCATGCATTTTTAAGCAAATACACCTTATCATGCACATACTGTTCTATCCATCCCCCAATTTGGATTAGGACAATAAATAGTAGGTACTGACAGAGTAGATAAAAAAAAAAGGTAAAAATTAAATTGTCAGGCTAGTGAATTAGATGGAGCTACTAACTGGTATTGGCACCACTGAACAAGGAGGCACATCCCCGATAATCACCATGGACCCCCGCAATGAGGTATGGTCTACGCTGCTAAGGGTGCGCAGGTCGCGGTTCTCCAGGACAGTTACCAGTGTAGTAGTGGTGAGAGTGGTCAGGACAATCCAGGTCAATCCAATCGGACAACACGGTACTGAGGGAGATCCAGAGGGACGATCAGAGTAAGACTAAGCAACCAAATCAGGATCCAGGAGAATAGTCAAGGTACAAGCCGGGTCAAAAGCAGGCGAAAAGCACATGGGACACTCGAGGCAGGAAAGGACCTGATACTCTGGCACCCTAATGGTGTCAGAGTCAGGTTTAAATAGAGGTGCAAAGCAGGTGATTGGCCGGCGGTCAGTGACATCACTGACCGCAGATTGGAAACCAGAACTAGTATCCTGTTACCTAGCAACAGGACGCGCTACTTCGCCTGCTCAGGGAGCATTCAGACGGCCGGGGAGAAGCAGTGTCCCTGTTGCCCAGCAACAGAGCCTCCCCGTCCGGAAGTGGCGGGCAGCATCACGTCCAGAGAGCGGGGTCGATACCTAACAGAAATAAAATTATCATAAAAAAAAATATATACTGTCCCTTACACTGTCACGAGCCGCTGCGGTTCTCCTGGCCGCTGCAACTCTCTGCCCCTGTGTGTCGGTGTCCCGGCCGTCTCCATGACGACCGGGACGTCACTTCCGCTTCCTACGTCTCATTGCCTGGGCAACAAACGGGACGCAGTCTCCCCGCTGGCCGGCGCACCCGGCCAGCTGTCAAACAGCCGTGTGCGTGCGCAGCATACTTAGTTATACTCGCAGCACAGGTGGTATCGGGGGCGCTAGCCAGGCTGGAGCGGCTGGTCAGAGGCAGGCCGAGGTCAGAGGTCCATAGCAAAACAGCGAAGTCCAGAATACAAGCCAAAAGGTCAGGGTCAGAGGCAAATAGGCCAGGTCCAAGGTACAGGCAGAGGGTCAAACGGTAGATTAGGTATACAGAGATTCAACAGCAGGTCAGCAAGAGTAGAGGACTGGAACGCTATAACCAGCACGGAGGCTAAGCTCTCCCTGCCTTAAATACTGAGAGTAGCCAATCAGGAGGCAAGCTCCATAACCAGATAATGGGACCCAGCTGGTAAAGGAGAATACTGCGCCTGCGCTCGGGTAACAGCTTGTCACGCGCCTGACTGTGTTTTTCCTGCCGGGACGCATGCAGGGGCAGGAGGCGCGTCCCTACCGTTGCCCTGGCAATGGCCGGGTAGCGGCGTAAATGACGTCCCGGTCATCATGACAACGGCCGAGACAAGGGGCATTGAGGAGAAGCGAGCTGCTGTTAAAGCTGCGGCTCGTGACAGAGGTTCCATAACAGTGCAAGGTTCCATAACAGTGCAAGGTTCCATAACAGTGCAAGATTCTGGGATATAAAAGGTTAAAAAATGCTGTAAGCGTCAGAAACAGACGTTGTACAGTTGCTGAACTTTCTGAACTTCTTCCTCTTGTTAAGAAGTTAAAAATGTCAAAATGTGCTGATGTTTCCGAGACACCCTGTGACCACAATGATGTATTGTTCTTTGTGCTCTCGTTATCTTGTCACATATCTTTGCAGCTCCATCCTATTTATACCATATGATATCTGATAAAAGCCCCTTTCACTGTCCCATGAACACGCTGTCAGTTATAATATCTCTCCCAGAAATTTGTTGTGTTAAAATAAAGATGACTCCACAGTGGTACAAGCAGCTGTCTATGGGAGCTGGTTTTTAATTGTAAACTAGAATGTATATTTTAACCACAAAAATAGTGTTTTTTTACTAGCACAAAGCAAAGGTGCAAATGCACGGTAGCCCATAAGAACCAATTAGACATTTGCTTTCAATATGGCCCATTTACTAATACCGCATTAAGGTGTGATGTTGCACTAAAACACAGCATCCAATCACAGGCTGGCTTTCATTGTCTGACTTGCACTATACTGATAGGGCAGCACAGCGGCCTAGTGGTTAGCACTTCTGCCTCACAGCATTGGGGTCATGAGTTTGATTCCCGATCATGGCCTTATCTGTGTGGAGTTTGTATGTTCTCCCTGTGTTTGCGTGGGTTACCTCCAGGTGCTCCGGTTTCCTCCCACACTCCAAAAACCTACTGATAGGTTAATTGGCTGCTATCAAAATTGACCCTAGTCTCTCCCTCTCTGTCTGTCTCCCTGTCTGTCAGTGTGTGTCTATATTAGGGAATTTAGACTGTAAGCTCCAATGGGGCAGGGACTGATGTGAATGAGTTCTCTGTACAGCGCTGCGGAATTAGTGGCGCTATATAAATAAATGATGATGATGATGATGATATTCTGATAACAGCTAATTGGGGATTGCTTGATGTGGCTCTTTGCAAATATCCACCTCAATGCAATGTAAATAAATGAAGCCTAGAGTCTAACATTTGTATTTCTTAAATAGCTGGAAAAAAGTTAAAAAAAATATACATTTTCATTTCTTCAAGAACATGAAATTAAATGATAACATACTGCTTGCATCAATGGTGAGTCAATTTTAAATAGCATCTCAGACATACATGGAGGTATCAAATTAATACTTCTCAGTGTGATATATATTCTGATTGTAGAGTTTGCTTTTACTTTTCGTTATTATCACTTATTTATATAGTGTCAATCATACTACGCAGCGCTGTACAGAGAATATCTAGTTATTTACATCACTCCCTGCCCATTGGGGCTTACAATCTGAATTCCCTAACACACAAGTAGGGTCAGTTTTGTCAGAAGCCAAATAACCAATAAGCATGCAGACATGGGGAGAACATATAAATGCCACACAGATAGGGCCATGGCCATGAGTCGAACTCAGGACCCAGTGCTGTAAGGCACAAATACTAACCACCGAGCCACAACGTTGTCCACTTTTTTAAAAATAATAGTTCAGATGTAAATATGGCATACAGCACAGAACAACTTAATTTGCTGCATATTGGTATTTAGTGATTAATTCATACATCACAACATTCCCAATTGGACAAAAAGGGACCATATAACACCCTTTTCCTACAAGGCCATTTGGATAAGAGCTGCTGAACAACTTACAGAGCCTAGGTAAGATAGCTGCCGGCACCAAAACACCGCCTAATTATATAAATACATCGATAATAAGCACGTAGAGCAGCCAGAAAGCCATATCAATGTATTTAGTACATTACTGGAGGGTACGAACAAGCCAATAAACAGTCAGGTGAAGCTGGAAACAACGGCTCTAAAGTAAAGCCACACTTGTGGCCCTGGGGCAGGTAGAAGTAAATGAACACAGTACAGCAGAACCACTGCCCCATGTTCACTGTAATATGATTACGGCAAAGAATGTAGGAACGGTACAAAACACGGAAGGGTTCTCTATTTGTGCAGAGGCTCCTTTATGTCTCCCTAGGAAATGTATAGTCCGAGATCTCATCCCGGGAATCAATCTATGACTACTTCTCCGAGATTACAAGTCCAACTGGAAACCATAACGTCCATTCTACAGTACCACCATTTAGGACTGCACCCTTCATTACTTTGCCCGTACTACTTATTTTAGCCTCACCAATGTCTTCAATCAATCATACCAGCGAGGGGACCCCGGAGTCTGTCTTTATTACATGTAGCACTTTTGCGTGTTTGAAGGTTTTTATTACATTTGTTAAATAGCAACAGAATTGTGTTTTCCTCTAACAAATGAGCCCAGAAGAAGCAAAGAGTCCACTGAACGTACGGGCCAATGTCTGGCAGGGGTGGACCTATACGTAATTTTTAGGTGGGTTGATTTTGCATAATCATGCCTCTCCTTCAATCTGATTGGCTGGCCCCGGAAAACCCCACCCACCACCTGCGATTGGCCCCCTACACCCGCTTTGATTGTCGTCCTGGAGCCAAATTTAAAGGACTTGTGCTGCTAGGGGGGCGATTGCCCCGATCGCCCTCCCCCCTGGATCCGCCTGGTTACTAATATCCCTGAGGACATGGATTAAGTTGTTATTCAGCCAGCACCCCCATAAGTACACCTTCTCCATCCCTTAAATCTAATTTAAATACTCTTGCTGCTGTCTCAGTGCAATCAATAAAGTATATGTGGCTGGGTTGGGGGGCATCTTCCCCCAGTCCAGTCCCTATGTGGGCTACCTTGGGCTGGCTCACTGGGCCACCTGCATTTGTTTACCTTTAAAATGTTCCTAATAGGCTGCTGAGTCCAGTCTTGTCCCCTCCCCAGGCTAAAATTTTGCCAGCCTTCCCCTGGTAGCCATGTACCATATATTCCAACCATGCTCATTTAAAAACAATAGTGAATTTACAGATGCTCTGTCTGGAATCAAATGGAAAATAAGCGTTATGGTCTATATTTACATTTATATTGGAACCTCCTAATTTCTTTTGTCTGTAAAGAACACATCATTAAAAACATCTTCGACCCTGCAAAATGAACGAACGTTTATGTTTACACTTAAAGATTTACCTATTGCTGCTTCATGTGGAAGCATTTGCATTTTAGTTACAATGTAACCTTTAGTCCTGTGAATTAATTTCCTCTGCTCTACAATCCGAGTGAATTAGTAAATAATTCTGTATAATCTAAAAAAGGGCAAAAACATAAAAATATAAATTGACATTCTTGCATTGCCAAACGTGTAATTAGCCTGCTCTCATTTCATTTGGCGCAGCCCTGAAAGACCAAATAAAAAATTTACAATCTACATTATCTGATTTTTTTTTCCCACATGTCAAATTACACGTTAAATGCATTGATTGCCCCATTTAAATGAGCAATTTGCACAATCACACCCTGATTAAAGCAATTATAAGCCGTTTAAGTTAAATTGCCTGGATGCCACTTGCTAATTCACCTTTGTTTAAGTCCCAACTGTCAACCAATGTGGTCAAAAATAGCTGATTTTGTTCCTTTTGCCTTTTGATCTTGATTATAGCTTTACATTCGGTGCGGTGTGTTTTTAAGTTACCTTTTACTTTTCTGCATCTTGGAAACAAACCATCCTTACCCGAATGAAGCCAAATGGATTTGATTTAATAATTTACACACTTATTTTTCCACCACTGACCTTGGTAGAGAGTATTGTTTGAAGGTACCTGGAAAATAATTAGTTTTATTTAGACATATTTGCAATAATTTACTTAAAGGATTATAACCATTATTTTTATGGTGGAAATTTAGTATTTTTATTCTTGATATATTTTAAAGGTATTAGTTAATTTACAAAGAGCAATGTTTGAATGCTCAGTGCAGTTGAGTCTACTTTTATATGCATATGCCTGTCTTCTCAGACTGACCCATCTGTGCATCCGATATTCACAGTCATTGTGGTATTAAAGTATAATAATAAAACATTGTCCAATGTGATTCTTGTGGTTCCAACGCACAATGTATTTAATTGCAAAATATAGCAGGATTTTACAGTAAGCCATTATAACATATTAAAGATGTTACATTAAAGAAGGAAAGTATAAAAACACAAAATACATTACATCTTCCTTATAGGGTTCACCCAGGTTCAATGAATGCAGCCATGCTCTCACAGTGCCAGGATCAAAGAGAGGTAGAACAAAAGCCAGCATGCTTGTATATACTGTACTGATAACACTTAGTGAGGTCTTCATTGGGCCAGGGTTAATGATATTCCAGTCCCTTGCAAGTTATAGGTCAGTTCTTTTGATCCTTACAAAGGGTGAGGGGAAACTCCCCCAACCATTGTTCACATGATTTGACTCTGAATGACCAGTTCAAACTGACCCACACAAAAGTATTTTTGAGCGTTAATCTCATATTGCTTGTATCTTGGGATCGCTAGATGCAATCGCTATTCCGTCCACACCGGGCTAATGCTGGTGAAATAAGCTTTAATATGAGACCAAACTCTTTACCTTTTAAAACACCTGAACCATACATACCGTTACTACATTATTATATATACATAAATAAACAATTTAATACATTTTACTAATAAATGAATGTGGATTGAAAGCTTAATAAATATGAACTATATATAAGTGAATGTGTAAGTGCGAGTGTATGCGTGCGTTATTTATCGTGCGATTGCCTCATGACATGTGGCGTACTGAATGCAATCGCACGGTAAAACAATATTAATCAATATACTTTCTTTCATCCAATTATACGGCTTGGACAGTGGTTTGACATCACAACGCATCACTTGAGCAGGTGAAACATTAATACTTATCCCACCATACTAACAAATTTTAAAAGCCACATCTAATTTAAATTGATGGTTTAGTACTAATACACAGCTTGTGTATTTTACTTTACTTGGGGTATAATTCTGCCTCCTTGATGCCAAGATATATTTTTTTAAAGTTCCTAAATACTTGTAGTTCATTTTGTGTGTCTTTAAAGCCTTGCAGTGGCAAATACATTCAGAAACACTTTAATCTTTTGCGTAGAAGCATCAAAACATAAAGGTATACCCCAAAGTGCGTAGCATGATTGCTTGATAGGCCAGAAGAGAAAATGTAACAATGTGTCAAGAACATTCCAACATCTGTCTGGAACCATTAGCTTTGAATGGAGCATCTGGTAGAAACATGAACTTGGGAGTGTCTGTACGTGTCCAGAACAGCAGGTTCAACTCATTTCCTCCAGTTGATAATATGTTGATTTGCAATTTATTGTGTGCGCTGCTAGTGAAAAAATGAGCATAGTTGATGTTGTTTCAAACTTGAGATTTCATCTAACACATAAATTAAATATAAAAAATATACTAGCCTGAGCTAAGTCCCCCTCTTTGGCTTATTCACTGAAATAGAACTTGGAAGGCAACGACGCGTTTTTTCGTTTTACCTTATTGAAACAATATTGCAGCTCTTTGAAAAAGGTAACCTTTATTTCTGGAGAGAAAGAGATAAGATTAAAGGGCCTTTGCCCTATTCATCCCAACCCCTGTTCTGTAAACAGGGTCAAGTGCAGGATTTCTGGAGGGGGGTTTCCATGCCACATTGCCAGCGTGTATGCAAGGAGCATGGATATCATTTGAGACAATGCTAGCCCGCTTTCCAACTCTTCCCATCCCTTTCAAATACTCGGGCAATGGCTGCTAACTGTCCTCATTCTGGTGGGGTAGTCATCATCATCACCATTTATTTATATAGCGTCACTAATTCCGCAACTGTACAGAGAGCTCACTCACATCAGTCCCTGCCCCATTGGGGCTTACAGTCTAAATTCCCTAATATATACACACACACAGACAGATTAGGGTCAATTTGTTAGCAGCCAATTAACCAACTAGTATGTTTTTGGAGTGTGGGAGGAAACCGGAGCACCCGGAGGATATCCATGCAAACACAGGGAGAACATACAAACGCCTCACAGATAAGGCCATGATCGGGAATTGAACCCATGACCCCAGTGCTGTAAGGCAGAAATGCTAACCACTAAGCCATCGTGTTGCCCTAAATTTGTGTGATTGTCCCACTCAGTCAGGACTTTTCCCAACTGCAAGGATAGTTGAGATGTATGTCCTGTGTCACACTATACTTCTTATTAAGGACGAGCTATGTGCATATAACTGTAGTGCACATGGCTGGCCCATAACGAGCAGTTCAATGGCAGGTGGAACATACCTCCCAACTATCCTTGCAGTCGGGGCAAAGTCCTGACTAAGCGGGCAAGTCACACAAAATTCAGACTACCCCACCAGAATCATGACTGCTGGCAGGCTGAGCTGATCTCTCCGATCTGTTCTTGAGGCTTTCGCTACCTGTTGTTGCCCGTGTCTTATGCTGAGTTGTCTGGTTCCTGAAATGTTGGAAATATGCAAAGTCTAGCAGTGAATGAACCATTTAGGCCTCCTGCTATGTATTGCTATTAATTGCATTTTATGATAGTTTAGGATTATTTCAAATCTACATGAAAGTGTTAATTGTGTATATTGTTTCATATTTATATTGGATATACATATTTTATCTATTTATATTAGGCAGGAGAGAGGTATACTGGATATTTTAGATTGATATGATATTTTATTGACTGTTTGACCTTAGATCATGTGACTGTTTTTGGCACTGTAAATGGATGCCCGTGTAATAGACTTGCACTCACCTTTACCCACATATTGGGCCGAAATGCTTTGGAAAAGTGCAAGCAAAATACTGCAGATATACCTAAGAAATATACATCTAGGAGAAGTGCTGGCTGTCACCATTATCCCGGGATCCAATTGCCATCTGCTGTCATGTGCCTGTTATTTCTCCTTATCCGGTAGGAGTACCTGCATCTCTTAATTGTGTGTTTTATTTAGAGTTTATGTCTAGTGTTTAAATAAAAAAATATAATTCTATTGTCAAACATATTGCACTAGATTATTTTTTGATATATTTTGACTTTCCATCAATCTATGAGGAAATTCATCCGCCTGTTCAATGGAGAGTACAAGACCCTATATACACGTGAGCTTTAACACATTAAGCTTAATACCTGGAGGGGAGTCATCACATGAAAGGAGGTTTTACACCCATTATTTCTATGAATGCACATTCACAAACTTGCATTTTGTAATCTTTTCCACAGAAGGGGATCCACACTTTGGGGACTGATTTGTTTTCTATTGCCTATAGGATTTTAGACGATAATATTTTGTATATATAGTGTTGTACTATTATCTGTGTATTTTATTTCTTGCACGTTATGAATTCTATTTCCTCCCTACCAGCTCCGACATTAATTTAATAGCATTCACAGTTAAAAAATATACCTATTTCCCCCACGTTAGCCCCATGAATAAATTAATAGCAATCAGAATTGCCAGGGAAGTGGCTGGTTCCAAGGGAGGGACCAGCCTGTCAATGAGTAATGGATGGGGGTGGGGTTCCAGACAACGGAAACCCCCCTAAATGCTTGCCTGTACTATTACTTTGCACTAGTACTTTGCATACTCTTATATCGCAAGGGATGTGTAAAGGTGTATGATGAGGACAAGGGGGTAGTAACAGACATTATTATCGGTTAACATAAAGGGGTAGATTTCTAAAAAGTCTAAAAAGAAAAGATGGAATTGTTGCAGATTGTAGCTATCAGTTATAAAGTGCATATGGGCAGCACGGTGGCTTGGTGGTTAGCACTTCTGCCTCACAGCACTGGGGTCATGAGTTCGATTCCCGTCCATGGTCTTACCTGTGTGGAGTTTGCATGTTCTCCCCGTATGGACTGCATACACACTAGCCTTGTTTAGGACGATAAAGGGAAGAGCGGACGTCCCCTTTAGAGACTTTTTACAGTCATGTTGTTGTGAGCAATGACTGTAATTTTGTACTCACTGTTGTGGATCGGTCGGAAGTTTATACACACTACACAGCGGAAATGAGATTGTAACGAAAATATTGAACGGTACGACCAACCAAATGAGGGGACAATCGTACATTTGAGCAGACTTTCAACCATCGTGTCCCTGCACACATTGACCCGACTTTTGAAAGAGCGGTCGTATGTCGGCTGATTTAGGGGATCCGAGTACTGAGCTGGGTCGGCTCGGTAACTTCCCGCTTTTTCGGAATCGAAAACGAGACAAAACGTCATTGTGATGTCGTCGAATCTCGGATCTTGGGAGTTTTGGAGTCTATAAATACCGCCCTCCACGGCGATCTAGCGCCATTTGAGAGAGGGACACAGAAGGGGTAGCATAGAGTGTAGAGCAGTTGGGCAGGCAAAGTTAGAGAATTGAAATAGGAGGGTGGTAGCAGTGTTAAACAAAGTAATCAGTGACATTCAGGAGAGCTCCATAGCTCCAGTGTTAAATCTAATTGCAGAAAAATACAAATAATAGTGCTTACAGGGTTGATGTAATTCTGCAGTCCAATTCTACAGTGTTATATAGGTAACACACAGAAAGGAGAGCTCCATTGGTAATCATCATTGCAGAAATACAACTACTAGTCCTTGGAGGATTTTCTTCTAAATTTGCACACTAAAGTGTATGGTGTTATATACACCTAAAGAGAAGAGCTCCATTGCTCCATTGCTAATTGTCATTGCTGAAATACAAATACTAGGCCTTGCAGGCTTTTCTTCTGACTTTTCTGTTCTCCCACTGCTGTGTGCCAATGTGTCCTAGACGTGCTAGGAATTGCCGTGTGTTTGAGTCATTGCTCTGTCGCTTAGTTTCCAGCCAGGTCGCAGCAGTATTTGTCCGAAAGTGTATGAAAATAATATTGTGACCTGTGAGGTGATCAAAATTGACTGCAAATAACTTGAAATTAGTGTTATTGAGGTTAATAATAATGTAGGAACAAAAAAAAGAGCAAAATTATGCGATTTTAGCAATTTTTCTAAAAAAAATACAAAACCAAAACCAAAACACAAAGCTAATCCAGATCCAAAACCAAAACCACTTCACGGGGATCAGTGAACATCTCTGCTTATTATTGATTTGCTTGGACTGAATATTGTGTTATTAGTCAGTTAGGGAGCAGGTGGGGAGACCTGAAGAATATTGTATAATATCCTTTTGCAGGACTGTAATATAACAACAAGTGTGAAGTGTAGGGATTGATAGTTAGGGGACAGAGACTGAGTCTAAAACTGAGAAAAACTGCACCAAACTCTTCGGCATTATCTGCTATCTGTGGGGAAGCCAATAACTGTGTGCTGAGAAGCCAGCTTTATTTAAGTGAATGTATGATTCTGCCTAAGAAGAAGAGAGGGAGCAGCGGGGTGTAAATTGTATTCTGCAATCGTGTTAAATTGGAGGATGGACAAGGGAGCGTGTTTTATCAAATCACCTGGGAAAGAGAAGAAGAGATCTCAATTTGAGCGGCCTAGTAACAAAGACTGCATGATTGTATGTATTTGTCTACTATTCAATTGCATTTGTGTGATATGTGTAACTGTGATAGAGTTATTGTATGTTGCTAGTTATAGTCATTCTGTTTAGAGAGATATTACAATTCAGTCATTAGAAGGGATTGATGTACCTCTTAGTGGTATATAGCTAGTGAGGCCTGTGAAAAACTTTGTATTGGATATTAGTTAGCATTGTTCTCAAGTTATCCTTAACAATTGTTTGAGATATATATTTTTGATATAAAAAATATACAACAACTTTAGGAGTCCACTAATAAACATCCCAGTGTGTCTTCTGAAGACCAGTCTTGTATAGCAACATTTCCTTTGTGTGTGCCCGTGGTCCTATGTAGGGGGGCAAAGGGTTCCTTGGTTTCTCTATGGTGTTGCTAACTACATGACACTACCCCACAAAGTACTTAGACCAAGATGGAGGCACTGCGTGATACTGAATACAAGGTAAAGAGTCCATTTGCAGACAGGACAGGCAAAGACTAATACACACACCCTAGATGACGAAAAGGGCCAAATTGTGATGGCTAGACGACTGGATCAGAGCATCTCCAAAACGACAGGTCTTGTGGGGTGTTCCCGGTATGCAGTGGTTAGTACCTACCATAAGTGGTCCAAAAAAGGACAACCGGTGAACAGGGCCATCTTAACAACATTATGGGCCCCATCTATATATAGATGTATACAGATACAGATATAGATATAGATATAGATATAGATATATAGAGATAGAGATAGATAGATGTACTTGCTCAGTGACCCTTGAAGGTTATTTTTGCAGGTTTTTTTCTTTTGCAGGATTATTTATTCTCATTAAGAGCCGTGCCTATGGGGCCCCCTTGTTCGTGGGGCCCCTGGGCAGCTGCCCATCATGCCCAATGGAAAAGATGGCCCTGCCGGTGAACCAGCGACAGGATCATGGGCGTCCTAGGCACATAGATGTGCTTGGGGAGCGAAGGCTAGCCCCCCTGGGCCAATACCACAGAAGAGCTACTGTAGCACAAATTGCTGGAAAAGATAATGCTGTATATGATAGGAAGTTGTCATAACACACAGTGCATCGCAGTTTGCTGCATATGGGGCTATGTAACTGCAGACTGATTAGAGTGCTCATGCTGACTCCTGTTCACTGCCGAAAGAGAGTACAATGAGTACATGAGGGCCAGAACTGGACCGTGGAGCAATGGAAGAAAGTGACCTTGGGGTAAATGTATCAAGCTGAGAGTTTTCCGGCGGGTTTGAAAAGGGGAGATGTTGCCTATAGCAATCAATCAGATTCTAGCTGTCATTTTGTAGAATGTACTAAATAAATAATAGCTAGAATCTGATTGGTTTTTCAAACCCGCCAGAAAACTCTCAGCTTGATACATTTACCCCCTGGTCTGTTAAATGACGTTTATGTGTGCGTCGTTTACCTGGGGAAGAGATGTCACCAGGATGCACTATGGGAATAAGGCAAGCTGACAGAGGCAGTGGGATGCTCTGGGCAATGTACTGCTGGGATACCTTGGGTCCTGGCATTCATGTGAATGTTACTTCGACCCGTTCCACCTACCTAAACATTGTTGCAAAAGTACACCCCTTCATGGCGACAGTTTTCCCTGATGACAGAGGCCTCTTTCAGCAGCTTAATGCACCCTGCCACACTGCAAAAATGGTTCAGGAAGAGTTTGAGGAACATGACAAAGAGTTCAAGGTGTTGACTTGACCTCCAAATTCCACAGATCTCAATCTGATTGAGCATCTGTTGGATGTGCTGAAAATACAAGTCTGAGCCAAGGAGGCCCCACCTCGCAACTTACAGGACTTAAAGGATCTGCTGCTAACGTCTTGGTACCAGATACCACAGGACACCTTCAGAGGTCTTGTGGAGTCCATGCCTCGATGGGTCAGAGCTGTTTTAGCGGCACGAGGGGAAACTACAAAACATTATGCATGTGTTTTTAATGTTGTGGCTGATCGGTGTATCTTTCTATGTTCTATATGAGACTGAAATTTCCTATAGGAACTCATCCACTGAGTTACTGTACTCTCGTGTATAACTTCATTTGTAGAAACTATTCCACCCAGACTAATGTTATTATTGCCATTATTATCATTGTATATACTGTGTGTGTATATATATATATATAATAAATTGTATATACTGTTTGTATATATATATATATATATATATATATATATATATATATATATATATATACAAGTTAACCCGTGCATGATACTTATGCATTCTAGTCAAATCAAGCTACTTAAGGTGTTAAAAAGGTTCTTGTCATGCATTTGGGCCTAGCCCAGGCGTCCTCAGGGGAAGATCGTTACTTCCCGATGCAAGCGCCCTTTTTAATGTGTGTTCATGAGGTAAAATTACCTCACGAAAATGAGTTTGACCCCTCAACTCGTAAATTTAGCCTTTACTACCCCTCCCACGGGGGGAAGGGGGGATGATGGATGTTAACTGACTTGACTATTCTAATTTTTTTGTCAAATAATGTCAGTATACCAAATTTCAGGTCAATTGGATGAGCAATTGGATGAGCCAGGTGGCGCTGCAACTTGTTTTTTTTTTTTTTTCACACACACACAGACAGACAGACGCCACTAAGCATTTATAATATATATATATATATATATATATATATATATATATATATATATATATATATAAACATAAAAAAAAATAAAATAAATAATAATAATAATATAATAAATAAATTAATTCAGCAGCCCCATACAGTAGGGAACTACAGCACAAAGGCAAAACACAGGACACTCAAGTAGCATTAATGTAATGGAAGGGAGGTGGGGGCAGCATAGAGTGACAATGTGGGCAGAGGCAGGCTGGGCTAGTGATAGTGGAATTAGGTGGTGGACTGGCAGACTTTGAGCCAATAGCCTTTAGTTGCAGAAGAAGAAGGAAAAAAAAATTGATGTATGACATTTTTAGAATCTTGAACGTCTCATTGCCAGTTCATATATTAGCATGTTGAATATAGTATTGGGTGGAGTTTCATAAGTTAATATAAAAAAATAAATGGGTGACGGTGGTAGGGGCATCAACACCATCAGGAGAGAGGAGTGCATTATAGGTTTGTGATGGGCATTGGGGAGTCCATTGGATATTAGATAAATACAATGGGCCTAATTCATTAAGGAAAGTTAAGTAAAAAATTGATTAAGTAGTCTCCTGGACAAAACCATGTTACAATGCAAGGGGTGTAATTAGTTTTCTATTTTGCACATAAGCTAAATACTGACTGTTTTTTCATGTTGCACACAAATACTTGATAGTTTATTTGTACACTGAAATTTATAGTTGATATTTGTGTGCTACATGAAAAAACAGCCAGTATTTAGCTCATGTGCAAAATAGAAAACTAATTTGCACCCCTTGCATTGTAACATGGTTTTGTCCAGGAGACTACTTACTTAATTTTTTTTACTTCACTTTCCTTATATCATTAAGAAAAACAAAGCAAAAAAAATGAGTAACTTTGAAAGTTGGCAAAACAATGTTTGAATCTAAAATATGATGGCAGATATATAGTTGGGATAGAGCATGTCCTAGATCAACTTTAAATTTCAGTGTACGAATAAAGCTATCAAGTATTTGTGTTCTACATGAAAAAAATGTAACTTGGTTTTGTCTAGGAGAAAACATACTAATTTTTTTGCCTTACTTTCCATAATGAATCAGACCCAATGAGTTTTTTTGTTTTTTGCAGAAACCCTTTATACTCCACCCAAAATACATTTTAAAGTTTGGGTAGGGTTCTGCTTTAACAATTTAAATTAATTTTGACATGAAAGGGTAGAATTATTCATTAGCACAATCCACCTATAAATATGATTTCCTGTGCTTCACTTGTTGATTAAAGCAAAACAAAATTAGACACATTGGACCTGATTCATTAAGGGAAGTAAAGCAAAAACATGAGTAACTTTACACCTTGGCAAAACCATGTTGCATTGGAGGGGAGCTAAATTTAAAATGTGGGGACAGATTTATAGTTGGGGAATGGCATGTCCTAGATCAGCTTTGAATCCCAGTGTAAAAATAAAACTATCAAGTATTTGTAATGCTACATGAAAAAAGCAGCCAGTATAACTTTTGTGCAAAATAATAAACTAATTTGCACCCCTTGCAGTGTAATATGGTTTTGTTCAGGAGAAAACTTTTTTGCATTTTTTTGCATTACTTTCCTTAATGAGTCAGGCTCATTTGATATTGATTTATTTTCTGTAATGGGCAGGTACTATTTGCATGAGGAATAACCCCTATGATAAAATCGTGGCTGTCGCCACAGGACTATTTCTGGCATGAAATAAATGAGATTCACTGCATAAATTATTAAGTAAGCTTTCTAGAGAATAATCATGATAATAATAATAATAATAATAATAATAATAATAATAATAATAATAGATATATTACTACCTGAACTTAATAAAAAATAAACCTCCATATATTAAATATGCTAAGCTCATTCCTATTGTATTGCTGGTGCATCTTAATAAACTCCCGGTCTCTGACGAGAAGCAGGGACTCCACAGAGAATAACACGTGAATATCTAATTTTAGCATTTATGCAGAATGTTGGTAGGGGTGGCGGTCAGACCGGATTTATACTCTTATAGAAATAAAAATTAAACTCTCTCTACTCTATTAAAAATATAATAAGGGATTTCAGGCCTGAACACGTTTCTCAGAAAGATAGGAGCCAGGGCGCAAAGTTAGGAGCCAGCAATTTTGGAAAGACAAATTTGCAGAGCAGTACATTTAAAAACTTTAGGTTGCTGTAGAAGTTGATGGGTGTGATTGTGAAAAATAAATGCTACAACCCATGTGACAAGTATAATATCTCCAGCCAGTGTCTCTGCATTATTCTGTTCCCTAGGGGAGCAGCCGGGGCATTGACCAGTCAAGGGGCTGCCTGCCCAACATCAATTACATTTTTTTAGTGACCCCTCTTCGTGCATAGTTCTCACAACTCAGGAAATGGATGATAGCAGGTTACAGGCTTAAAAGTTTTTTCCACTATTATTGAATGGTGTTGCAGTTTATCACCATTCTGTTCTGTACAGTCAACGCTCCCTCCTTTGCTCAGCTTCCCCTGCCTCCGCCTCCTACTGCATGGGAAAAGCCAAAGGAAGCAGCAGAGTTATGTAAGTGAGCGAGACGTTATCCCGGCTTTGCAGAATGCCTCATCTCCTATACTGCCACAGGGAGAAAAACCTGCAAAACACACTGTCCCTTAGTCTATACTTGAAGTCTGAGTGAGTCCAGGCTGTATAAATATACAGGGCGTGATTCATCTTCCAACGCAGCCTGCACGCAAGTTGCATTTTTAAAACGAGCATGAAACTTGAGCGCACGTGCGTCTGTATTTAAATCCAAGCAGATCTCAAGATATGTTTCCATTTGAATCTGGGTGTAAGTACACTGTGCAGACGAGCCCGAAAAGCACATGGCCTGCTCAGCCTACGAGGAGTTTGTTGCTGCGGAGGTTCCTCTATGCCTCTCTCTCAGGCCCGGCGCTCCCATTAGGCAAGGTTAGGCACTTGCCTAGGGCGCCGGGCTCTGGAGGGCGCCTGGAGGGCGCCACAGAATTCTAAAATACTTTAAAACTGTGCGGCGACTGCTGACCATACCTGTCACGGCCGCCGCACAGCATTCAGATGGACGGGGAGGGGGGGAAGAGGCTATTTTGTCACCACCGCTGCCTCGCTGCTCCGTCTCCTCCCCTCCATTTACTTGTGTCAGTGAGTGGAGGGGAGGAGACCGAGCAGAGGTGGTGAGACAAGGTAAGGAGAGGAGGGAGGAGGGAGGAGGGCGGCGATTTTTGCGGGGGGGGGCGGCGATTTTTGCGGGGGGGGCCCACTTTTTTAAAAATGCCTAGGGCGCTGTGGACAATAGCACCGGCCCTGCTCTCTCTTCAGTATCTACTTCCTCACTTGTCGCCACAGCCGCCAACAGCAAATTACCAACCAACTCCGTTCTCTGACACCCACAGCTTAATGTTCATTTTGAGCCATTTTTATACTAATACCCAGCATACATAGATCAATGGCTGATTATTGCCGTTATTTTGCATATTAAATGCAGCTGCTTGTATTTAATCAATCTGAAAAGGTGACAGTTGGCCACAATGCAAAAGTATAGTATTATTATTATTATTAATTTTTATTTATAGCACGCCACTAGGTGTCCGTAGCGCCGTACAGGGACAAACGAAATTACATTTATAGTAATAATGTAAAGTGTGGATATATCATACCCTGAAAAGTATTGGTTTATTAAAATTGTTTTTAACGCATAGTACACATAATTATTGATAAAAACGTTTGAATAATAAATTTAATAGCCCACACACAGGTGTAACTACAACAAATAGTTTTGTTGCTCCTATAAAATAGGGATAAACAATGGTTGGAACTTTCAGTGTGTCTGCTGTAACCTGAATTACACAGGGTTGGAGGAGGAAATGTTGACCCTTAAAAGGACTAGACTACCTGCCCTTTTTTTAAAAAACATTTTTAAAAACGCAAACAGGTGCAGGACTCCACCAGAAGCTTCAACAGTAATAAACAACATTTTTATTTAAAAAAAAAAGCGTGGGGTCCCCCCGATTTTCACGGAACCAGCACTAGGCAAACCAGCCAGGGTTGGAGGCACTATGGCAGGGGGACACGTGGCAGGGGTCCCCCTGCCATAATGACAAACCAACCCCAGGCTGTTCAGTGCTGGGCTGGATTCCCTAGGGAGTGGGGTCCGCCGAAAAAAACTGGTGGGCCCTCCCTCTAGGGACAACCAGCCCAGTGCTGAAAGCACTAGGGCTCTTCCTACACCCCTTGGCGGTGGGTGTAGTACAATGACGGCGATAGAAATGTAAAAAAACAAATGGATGCAATTTTTTTTTTGTGGAACTACAAGTCCCAGCCAACCTGGGCTGCCATAAACAGTGTGGGCATGCTGATGCTTGCTTAACTACAAGCAGCAGCATACCCATGTCAGCCAGGGCATGCTGGCACTTGGGGATATATGTAGTTCCACAATTTTGTTTTTAATCAAACCACAACTCCCTGTTTACAACCACACACTTTTATTAAAAATAATAAAACTCCAATAAAAACAATTTTGACAGAAACACATCTCTGGCGATTTTACATGAAATCTCAGCTTCATACATCAGCAAGTTTCAACTCTCCCAAGAAAATCCCTGGATCTGCTAAATCGCACCTTGATACATTTACCCAACAGTGTCTGATTTAGATTTGTATATAAGTTGTAATCTTCAGTTGTAACATTCAGTTTTGTTGTTCTGCAATTGGTTTGGGCTGAGGTCCAGTGTTATCAGCAAAGGGCTGGCTTTACCAAAGTAAAGTGGGTTCACATTCCCCCTAGAGCATTCAACCCCGCACTGACCAGGCTGGGGATTGTTCATATTATGACAGGGGTACACCACGCTGGGGGTCTCTCTGTTAACATAATTACTTGTCTGGCTTTTTGTGTTCTGGTGTTTGGTGTAGGCGATCAATACCAAAATACTTTTTTTTTTAGACTATTTTAAATAGACCCTCATCCCTTAAGTATCAGTAGGGCAGGTGTCTGATGCCTGGGACCTGTGCCGTTACATAGTCATCCTGTCTCCAATGGCTTACTGTTCTTTTGCTGATGGCAGGAAAGTAATGACTTTCAGTGCATCTGACATATAGAGCATATATGGGCAGCACGGTGGCTTAGTGGTTAGCACTTCTGCCTCACAGTGCTGTGGTCATGAGTTCGATTCCTGACCATGGCCTTATCTGTGTGGAGTTTGTATGTTCTCCCTGTGTTTGCGTGGTTTTCCTCCGGGTGCTTTGGTTTCCCCCCACACTCCAAAAACATACAAGTAGGTTAATTGGCTGCTATTAAATTGACCTTAGTCTCTCTCGGTCTGTGTTTGTGTATGTTAGGGGATTTAGACTGTAAGCTCCAATGGGGCAGGGACTGATGTGAATGAGTTCTTTGTACAGCACTGCGGAATTAGTGGCGCTATATAAATAAATGATGATGATGATATAGATCATATGTGACATCAGTACATTTGTGCTGTACAGAAGGTGAATTCAAATCCACTCTGTGTCCCCAAATGTTTAAATCCACTGAAAGTCGGGTTGTAAATGTCACATTTAATGAAACCTCATAGTTATAGATTTATCAGTATTTATTTCATACCCGGCAAAAGATCCAAAGTGCCTAAACAGCTACACAATAAAAAGCAAATTTTTCTCATTGTCAAACTCAAACAAAAATCAGCATTTTTCAACAAAGTTTGTAGACTTTGGGGTATATTTACTGAACTGCGGGTTTGAAAAATTACTAAACTGTGGGTTTGAAAAAGTGAAGATGTTGCCTATTAGCAACCAATCAGATTCTAGCTGTCATTTTGTAGATTGTGCTAAATGTATAATAACAAGAATCTGATTGCTATAGGCAACATCTCCACTTTTTGAAACCCGCAGTTTAGTAAATCTAGCCTTATGTCTGTTCTTTTTTATTTGCAAACAATGACAACAGCTCTCAAACCAAGTGTGGCTGTATCACTGCTGTATCATTGATTTGAAAAGTACCAATGATATAGAGCAGGGGTCCTCAAACTACCGCCCGCTGAGGCCATTTATCTGGCCCGCCGAGCATAGCCGGATTAAGGGGCTTTTTTTTTATTCTTATTTTTTTTTTTTAATGGCAGCGGCGGTGGCGGCGGCGGGTGGGGGAAGTTTCGGGGCTCCCTTCGTTGGTGGGGGGAGCCGGGTAGTAAAAAAAAAAAAAAAAGATACACTACTCACCTCACCGCGGCGCTGGCGTCCCTCCTCCTCCTTCCTCTCTGCACTGTTGATACTGAATGACAGGCGTGACATCTTTAAGTCACGCCTGTCATTCAGTGAGGAGCAGCGCGGAGAGGAAGCAAGAAGAGAGAAGACAGAAGAGAGGAGAAGAAAAGAAAAGCTAATAGAAAGGTAAGTAAAAAAAAAAGGGAATAACGCAAAAAGGCACTCCTGCGGGACTCCTACCCTCTCCCTGTAGGAGTCCCGCAGGGCTCTGTTCTCGGCCCTCTACTATTTTCGCTCTACACTTCCTCCCTTGGTGCTCTCATCTCCTCCTTCGGTCTTCAGTATCACCTTTATGCTGACGACATTCAACTCTACATCTCCTCCCCTGATCTTTCTTCCACCCTCCTCTCTCGTGTATCTGACTGCCTCTCCGCCATCTCCCCCTGGATGTCTGCGCGTTTTCTCAAAATCAATATCTCTAAAACGGAACTCATTGTCTTTCCTCCGTCCAGACTCCCATCCCACCATAACCTCTCTTTTGTCATCAACGGCACCACCATCTCCTCTGTCACCCAACTCCGCTGTCTGGGTGTCACCCTCGACTCCTCTCTCTCTTTTGCCCCCCATATTCACTCCCTTGCCCAAGCCTGTCGCTTCCAACTTCGCAACATCGCCCGCATCCGTCCCTTTCTCTCTCAGGATGCTGCCAAGACTATCATCCATGCACTCATCATCTCCCGCCTGGATTACTGCAACCTCCTCCTCACTGGCCTCCCCCACTCACATCTCTCCCCCCTCCGATCTGTACTCAATGCGGCCGCAAGACTCATCTTCCTCTCACGCCGCTCCTCCTCTGCCTCCCCTCTCTGCCTCGCCTTACACTGGCTTCCCTTCCCCTACAGAATCCTTTTCAAACTCCTCACCACCACTTACAAGGCTCTCTCCCACTCTACAGCCCCCTACATCTCTAACCTCCTCTCCATTCACACTCCTGCCCGCTCCCTGCGCTCAGCCAATGATCGACGCCTCTCCTCCACTCTTATCACCTCTTCCCACTCCAGAATCTAAGATTTTTCCCGTGCTGCCCCCCTTCACTGGAATGACCTCCCTCGTTCCATCCGTCTCTCTCCTGATCTGTGCTCCTTTAAACGTGCGCTGAAAACCCACCTCTTCCTTAAAGCCTACCAAACATCCGCATAACCCCTTCATCTCCTCCACTCGCTCTTTCCCTTGCCTCATCTGGCTCCCCTTGCGCCTGTTCTGTTTTCCCTCCCTTAGGATGTAAGCTTACTTGAGCAGGGCCCTCTTTCCTCCTGTCTCCTCACTTGTACTTCTGCTCTGTGTTTATTGCTTTAACCTGCCTGGAGCTCCTGAAGTACTGGTATCTTTGTTTACTGTTTTGTACTGTTTCACCCTGTATAGTGTACTGTTTGTATGGTGTACGGCGCTGCGGAAATCTTGTGGCACCTAACAAATAAAGGATAATAATAATAATAATAATAATAATAATAATAAAGAGGCACAGTATGGAGGAAAATGGGTAGAAGAGGCACAGTATGGAGGAAAAAGGGGGAGAAGAGGCACACTATGGAGGAAAAAGGGGGAGAAGAGGCACAGTATGGAGGAAAAGGGGTAGAAGAGGCACCGTATGGAGGAAAAGGGGTAGAAGAGGCACAGTATGGAGGAAAAGGGGTAGAAGAGGCACAGTATGGAGGAAAAGGGGCAGAAGAGGCACACTATAGAGGAAAAAAGGGGAGAAGACGCACACTATGGAGGAAAAAGGGGGAGAAGAGAGGCACAGTATGGAGGAAAAAGGGGGAGAAAAGAGGCACAGTAAGGAAAAAGGGGGAGAAAAGAGGCACAGTAAGGAAAAAGGGGGAGAAGAAAGGCACAGTATGGAGGAAAAAGGGGGAGAAGAAAGGCATACTATGGAGGAAAAAGGGGGAGAAGAAAGGCACACTATGGAGGAAAAAGAGGGAGAAGAAAGGCACACTATGGAGGAAAAAGGGGGAGAAGAAAGATACACTGTGGAGAAAAAAGGGGGAGAAGAGAGGCACACTATCAGGAGAAAGAGGGAGAAGAAAGGCACACTATGGAGGAAAAAGGGGGAGAAGAGAGGCACACTATGGAGGAAAAAGGGGGAGAAGAGAGGCACAGGAAGGAAAAAGGGGGGGAGGCACAGCATGGGAAAAAAGGGGGGAGAAAGGCACAGTATAAGAAAAAAAGGGTGAGAGAAACAGCATGAGGTAAAAGGGGGGGGAGAGAGACACAATAGTGGGGAGAATTAATTAATTTAAGATGGGGTGGTTTGGGGAGAATGAGGTCCCTTTATTAAATGTTCCTATGAATTATTTAATGGCAGTGACGGTTGCGGGAAATAGGTATATTTCTGAAATGTAAATACTATTAATTTATTGCTAAGCTGTTTGTAGGGAGGGAAATAGGTTTATTTATTAAATGTGAATACTATTATTTTAATGTTGGGGCTGGAGGAAGGCCTAATTATTAATCATGGGTGGTACTGATTTAACGCCGGGGGTGGCTGTAATTTTCTAAATGTACCCATTTTTTTTCCAAATAGGGCCCCTAACATTCCAGGATCCAGACAAGCCGCAACTAAAGAAACCTGCAGCACAGGTGGTGAAAGTGAGAAGAACAGGTAGGAGAGAGCAGCAAAGTCTGTGAAATGTTGTGATTCTAGTGGGATAATCCCAATTTTTGGTGACCGTTCAATGGTGTACACAACAATGCAGTTTTTTTGTCTGTAGGAGGGTGGCCTGGCCATGCCCAATGATGCATTATCAATGGTATTTTAATTTGCGGTATCATTGCTAGTTTTAATGTGCATTATAAATTTTATTTTTAAAGTGCGGTATCATTGCTAGTTTTAGCGTGCGGTATCATTGCTAGTTTTAGTGCACGTTATCAATGGTATTTTTAATGTGTGATATCATTGCTAGTTTTAATGTGTGGTGTCAATACCCATTTTAATGTGGTGTTTTGATGATTGTTTTAATGTACAGTATTTTAGTTTGTGGAAACAATGATTTTTCTTATGCAGACAACCTAAGCGAGCCCTCTGGGAGAGCTGTAAGTGTCATACTGTGGGCTGTAGGTGATGTAATGCAGGATGTGTCACTATGCCCTTAATTTTAGATCTTAGGGGCTCCCCTGTCTTAAGTGCCCCGGGCCCCCCGAAGCCTTAATCCAGCTCTGCCACCGGTTGTTTATGCCGCCGCTGCCTGTCTGTCATTTTTTTTTCATGAGAAGGACGGTCATTGGAGGGAGAGGGGGCGGCAGCCGCCGCCGATTGGCTGCCCAGCTGAAGCGCTGGATCATAGTTTTTGTTTTTACTATAGTCCGGCCCTCCAACGGTCTGAGGGACAGTGATCTGGCCCACTGATTAAAAAGTTTGAGGACCCCTGGTATAGAGATATACCCAATGCGTCACCGTCTAGCTGGGGTCCTTGCCAAATTTGCACCTCCGTTATCTCCCACATTTTTGCTGAAATAACATTTTTATTTTTTACTCTAAGAAATATAATTTTAGTTTTGTTTATTTATTTATTTCATGAGATCACTAGGGCGATACAGGATGCAGAAGTACCACTTCCTGATTACCCTGTACAGCATTATATAGAACACTGCGTAGAGATAATTAAGGGACTGCTCATAACAGTTACTAACCATCTCTCTGGAGTCTCAGGTTGAATACATTTTAAGCTTGTGTCCCCGTGCCATAATAGGTTGGTGATTAATTATTAATGTGTTAAAACATAGGCACTAATATGCTATGTTTCAAAGATAAAAGAAAGCAATTGCATAAGGATAATTATGATATTAGTATCAAGTGGACTTACACTATTCACGATTTCCACAGGGGATATAATACCTAATTTGGTTAGATCACAATTGTCGCTACATCCATTTGGACATAACATCATATATACAGAACTGTAAATGTCTGGGATAAATAGCTTATTAACGCTATATTTTCAAACATCGAACCACTTAAAATGGTTATCTTATTAAATCCCATTAGGAGGGTGACAAGTGTGTATATAACGTTACAATATTCATATTCAATGACATATTCAAGTTCACATTAAGGAGCCTATTTATGAATGGCCGTTAATTATCATCCTTTATCGCAATGATAACGGTGATATTACGCAACCATTTATTTAAAAAATCATTGCAGGACTACGCATCCAATAGGAGGCTGCCCTGGCGATGACTTTGCTTCACTAACATCTGTGGGTTGTGACCTGGAGCCTTTCCGGCTGTTACACTCATCTCTTCTCGCTCCGGCGCCATTCTCACTCTCTGCATCGGGACAGCGCTTCCGGTTATCGGCGGTCACATGACTGTATGTCGGGGAGGGGAATTTGAATTCACTATGTATATAAAACTCGCGCTGACACTAGTCCAGTGTCAGAGCAACTTATGTGTATCCTGACTTGTTCCGGTGTGCCTTGCTTGTATCCTGAATGATTCTCATGTACCAGTTCCTGTATGTCTGACCATCCCTGCTCTCTTGCGTTTGTGCATTTTCTCTTGCTGACTACTCGCTGTCTCTGTGTTGCCCATCTTAGTGTTACAGATCTTGGCTTCCCTTACATTGAACCCGCCTGTCGCTCCTGTACTCTGCTGCCAGATTTTATTACTGGACCCGTTTAGTCCAGACCTTGCTCCTGCCTGCTGATTCGGTTCACCACTTTCCTGACTCCGTCTTGCCTGCTGGCTCTGTACTTCCCTGCCAGTTTGTGGACCCGGCTGTCTGACCAATCTCTTCGTTATCATCTCTTGGCCACCTGTCACTCCTTCTTCCACAGTGCTTCATCTAGAGGCAGGCCAGTGGACCACAACGTGTGAGCTCTCGGCTGCAAAGCCCATCCCACCTTGCAGCGGTTCTTGGTGAACACTGGGGGCTCGTTATACTCCGCGCCACTGGCCAGCTAGCGCTAATGTAGCTTAGCACAGGGTATCCCTTCCTGTCTGTTACAACTGCGCATGTGGGACTCTAGGTCACACGTGCGCAGTCCCATTATTGTTAGTTAACTGATGGGAGAGCAGGAAGGCCCCTGGAGAGGGATCCGAAAATCCCTCTTCTTCAATACTTTCCCCATAGGGCAGAATGGCTAACACCGTCTTCAGAGGGCATTAGCAAATGGGGTAGAGCTCTGAAAAGCTAGGCTTTTTGGAGCTTGTTAAATAGGCCCAGAACGCAGTAAACAATGAAAATTATGGGGACTGCGGTTTAATGCAATACTTAACCTAATGCAGGAGATATCCGCATGGTTTATGGCTTAATAAATAGGGCCCCGAGTCCCCAAGGAGAAATTATGCTTAAAAGATTTATTCATCTGTTCTCTCGTTACAGAAATCACTTATAATCCAGAGGCCTTCAACCACTTTGGGTTTCCATCATGATATCTAAAAATGTTCTTGCTTGCGACTTTGGGGGTTGTGGTTTGAGATCACTTTTACCCTTCTTGGATTTTAGAAGTCACAATTAAAAAAAAATGATTAATTCTATGATTTTTTTTGTAAACATGTTTGTAATCTTTTTAGTTAGGTGACATTAGGGGCTGACTACATATTTTCCAGATCTCATCAGTCAGCACTATTGGGTTAATTTGTCTATTGTGTACAATGAGTATCGACCAATCGTTCACACATACTACATGATCTTCTACAGCACACTGAATCCTGTTACCAATATATTTTATTCAGATATGGATCTGTGTGAAGGACATAAAAGTGTTTCTGATAAAAGATACTACCCCTTAGATTTTGATGTATCAATAATACAACAACAGTATTTGAGGATTTATTTTTTGGCTTGACAATCAGAAGATATTCCCTCTCAGTTTTTTTAGCTGTATTCCACATATTATTAATGCACCTCTTGCTATTTCCATTAGATTTCAATATTTTACATAGATTTTTAGCTCTGATATTGAAAACATCAGGATCAGTAGAATTCTTCAGGAGCCATAAGAATTGTTGTGTTGGTGGTGACTGCTTGCATGGCGGACAATATTGGTAGATGTTGTTTTTCTGTAGATTTGTCTACAAGAAACTAAGGCTTTTCCTTTGACATCCTAAAGTCCAGAAAAGTAATAATGACTGCATCATATACATGGGTGACATGTAGGCCTTGTTCACTGACCTTAAGTTTATTGGTCAATCAATTGGATTTGTCTCTGTTCTCTTGCCATATAATAAAAATGTAATCTATATATTTTGTCTACTTATAATTGAGCATTTTAAAACAACTGACAATGTACAGGTTCACATATGTGGGCTCACAAGATATACCCATTGCTGTACCCATTGTTGTACCCATTGTTGTACCCATTGTTGTACCCATTGCTGTACCCATTGCTGTACCCATTGCTGCCTGAATAATGCATCGACTTATTTACTGACTTGAGCCGTGCAGAGGGAGATTTGAAAACAGCAGTTCAAGAGGGAAGAAGCATTTGATTAAATGATGAATAGGCTCCTCCAACAGGGGTTATCTTTTGCAGAAACCCTATTAATATATAGGACAAGGCGAAATAAAGCCCTTGGCGAAAACGAACTTTGATAAATCATCCCTGTGTTCTAAACCTAAAATCCCTGGGTAAAGATGAATGAGACGCTGCTCATGGGCCAGTGCCCTGTGCTCATTATCCATCCAGGCCCTGTATATCCTCTTTACTTGGTCAAGTCGAGCTACAGGCAAAGTATTTACCCTCTCAGGAAAGGTAGTTTATTTTGCTTATCTATAATTTCACAATTGTATGACTTTCAAGGGAGATACTCCATCCCTCTTTCTATCTGTGAACATAAATGTAATAATATATCTATATAATTTTAATGTTCATTTCTTTCTTGCAGTCATTGATTGATTCATTCTCCCTGTCATATCTTTGCTTTAATTGTCCCACTGCGTTTCACCTTCCTTTCACAGAGCCTCCACTGATGTCAGCGGTTCGGATTGTGACATGTGGCTTCTTCAGTGGACTCGCTATCCAGTTTGGGATCTAGTCTACTCTGCAAACAGTTTGATTTGATTTATTGATTTTTATTATTATATTATCTTTTTTTTATCTCTTTATTTTCTATTTTTATGGTTATCTCTAATTTATTAGTTTTCTAATTTTACAGTTTAACAAACCCGTGTATTTAATCCTAGCTATACATGTGCTGCTTGCTGCACTCACACTTGTTGATACTTAGTCTACCCTCTAAGTGCTATCCTATACAAGCAACTCCAACCTACATGCAGATATTGACACTTACTACCTATCTACGTATTCCTCGATTTAATTTTATTCATCCACTTAACTCTGCCGCCTCCTATAGTAATAAATCTGTATACAACTTATAGCCCTACCTCACTTCTCCTACTTTCCTATTTCTAAAACTCATACCACTTTCTATCACTACGCATGCAGACATCACACTTTAAAATCTAATCCTACCTGCTTTATACACCTTGCAACATCTATTCCCCAATTACTACGGCACACCTTCCTTTTCCACCTGCTAATCCAATGCACACATCCCCAATACCTTCCCCCTTCCATCTCCTGCTCCATCCCTCCCTCCTGCTATCCAGACCCTATATCCACCCCACTCCAACCCTCCCAAATCTAACCCCTTCACTCCCACCCTTCCCCTTTTGAACTACCTTTTCCACCTCTACACCAAGAAATATACAAAACTCCTCTCTTCCCACTGTACCTTTATATCAATATTTAAGCATATTTTCATATCTTCATTTGTTTGTACCAAATTGAAAGCCTTAATTGTGCTCATTCTAATACTCAATTCCTGGAATATATTTGTCCCTCCACATGACGTTGTTTATTCGATTTAGGTCAAATATAAACACAGCCGTTCTCCTGGTCGGCTTCGTCTTTGTTGGGTTAAATCTGCACTAAAAGTATTCATTTGTAAATAACTAGATAAGCTAGGAAATAAATAAACAAAATGAAACACATAGGACATCTCTGAAAACTGGCATAAACAAAGACAACTTTTGCAAACGTAAAAGAAAAAGAGACAAAAATCATCAAATGTTGAAAAACAAAAAATCTTTTTTTTAACATGTTATATCCTGCTGGTGTCATAGTTTCACATACTGAAGAGATTTACTGCAGTTATCCTACAAAAGTGATCTACAGTCAGCAGTTGCAACAGTGACATCTTCAGGCTGCGAGAAGGTATTGCATTCCTTCAGAAAAAGATGTTGGAGAGGAGGAAAATTATAAAAATGATACCAAAAAAACGACATTAAATGTGTCATTAACTTAAATTTTTCACAATATAATTAAATATTTAGATGGCACTATGGGGTATATTTGCTAAACTGCGGTTTTGAAAAAGTGGGGATGTTGCCTATAGCAACCAATCGGATTCTAGCTTTCATTTATTTAGTACTTTCTACAAAATGACAGCTAGAATCTGATTGGTTGCTATAGGCAACATCTCCACTTTTTCAAACCCGCACTTTAGTACATATAGCCCTATGTCTTTAGTAAATGTCAGTAGGTACAGAAATGGGGTTCCTTTTGCAGAATGACTGTGCCCATATATTTTACAGAAACATTAATAGGCACAGGGAAAATATCAAATTAGTCCCGCAATACAAAACACTAGAGCAAACTTGAGACTCTACTCAGGTTCCCTTCAGAGCAAAACCATTTATCACTGATACAAATTACTCTGTTTCTACAGCTTTAGAATTTAATTAACAAGATCAGTTTGTCCACCTATTTCTTAATTACGCCTGCCTCATACATATAGCAAATATTAAATAATGTGATTCCCCCAGAGAGCCACCCATTACCTGCATCAGAACTGACAGGTTTGTCTATGCTTAGTGCTTCAATAGAGCTCTATGGAAGTTTATCTATAGGATTGTATTGGAGGGCTATCGATGGCTTTCACTACCAACAATGATTCACATACTTTATAGGGCCCTGATTTTTGTTGCTATCTAAAAGTGGACATGTAGGTTCAAACTTAGGACTTAGGACTTGATATGCTATATGATGAGCTTTTTAAATATTTTTTATTTTTTTTTACGTTTTTAATCTTGTTACTCATTTTTACTCTCCAATCCAGAAAAATGTCCATTTATACCAATAAAATAGGAAATAATAAGAATATTGAATTCTTATACTACATGTGCTGGGAAACCTGTGAAACATGTTGCCTGTTGTGTGCCACTCCTTGTCTTAATGCCAGGTGTTCTACCATCTATACACAGAATTGTGAGATAACTGGGCATATTTAAGAGTCAAGCAAGTATCTTGGTTATTTCGTTGCAAAATGTGCCTAAAATGTGCTGTTGGTGCCTAATGTTTGGGAGTCTTATCTATTTATTTCAACAGGTGCAAATCTTCCCTGGGTCTGGAATGTTTCAGATCGGTTCTTGAATGTCACGTAACTTTGTCCACCACTGTTCTATTGGAAATGGATTTCTATGCCACTAAAATCGCAAATTGACAGATATGTTTGTTCATTTAATCATTTAATCGATACTGGGGCACCACTGGCTATTTGCCCACACTGGCTGGCAATGAGTGTAGCCAGAGTTTACCAACAAAGACTTCCATACTGCTCTTAGGGTGAATGGAAACTCATGAAGCCAATACCTGTGTCACCCTCTGATTCTCATTCTCTGTGACTGGTCACATGTACAAGAGAAGGGGCTATATGACATGGTGGTTGTCAGGATTCGAACCCAGGGCTTCTGCTTCTGTGGATTGCTGCTCTGCTGACTGAGCTATTCTGGATGTGTTAGGGCTCACGACCACCAAGATGAGCTTTTAGAACGGATAATGTTGAGGTCTTCACCTGTAGCAGACGATTTTCCCGTAGAGCTTTATGTGCTCACAGGTACTTGGATGCCCCCAGGTCTTAAGCTCAGAGTAGTAAAAACTCATCTATGATGGCCGTAGCTCAGATGGAACCAGAGGTGCTAGCCCAGACTGGCGCGGGTGGTCAGTGGCAGGCTGAGGTCAGGGGTCCATATCAGATAGGCAAATCGGTATCCAAGCAGAGATCAGGGTCACAAGCAAAATAGCGGAGTCCAGTATTCAAGCAAAAGGTCAGGGCAACAGGCAAATAAACAAGGTCCAGGGTACAAGCAAGGGTCACAGCAGAAGGTCAGTCAAAGTTAGGAGACAAACAACAGGTCAGCAAACAGCTCAGACGGTGAACGCTATAACCGGCAGGGATGCTAAGCCCTACCTGCCTTAAATACAGAGGCAGCCAATCAGAGCCCTGCCCTACAAGTATCCCCAGAGGCTGCCTAATTAATTGATAACTAAATAAATTAGTCCACAGGCTGTTTAATTATGTGCGAAGGCCAGCGCTTAACTGGCCCATTTCGCAGCCTATCGCTCTGCCCTGAGTACCATGGAGAAAGAAACCTATTTTTACACCCTGCCCAATAGTTGATTACAGAATGTAATATAATACACAAGGAATACTATGCGATAGCAATCTTCAGATAGCCAACCCTGAGGTATCTGCTTGAGGCTCAGTTTATTGCTAAGGAATCTCCTTTCCCCTGGCTGCCAGCATGGGCACACAGACCATAAGACCAGCAGGGAACAAGGATGAAAGAAGAAGATAAGTAGTCCTAACAGTCCTTGTTTGTAGCCTCTTGATATCACCACTCTCTGTCTCCAGGTAAGGCCTACTATCCCAGCTCTGGTTCCCACACTAGAGGCTTCTGGGTACCAGGAGGTTAGCTAGCTCTGCTGACTATACGAATGGCAGTCCTTAGCTCTTGGGGGCTTGACATAGATTGACAGCTGCCCATCACAATCATAGACCCTATACTGGTGCTGTCTCCACTAAGTCTGGAGATAGAAAACTTGTTCAATGGTTCTGAACACTGATGATTAACTTAGCTCTAGTAGTCTTCCTGAATTAACCCCTTCCAGGCTTTTGTTGACATCCAGAGCTCTACACTTAATAGCACTTCCTTTATGTGTTAGCTGGCCCTCTGCGTGCATAATCCCACTACCAGCAGTTGCAGGAGTTGGTGCCTAGTGCACCTACGCAGTAGGCAGTTCTTGGATCAGTCTTGGCAGGACCGGTCTATCCCCAGGGTGTCTATAGTTGTGTTATCGCTTTAAAACTGTTATAATTACGAAAGCAAATTAAAGAAAACAGGATACATGCATAGACATACAGGGCAACTTAGAGGGAATACACCAAGAAGAGCAGGTCCTGGCAACTCTTTATTGAATATGTTAAGTACCCACTTTTTCCTTCTGGGCGACAATGGCAGTAAAAAGTACTCAAAGACCAAAGTCTACACTTTGTGCAAAAGAAGGTGCATCCATTGTGAGGTAAAGTTAACTCCTTGTTTTGTCACAAATGCATATCTTCCCTGGCTCCTAGATTTGACCGATCGGTTACTGAATTCTTTTCCACAATATTTTTAATTTGGCATTGAAAAGAAATAACAGGAGTATACATAGGAGTAAAATTAAACAATGATTCAGTCCTAATTTTTATGTTGTGTCCAAGTGTGTTCTGGTTGTTTAGCTAATAGTCCAAATAAAATATAGTTGAAATTCTCTTTCTGTAAACCAGATAGACTGGTGCATAGCCAAGTTTCTTATCACATATAACCTAAGATACAATGGAAGGAATGGGGAAAAAAAAAATCAGGATTCATGTGAAAGCGAGACGGAACAAATTTCCTCGATTAATAATAGGAGATAATATAATCAAGAAAAATAATAGTAATAATTAACAACAACATTGTCTGCTCACCTAAACTTATAAAGAGGCAACGATCCAGCCATGGAGTTGGATTTCATTTTTTAATTGCAGATTTAGTAGTTGGGGTGAGAAGTTATTTAAGTGTTTCCCAACAATGGAATACAGCTTTATTGTGTTTCTTCTCTAGCCAGTTGGTTCTTTAGTTTTACATAACATTGACCTCCTCTATCCTGGGACAATAGTTTCAATATCAAAAATAACCAAAAAGTTTTCTATGCTACTAAAATAGAAAATTGAAATATTTTAGAAATGTATATTTGAGGTTGTCATTCCATTTTAATCGTATGTTGAATACATTGTTTAGCCCATTTCATATTGATGTGTTTTGCATTTTTATGTTGTCATTTCTGCTATATATGTTTATATTACCTTTAAACCCAAAGATACAAAACCACAAGTCATTTTTTCATTTCCCTTAGCAAGGTATACAAACAGCCGAATAAACCAACCATTAATACGTGCTATATCTTGACTAGAACAGGAAATATGTAATAATTTATGGCTTGAGGGAGGTAAGCTGTTTAGTTGGATTATTTCTCAGGCAGTGCATAGTGCATAATTTAAACACATGCACTTGATTAAATGTATTATAATTCTATTTGGCAAGAATATTTCTCTATCAAGTTTTTCTGGCTCCAGTTATTTACTAGAAATTTAATAATTTGTGACGCCTGCTTTATTTTATAGATTTGCTAAATTTGCTGTGATGTCCACAAACACGACAAAGTAATTCGGGACAACACCCTGCACTATTTCTTGCCTACTGAGATTGATCTCTGGTTTGGTTGAACAGACTTTGTATATTAATAATATTCTTGTAAAATATTCCCTTTGTTTTCTGAATGGTATTTCTCTGTAGCGTTCACTAGACTAGATTGGTTGGCTGTATTCCCCTAAACAAGAAATGAATAGAGTTTCTAATAATAAACGGCACTGGGGATTGTTTAAAATTAATAAAGTTTCCTGCTATAATGCAGTATGTAGCCTTATCAGATATTCATGTACTATACATGAATATGGTATTGCTTCTTGGTTATCCCTATCAATTTATTTCCAGTTTTCTAGATTCAATTGTATATAAATTTATTTATGTTGTATTCTAATTTGTTACGCGGAGAATACTGGAGAGAATCTCATCGTATGTCTATATTTTACTATATTTTTTTTAAGTGGTTATCTCAAACTAGTTCATTGTATAGTAAAATCTGCCTTAATTAAATAACTGAATAAATAAATAATGAATCTGGATACATAGCATATGAATATCTGAAGGCTAAAATTGCATTAATTTTAAAAATTCCTTGTGCTGTTTATTATAAACAACTCCATTCAAACCGAATATCAGTTTTGAGTTCATTAAGTGAAACAGTAATACACTGTTTTCCTTGCGATTTAGTGTTCCTCCTGACCAGGTAAGTCTCCTACATCATAGGCAAACCAAGGGGGGTTTCCTAGTGCCTGGAATTCCCCCCTCCAAGCATGGGGCACTGTATAATTGAGGTGGCTGGACCCTGCTCCCGCTTCACACAGTTCTGCTTCAAAAGGGAGAGCTGCGTGCACCTAACAGTAGCGCATGCAGCATTGCCCATGTATATTATGGGGATAGGAAGAGTTGGAGAGCAGCCAAACACTGTCTAATATTATAGCCACGCCCCCATGCATGCTGGTCACGCCCTCTGGCGGCGTGGTGTGGAAACCCCCCTCTACAAATCCTGCGTTTGTACGTCTGCAAAGATCTAACAGCCCATTTCTTGTTGCCAGTTTCAAACAGGAAGCATTGTCGACAGAGGTCCTCCTACCCGAATTTCCCATGATGTCCACATGAATGGACATCATTGACAACACCAAGTTGGAAGAAAGGCTCACCGGAAGCAAGGAGAGCATTGCTGGTCTCAGAGGCACTGGGGAATTCATTGATAGGAGGAACACCAAAACACAGGCAATAATATTTAACTTATTGGATTCCACGCAAAATTGCATTTAAAATCCTTTAAAACATTAATCTGAGTACTATCATGTGAACACTAGATTACATAGCGGGGCACGTAGGATGGCCTTAGAAATGCATTCTGTTATATATAAACACCAAGAAACTTAACCTAGAATTTACGTAAGAATGCAATAAGGAAAAAATGGACTCTAACAATTTAATTCCAGCAAATAGTAATCATCATCAGAAATGTCCTTCGGGAGGAAAATTCTAAAGAATAAAGAGGAATTGCTCAAGTCAGACTGCATATATGTATAGTCTTTTTGGAATGTAGTGGAATTATGAAAAATGAATAAAGCATATGAAGGAATTAAGGTTATTTGCAATCATACAACCCTATACCCTGCTTATACCCTGAGGAAATCTACTGAGAAAAATGGATAGAATGAAAAGAGAGGCCACAAGCTGAACATATTTAAAATGATGCATTTGTCTCTTTCAAACACTTACTCTCACGAAGTTAATCTGTCTCAGAAGCTCAGAGCCAATAGCAACCCAGGGGGGAGGGTTCGTGGTTCCTTATATAAATGGTCTACCCCCTGGGAGTGTTCTTGTTTCCTGGAGTTCGGATGCCTCCCAGCCACCCGCCAATCGTAAAGACATAATTATATTCTTTACCTTCCACACAGACGAGATGCAGTGAACGGTAGGAGAGCAGCACAGTCAGAAGGCAGAGAGCATATGGTGCTAGTTTATCAGCATTCGGGAGTCACTGTACCTTTCAAAGCCACCAGACCCTTGGACCTCTAGCGAGGAGTATCCCTTGGCCTGCTGAATGGTTGGACGCCTCTGATGAGTCCAGAAAGGGAGAAGTCACTTCTTGAACCAAGTAGCACCGGCCAATAGATAAGGTTTAACCTGGGTTGGTGGTACAATGGTCTGTCCTTTCCACCTTTATTGGTTTCACATTTGTAGCTGACTGCCCTGCTCTCGCCACCTCCGTTATTTCAGTTTAAAGCTTTAATAAACTTGGTTCTTTTCGAAACTTAATTACTTGTCATGCTTTTATTCTAATATAATATAAGTTATGTAGAAATGCAAGTTTGATAGTAGGGGGTCTTGGAAGAATAATCAATGCTATACATTTAATTGTAAATTCATTGACCCACATAGGAGCTTCTTGGTCCAATCAGGATTCCTTACCAATTAGTAAGAACACCCATGAGGCAATGGGACCAGTAAGGAGGAGGCTGACACCACACTCCCACTGGTGAATCTGCTAACAGCTGGAATCAGGTCTTAGAAGTGTTCATTTGTATTTCTTTTATTTATTTCCTATTTCTACACATGAGCTTAACCAATGATCTTTCTCTCTTTTACACATCCCCACAATTAGGAAACTGCACATACTGCTAAGATTAACATACAAGTATTGCTCACTCAGCAGAGGAGATGTGAACTAAGGTACAAAGTTAAAAAACTACATTTTTACGCAATACTGAATCATGCTAGGATCCACCTTTTTTTGAAGGACCGTGTTAGGATCCGCTGCAATACCAGCTACAGATGACAGGTGGCAGTGTACTGTCAACACTTACAACTGCACATCCTCTTTCCCTTCCTGCAGTCAGTACTTTGCTAAATGTCAAGTCAATTAGGACTAAGAAATCACGCCTGTATGAGTCCTTTATAATGCCCTCACTCCCACAAGTCTTTGCACAACCAAATTTTGTTACTCTACTGGTCTTGTTTTGTTTACCTGTTTATTGACTTCAGCTTTGTCCCTGATTATTCTGCATTCTCCAATCCATCGACTTTGGCTTCGTTCCTCATGTTTCTACCTTCTCCAACCCTTTGTCCCTCACGACCTGTCCTCTCAGCTTGGCTGGTTGTGGTGTGTCTCTGATAGCTGTCCAAGACAAATGGTTCTCTTGGGACTAATTACCACTGTGACACTCTCTTACTCCCAGCCGCAGAATTTTCATACAATTCGACTCATGCCCCCACCAGATTGGTAGAATGAACATTTGGCAGCTCAAAGCACATTTTCGGTGCTTTCGTGTAAGCAACAGAAGTTGTATGTGACATAATTGCTCTGAATGCCATGAATGGGATAATTATGTCTGTGGAGGTGAACCTTTTGGTGAAGGAACCATTAGATCATGATCCCTGAACCCAATACCCATGAAATAAGGTCAGATGATGGAGGATCATGTTATCCAACAATATTTCAGTTATAAGTACAAAATACAACTAATTTCAATTAAATGTGTATCCAATAGAGTTGTGCTTACCAGCTTCTACCAAAAGCATCTTCTAGCTGAGACCATGGTAGAATATGTAGCAATGGAAGGGATATCGATGTGAATTAGTAATACATAAAGGCCATATAATGAATGCTGTCTACAAGTAGTGGTCAGCTGATTTGCTACTTAATAGATTAATAGGCTTAGATGATGCCATTCTACAAAGTTTTAAAGGATGCCCCACATTTTGCCTCCTGCGGCCCAACATTGTGTGTAAAATCCCACATATTTGATGTGATAAATGTACCTCATACCTTATGGTTCATTTCAGTCAATGTGTATGCCTATTTTAAAATGTAAGCAAACTATTTTTTTTACACAAAGATTTTATTAAAAATTAAAAAAATAATAATTATAGAGTGTGTTTCTGAATATTTCTTAATTTATTTACCACCAGACCCTAGAGTAGACCCAAGTGGACGCAATTTGCTGTGGGCGAGCTGAACAGCGGTGGCTGCTGGAACAGAGGTGCATATTGTTTCCTCTGTTCCTGTGTCTCTGGCTCACCTCTGCCTGGTGCACCCCGCCCCAATGGGCCAAATTTTGGTTCAGTTGATTGGTGGCTTTGTGTCACCAGTTGTTTGAGCAATGCCATCCTTATTTCATTCAGTGGCCTAGTGGTTAGCACTTTTGACTCACAGCAATGGGTTAATTGGCTGCTATCAAAACTGACCCGTCTCTCCCTCTCTGTCTGTCTGTGTGTGTGTATTAGGGAATTTAGACTGTAATCTCCAATGGGGCAGGGACTAATGTGAGTGAGTTCTCTGTACAGCGCTGCGGAATTAGTGGCGCTATATAAATAAATGATGATGATGATAATGATGATGATGATGATTTGTGGCCCTGATGGCTGAGTCCAAGTCACTATATATTGTATTTTGTTGATCGGTGGTAAGACAGACACACACGTGTGATTTCAGTGTGCAGTGACATGTGTTACCCAGGACATGCACTTGGAACCAAAGTTGTATCTATCAGTGAACACATTAATTCACTAATATAACATTGTTCACAAAGCAGTCCTGACCTAGACTGTTTAATTACTTACTTAAATTACCATTTAATTCGGTGTGTTGAACTTTTGAAAAATTGGATATTTTTTCTTTACCAGTAAGTCTCGAATATGCTTTTATAATCCCCCGATAATACAAAATAAGGTAACATACACAATAGTGCTCCAGTGAACAGCTCTGGAGCTTAATGACAAATTCCCTTTGATATTTGATCCCTGTAGTGTTTTGTTTAATTAATCACCCGGAAAGAAAAATACCCATGACTAATTTTTAATAAATGGCCCCTTGGGAATATATTTATCCTATTACCTGTGGGTCTGTGTATTTAAATGACAAAAAATAATTAGCCGCTGTGTTTTATTTACAAGACTATTTCATATTTGGCTTTACATTCTGTTATTTTATTATTTGCATGAAATACATTTCACAGCAAATTAGATCTCGTTTTCATTCCTGATATAGTCTGCTCCTAGAATCCTTTAATGCTTTGCAGGATGTCTCTATTAATCCAGCTTTCCACGTTCCTTCATTTACTCATTATAAAAGAAATACATATTTATTGTTGACTTGATTTAATCTCAGAAGTCTTACAGCTATGTTGTTTTTTTTTTTTTAAAGAAATTGTACTTTGTTAATCTTCTTATCCAATTTTCGCTTAGTATAAAAGCTCACTCATCAGAAAATCTAACGGCTTTAAGATAAGTCTCTTTATAAACTCAAAGCATTGAATTGATCGTGGATATTTTAAGGAGTTTTTTTTAAGTAATATAGAATTTCTGGAAAATATACACACGTCAATATATATATATAGCTTGAATAATTTCAGAGATTGGACGATGTCATCTTCATGGAGATAATTTCAACATTGTCCAGGAAATATTTTAGTAAAATTTTTGGAGGACATTTTAAGGGAAAATTGTAAATTGTGGCAAGAAACTATGTCGAAGATTAAATATGATTTTTAAATTTGGGGAATTATTAGTCTGTGGAATTTCCCAAAGAAGTATGGTTTGGCAAACTGGTGACTATGAAGTGACAAACTATTCTTTCAAAGTTATTGAGGGTTATTTCATATAAAAAATGGAAAAATATGAACAAGCAGTAAAACGGGCAGTTACTTCCCTGTTTGTGATGCCCCTGTTATACTGAGGAACCAGCAATTAAGTATAATATTAAAATTATACACACACTATAATGAAACTGCTTTGGGGTAAGCTTGGGTTCACAGACAGTCTCCATATAATTCACTATTAATCAGGACTTTTATGCATTAGCTCTCATTTGTAATTGACCATTAGTGTCTGTTGACAAGTGTTGAGATATGTTGGTAATATTTTGGAAACAATGTACAATTTGTATTTTGCGTGCCCTGCATAGAACCCTGTCAATGTTTAAAAAAAAATAATTCTCAAAATTGTAATTGGTGATGATCTAATTGAATACATGTTACTTCAAGTAAACCATTTTAACATTCATCCACTGCTGTCACCTACTCAGGCCTCTTGCAAATGTAACAAGAAGGTTTTTAAAAAAAAATTTTTTAATACAAGATCTGTCCTCAAGTAAACCCACCGAATATTTTATACTATAATCCTAGCAAAGGTATCTAGCCAGGGTTTCTGGAGAAGTGTCTGATATATGCAGTGTTTGTCTTACAATAGCAACACTTTTTTAGAAAAAAAATAAAAATTAACGTCTTCAATATATTATTTATTTCCGAGAATTTGGCTCCCTACTACCTGCAAGATTGCAGAAAATAAGAAATAACCTCATCGTGTATTAGACCTGTTCCATAAGTCAAACCGTTTATCATCTGTCAATAAGAACCTTTTCAAAATGCAGCTCATATGAGGAAGGAATCAATACAATTCTTGGACTGATTACAGTGAATTGATTAGGGTTAATTAATTTTAGGGTCAGTGACCAATGGTACTAAACAGCATGCAAGATATTGGCTAATGTTTAGAACAGTTTTTACAAGAACCTGAAAAGAGTATATGTTATATGACTATATTCTGGTGTATAGTTATTATTTTGTATTTTACGGCAATGTTAAACCACACAGGACTCCTATAGAGTTGGACGAATTGGCGCAGGTTGATAAAGTACATTTATCATCATCATCAGCAGCTATTTATATAGTGCCACCAATTCCGCAGTACTGTACAGAAAACACATATACACACATTGACCTTGCCCTATTGGAGCTTGCAGTCTAAATTTCCTAACATACATACACAGAGAGAGAGAGAGAGAGAGAGAGAGAGAAAGAGAGAGAGAGAGAAAGAGAGAGAGAGACTAGGGTCAATTTGATAGCAGCCAATTAACCAGCTAGTATGTTTTTGGAGTGTGGGAGGAAACCGGAGCACCCGGAGGAAACCCACGCAAACACGAGGAGAACATACAAACCCCACACAGATAAGGCCATGGTTGGCAATCGAACAATGACCCCAGTGCTGTGAGAAAGAAGTGCTAACCACTGTTTCTGCCCAGTGTTTCTGCCCAAAGAAATAACCAACAAAAGGAGATCCAGATTTGTCTTAAGAGAAGTTAATTACAAAGGATTTTATGGCGTAGCCCCTCTACAGGATGTGAGTCATACCTATTCAGATGTACCCTACAGTTCTTTAGTCTAACACTAGTCTACCAACTCTCAGCTTGGAGAAAGACTAGTATCATGCCAAGTGGGGAACGAGAATCCAGGCACTTGTGTGGAAGTCTGCATGGAAAATAAGATATTATCTTTCTCAATCCATTTATTTTTAAAGGAAAACTGCAAAGGAAATATTGTAAAGTACACATATAAAAGATAACTATTCTTCATTAACCTTATCTTGTGCATTGCGCAAACCATGGAACAATTAATTGGTCCTACAGTTCCTCTCCTACCTCCTCTCTACAGTTTAATATTGCTTACCCAGTGAGTGCTCGTTATCACAAATTGATTGTGCTAACCACTGAGCCACCGTGCTGATACATTTCTGTGAATATGTTCAGCCGGACGCATCTCAAGGTGCATCAAGCTGCACATCGCTAGCATTAGCGCGAAGGTGTACGTCAGATGTAAGAAGTGTGCATTCTTACGTACCACGATAGTGTAGGTATGGACAGAGAAACCATAGAGCTTGACAATGACAGTAAATGCAACTTTTGTACTACCCTATTTGTACACAATATAATAATGTCATGAAATGTCATATACACAACAGAGAATTGTATCTTGAGAGCTAATACTAAATGCGAAGGTTACATTTACCATATAAAATGTAATTAAATACAAACACAAATAAAAATCAGATGGCAATCTTCTTTCCTGCCGCAGCCCAAATGGAAATATCAATAAAGTAATGTGAATAGATCGCCGCAACTTCATATAATATAGCAGCCGCACTAACGGTTTAAGTACTATAAGCTAGAGAGGCCAATCCAGCCAATCAGAAAGGGCTGGTTTGTGCTGCTGATCTTCATCCTTATCAATGCGTCTCATTGCACCAGTTCTCCAGCACCCGTAATAGATACGGCTCCTGACAGGTGTATTAACGTCTGTGTCCAAATCTACTTGAGTCACAATTATGTGAATAGGCCTTATTTTTCTCAGTCTTTGCTTGCCCATCCGTTCCCTCACCCATTCCAACTCACCCGTTGTAAGGAGGCGTAAGGGTAAGATATGCCAAAGTCTGCATATATATATATATATATATATATAAGTACATTTGTCTTGTACACATACACAATAATAACATGTGTATCTTATGCACATAACACACATGAATCCTAGAGTGTACAGCTGTGTGCACCTATGTTGAGTCCCAGTAGAGGAACATGGAAACAAATTAAAATGACAGAAGTTTCCAGTTACAGTTCATTTTCACCATAGGAAATTTACTCAAAATGTCCTCCGTTCTGATTTCTGATAACTCTTTTACATATATATATATATATATATATATTAGAGATTCTCACTGACCCCCGTGAACTGGTTTTGGTTTTGGATCTGGATTAGCTTCGTGTTTTGGTATTGGCAAAACCACCCTTGTGTGTTTTGGTTTTGGTTTTTTGGATTTTTTAGAAAAAAACGGCAGTTCCTAGCACATCTAGGGCACATTGCCACACAGCAGTGGCAGAAAAGAAAAATGGGGGTCCACCCTCCGTCCCACCCCCCACTATGTTGAGTTTTAAAAAGGAATTCAAAACTCGTGAGATCTGAGATCCGACAACGTCACAATGACGTTTTGCCTCGTTTTCATTTCCGAGGGCGCGCAACAGTATCGAGTCGGCTCGGTACTCGGATCCCCTAAGTTTGGGTATGTTCGGTTCTCGAGGAACCGAGCCTGGGCATCTCTAATATATATTTATATATATATATATATATATATATATATATATATATATATATATAAAAATTTTATTAGGAGCCATTTTATATAGACCAACTTGCATTTTAGGTATAATGGGTAAGTTTTCTTACTCCAAACTTACTCCTACCCTCTTTCCATGCATATTTTCTTGACATTAGTTCTCTCACCATTCCCACCGATCCGGCCGGCCTGCACTGTCACATGACAGGAGGAGTCCTGGTTCTCCTCTGCATAATGGGTGTTCGCTGGTTCTGGATACCCACATCACATGGGTGTTACCTGGCTGTCCAGCTCATTATTAGATAATAGTACTGTTATAGTGCTATACATTTATAGAAATTTACAAACATTTACCCTACTTAACAAGACCATCGATGAATGAAAAAAACCCTCTTTATTTACACTCCTCTTCCCTCCAGCATGATAGCTGAACTATAAATAACAGTAAAATAAATATGTCCGTCTTCTTTCTCACTCCAGCATAGATAACCACCATCCTCTGTGAGGACCGTATACTTGGGGCTATAACACAGTCTCCCTGTACTCTCTCTGCCCCTCCTGGCTTTCTCACACTGACTGGAATTGTCGCAGGCGCTCTGATACTCTCTCTGTCCGGTGCACCCTCAGCCTGGCTGGGCAGATCTGACACTCTCACTAGTGTCCTCTTGCAGCCTCTTCACTTACCCTTTGGGCTTAAACACCCTCTCTTATGTCCTCTCTGCGTCACATTAAATACTGCAGCCACCCTCTCCATAAGGTCTATTTAAATACTCTTCCCTCTCTAGCTACAGGGTCTCTATATTATTATTAATATTATTAATTTTTATTTATAGGGCGCCACTAGGTGTCCATAGCGCCATACAGGGACAAACAAAATTACAATACAAGGTGAGACAGCACAGTACAGTAAACAATAAGCACAGTAACTCAGTGAGCTCAAGGCACAACTAAAAGGGTGGGGGAGGGGAGAGGGTAAGGTCCGCCAATGACGGAGTCCAAGAGGGAGGGCACGGATGACAGGGAGACCCCCAGAGGGGAGAAGAGGGAGCGAGAGGGGACGGGGGGAAGAGGGTCCTCGAGGAGGAGGGCTAGGTAGCTGGAGAGCAGAGTTAAAAGTGGTGAAGACAGGAGGAGAGATGGCCCTGCTCAAAGGAGCGTACAATCTATGGCGGATGCTCAATGCTGCCAGTATTAATTGACTCCACACTGCATTGACAGCTATCCCCCATCTTTATTGCGGTCCTCCGTTTTTTCCTCTTCAGGGGCTCTTCTTTATTATTATGGGGACATCTTCCCATTCTAGAGGCTCTCTAAGTTTGGGGACTCCTTCTCCTCTTTATATTCAGCCAAGCTCTGAGGTAATTTCCTCCTTAAATCTGTCCCATTTCACTCATATTCTCTCAGTTATAATGTACTCATGGCAGCGGGCCACAGGTCTGCTCACAAATTTTCCGGGAGATTCCGGAATCTCCTCCCCTCCGTTCCAGGTCCCTGGCTGTCACTCTCTCACCAAACACGTCTCCTCAGATCATACCAGCCTGATGTTACTAAACAACTGTTCCTGATATGTCTCCTCTGGGTCCTATTGTGGGGCCGTAACTAGAAATGTTAGCACCCGGGGCAAGAAGGAAATGTGACACCCCGAAATCCTCAACTGTAACCAAATTAATGTAAGATTTCCATTTCCTGCGCCCCCCTTTTACATTTACGCCCCGGGTGGCTGCCTCTCTCTCACAGCCCTAGATATGGCCCTGGACACATATTCAGTCACTAAGAGGTATGAATAACGATGTCCGAAGGGACGTTACACTTGGAAAGGTACTTAACCCTTTGGGAGTTCACGTATGGTTCAATGACAGTGGTGATGCCATGTGCTAGATGTTTTCCCTTAAGTTATGCCCTAATTTTCCCAACACTCAGTGATTCCACCTGTGTGAAAATATTAGGGATGCTCAGGCTCGGTTGCCCGAGGACTGAACACACCCGAACTTAGCAGATCCGAGTACCGCCCAGAGCACCCTCGAAATTTAAAACAAGGCAAAACTTCATTGTTACGTCGGCGGATCTCGCGAGTTTTGGATTTTACAAGTACCGCCCCCCACGGTGATCCAGCGCCATTTCACAGAGGGACACAGGAGGGGTAGCACAGTTCTTGGCAGTCTCTAGTGCAGTTGGGCAGCGTCATAGGTAGAAAAGAAAGAGGAGGGATAGCAGTGTTCTTCAAACTCTACAGTGACTATAAGGAGAGCTCCATGGCCCCATTGCTAATTGTCATTGCTGAAATACAAATAATAGGTCTGGCAGGCTTGGTCTTCTTAATCTGCAGTCTTTATTTGAAAGTGTATGAAAATAATATTGTGACCTGTGAGGTGGTCAAAATTGACTGCAAATGACTTGAAATTAGTGTCATTGAGGTTAATAATAATGTAGGGGGAAAAAAAAAAAGCAAAAATATGTGATTTTAGCCAAATAAAATCGGGATTTTAGAAAAAAATCGGGATCCAAAACCAAGACCAAAACACGCGAGGGCGGTTTTTCCAAAACCAAAACACAAACCAAAACCAGAACACTGGGGTCAGTGAAGATCTCTAGAAAATATATTTACAGGATATACAGAATATAGCAGTTTTATAAGTCAAGTATCACTGTTCTAGCAAACCCTTTTAGGCTGTTTATGTCTTCCATGCTTGATCGTTTGGTCTACCGCCGGAACATTGACTTTTCATAGTACAGTTTAGTTGTAAATCACATCAATTCTATAGGAAATACACTTTTCTTTAACAAAATCATCATTCTAAAATAGATACTATTTTTTTTAATGCCAATCATAGTCAAACCCATCTGTGGTTTCTGAAAAATACACTTTGATTAATATAAGTATAGTGCACAGTGTAACATGTTCACATTCAGCAGTTATACCAGCTTTCCTTTCAAAACGAGAAATGCCATTAAGATAATTAGCTTCTCTTATATTCTAGGATTATTCTCTAATGTTAGATACATCCGTACTTCAAATGCAGGGGCGGGTACAGGAGAAACGAAATGTCAACTTCAATATTAATTTTACAAATGCAGTTATAAGTTTTTAATGCTTATATTGAAACCAATCGCAGCAGAAACATTAGTAACGTTTCTAACACAAGAAAAGAGCAAAAAGCCAACAGCTCACACATAGGTGTGACAAACTGTTATCTCTTTAATTGATTAAATCGCACCTAACCTTTCTCTTTTTAATGTTTTTTAATTTTATGAACTATAATAGCTGTATCTAAAAAATTTTTTTTACAAAAACACTTTACACTTATTGACGTAATGTAAGGATCAATAACAAAAAAATATAAATATATTCCAACATCAAAACATGAACAGTTCCATTATGTTGTTTTAAGTAAAATTTGGAGAATGTGGGGAGGGGGGGGGGGGTTGAGTGGGAACAAGGGTGGGCAAGTACCTAACATATTACATCAATATCTATATTGCAAAAAAATAGAATAAAACAGCTATAATGTATATAAACAACCTAGATCAAGCTAAAGTTATATGATAAGTTTAAAGGGTCATATCCTGATCAAGCCCACAGGGGAGCTAGAGAAGACACGTATGCACAATAAACACTATTTGCATCCAAAGTACCAGAGGGAGTTGGGGCCCTTGCAGAGGGGATTGGAGCCTTTTCAGAAGGTGGGCATTTCTCGCTCTCCCTAAATTACCAAGGGGCACATATAGCGTCAAATTTGAATTGTTTGTCATGTAAGTAGTAAGTGATGTTCTCCATGTATACAATGTGCCAGATGAAGTTTTTGAGGGTCTGAATAAAGGGGGTTTTCTGTTTCCAGTTTTTAGCTATTAATGATTTAGCGGCTGTAAGAATATAGGAGGCCAGTTTGTTAGTTTGACTACTCACATCTTGTGAGTGCAGAGAAAGCAAAAAAGTCCAGGGGTAAATGTATAAGCTCCAAGTTTCCGGCGAGTTTGAAAGTGGAGATGTTGCCTATAGCAACCAATCAGATTCTAACTATCATTTTGTAGAATGTACTGTAACAAAAGGAGTGGTTTGCCACAGGCTTCTATAAGAATGTGTCACCACAGGGTGACATATCTCTTAACTTTTGCTTGCGTAATATTCGTAAGTACATATATACATATATATACTAATAAATAAGCCTCAAGGAGATGTTGGTCTAGAGATTGCCAACAGACATGGTCTCCTTGAATGGCTCTGTGGCAGAGCCACTAGCAGTGTCCACAAGTCAGAGGTCTGAGAAGTACCACTTGGGTAACGGGTTTCGGTTGCCCTATTTTACCTGCAGACCTGACCATATGTCCAGTGGATCCCACACGCAATATACAGCCTTCAGTTAATAAGGGTGATGCACACTTGATTTCACCCCCTTGACTATCTCCAATTGGAGCAACATTTTCGCCATCTAGCGAAGGTTTCTGTTTAGCTCACAAAAAACTCAGTACCCATTTGATTATGAGTAGGGCAGCTACTACTGTGGCTATGGGTCCTGTACAGTTAAAATTGGGGAAGTCCGAGAGATACAAGGCCTCTCAGACGACACACATTAATTAGCACAGTTTGCTCACTAGGCAGCACACAGATTATACTTAACACTGAAAGGTTCCTGACATACTTTGTTTGTATGGAAGCTAGAGCTACATCCCTCCGTCCGGCTGATCTGCCCATAGGTCAGGCAGACCTCCATACAGCAGGTAGGTAGCAGCCCTCTAGGGGCTGCCACATGGCTATTTCACAAGGAGGCAACAGAGATACAGCTGACACAGAAAATTAACAAGTCTAAAACAGACCATGTATAGGTTGCTGGATCAGTGGGCAAAAACATAGAGACTGATATTTGCCCTCTAACATTAACGAAACAGCGCAATGGGGCAAGACCTCCCTATCCCCCCTTTTTTTTTAGTACATTTAGTCAGTTCACCAATCACCAGGTATCAATTTCATGCATCATACAAGAACTTTAAATATTTTGGGTTTAGATCCATCACAAAACGTCACCAATTCCTTCAGGATGGGAGCGGCTACGTCCGCAGCCTTGTCAGGATCATGTGTGGATACCATAAAAGCGTTAGGCAGTTAGAAGTCAGCAGCCTACAAGACATACATTAGGCCCAATGTTTGAGTAACGTGTGGGTTGTTTTATTCTGATTGTCTTCTTGATAACTACTAATCCACCTCTTTCCTACCCCTCTCCTCTACCCTTCCCCCTTTATCCTTCCTTCTCTCACCTGGTTACCCAAGACTATTCTGCTCGATGCTTTTACGCAATGGCATGAAGGGATTATTCCCATTTTTTCCCTGGATCAAGGCCTGATTAGTGGTGAGCCTCCAGGGTTTTGTTCTGTGTTTTTACCTTCATTTAGGTGACCTACCCCCAGGGCCGCCGAGAGGGGGGGGGGGGGCGCTACTAATTTTTAATTATTTGTAATTTTCTTTTCTATTTTATGATTTATTTATTTATTTTCGTGGGGGAAGGGGGGGGGAATTCGGTCCGTCGTTGGTGGGGGCAGCTTTGACAAAAAAAAAAGAATCATACTCACGTGATCGGCGCCGCGTCCCTCATCTCTTCTCTGCTCCATTCACACTGACTGCCGGGCGTGACGTCATCAAGTCACGCCCGGCAGTCAGTGAGGAGCACCGCAGCCAGACAAGACCAGAAAAGAAAGAAAGAAGCTGACAAAAGGTAAGGAAAGAAACGGAGAGGCAAGGGGGAGGGAAACAGAAAGGGACAGTACTATAAAGAAGAGGGAGTAAAAAAACGGGAGAGAGGCTGAGAGTAAAAAAAAAGTGGAGAGAAGCACTAATAAAAAAAAAAGGGAGAGAAGCACTAATTAAAAAATAGTGGAGAGAAGCACTAATAAAAAAAAAGGGAGAGAAGCACTAATTAAAAAAAAAAGGAGAGAGAAGCACTGATTAAAAAAAAAGGGGAGAGAAGCACTAATTAAACAAAAAAGGGGAGAGAAGCACTAATTTAAAAAAAGGGGAGAGAAGCACTAATTAAAAAAAAGGGGAGAGAAGCACTGATTAAAAAAAAAAGGGGAGAGAAGCACTAATTAAAAAAAAAGGGGAGAGAAGCACTAATTAAGAAAAAAAAGGAGAGAGGCACAGAGTGAAAAAGAAGGGGGAAAAGCAGCATGGAGGGCACAGTGTGAACATAAGGGGGCACAGTGTAGTTGTGATGAAGGGGCACAGTAATGTGTGTGTGATGGCACAGGGTGCTTGCTGCAATGTAGTGTGTGTGAGGTAGGTGGTGGCTAATTAATGGGCGCTATTTTGTTTGTAGGATGATGGTGGGGCAATTTAATAGTGGGGACTATTAATTTAAGATGGGGTGGTTTGGGGGCTATTGAATATGGGGGTGAGTTTAGGGAGAATGAGGTCTATTTATTAAATGTGACTATGAGTTATTTAATGGCAGTGATGATTGCGGGAAATAGGTATTGCTGTTTGCAGGAAGGGAAATAGGTTTATTTATTAAATGTGAATACTATTATTTTAATGTTGGGGCTGGAGGAAGGCTTAATTATTAATCGTGGGTGCTATTGATTTAACGCTGGGGCTGGCTGTAATTTTCTAAATGTACCATTTTTTTTCCAAATAGGTCCTTCAACATTCCAGGATCCAGACAAGCCACAACTAAAGAAACATGCAGCCACAGGTGGTGAAAGTGAGAAGAACAGGTAGGAGAGAGCAGGATAGTATGTGAAATATTGGGATTCTAGTAAGGACAATGTCAATTTTTGGTGAGTGTTGTGCCCAATGTAAGGTGCAGGCCAAGACTGAACTCTTTGTGTACACACTGCATTCTTTCTATACTACACTGTGTTGCTAGATGTCCTGAAAGTCAGGAGTGTTTGGTCATATGTGACGCTCCATCGAATTGAGAGCCTAGTGATTTTGATGTTACCCACGCCCCAATGGCGCATTTGCCACACCCCCAAATGCATGACCACACCCCTTAAAAATTTAGCGCCGCCGTATGACGGTGCAATTTTTTTTGCATGCTCGACTACAAGGGGGGCCCCATGAATTTGTTGTACTGGGGCCCTGAATTCCTCTTGGCAGCCCTGCCTACCCCCCCCCTCCCTCCCCTCCTTTAGCATGCCATCCATTCTCACTGCTTACCATCATCTGCGCTTTACATCATCCCTTTCTAACAGCAGGTTTGATATGCTGGCTGATGTTGAGATTACTTGGCTAGGTAACAGTACGGAATAAAGGGCGCTAATATGAGACCTATAACATGTAAAACAGCTGCCCCTGAGATGCTAGGATACAAGCCTAGACAACAAATAGAGAAAATGCAAAAAAATAAAGGGGGCGCTTGTAATAACACTTGACAGTAATTTTATTAAAATACATAAAATATGCAACATTAATGATAATAACCATCAATACCACGGAGGATATAACATAATAAAACAAGGAATAGGTTATAACATTGGTTCTATATTCCTATCAAGTAAAATCTTGAGAGTATATCTTCAAATAGTGTTAGATATTGTGTCACACTAAGCAAAGCTGATAACAAAACTTGCCGATAGAAAGCGGATGATGCAAAAGCAGATAATATAAACGGAACAAGATGGATATATTTTCCTCAGCTGAAATTTCAGAAGTGAGACACAATTGTTCATGCATGTGTATCCAACCTGTGGATTAGCGACGAAACTGAGACAAATGTTTCCTCTTATCTCTCTGTTCAGGCGTCACCATAATCATGCCCATATAGCAATATTGGTATCATTAGACTCACTTCGAAATCTGATGCCAGCAACAAATTCCCGCTAATAATTAAATATTGTTCAGGTCCAATAGAATGAACCGTAGTATATACCAGCAGAATTCAACACACCACATTGATCGACAGCTATTCCCTCATATAGACCACAGCCTGTGTGAAGCTCACCAGACAGTTGGAGGAAAGGTCATCTGTTCTTATTTGCGGCTTGACGAGACCTCTTATGAGAACAGGCTCTTCCGTAGCGCCGTCTGTAGGGAAGCACGTACCGAACTTAGTGTGCACTATTCAAAAAAAAACCCGGGGTTATCACTGATGGTAGGATGGTAGAAAAAACTTTCAGATTGTAGAAGGCTTGACGCTTTTCTCGGCTAACGCCGTTTCATCAGAAGCTGAATGAATCTGAAGGAATGTCTGAGGCATTTAAATCCACCTCCGGATCTCCAATTAGTCCGTTAATTATATTCAGTCTCGGGTAATCAGCTTTATAAAGTTTATTACTTCTTAACTCCGGAGCTTCCACACATCTAAATACCTCAGTATATCACACCAAAATATTGCAACAAGGTCTCTGTCTAAACATTGTCTTTAAAAACATCATCTTTAACATCTTGAACATATGCTGCATTTAAGAATATTCATATAAATATGCAAATTACAACAGCAAATTCTAAATGGCAATTCACAAACATATAACCATCTAAATTAGTGCCGACCCATGTTCCTCACATAAGTATAAATTCAACATACATATAAAAACTTATCTCCTGTAGATTTACTAAGAGATATATACAAAATCGATCAAATTTATTTACCCTCCCAAAGAAACTTTATAGTGAAACAAAGTACACAATGCATAGGAGTTTGAGATCCTAACACACTTGTTCTCATTTTGATATTGCATAGGCATTATATCCAAGTCCCGGGTTCATACGATTTAACTGGAATATACAACACTACTTGGCTAGGTAGACGGGGTTTCGGTTGGCCCGTCCTCCTACCTTGGTTAACTGGAAAATCGCTGGATCTTATTATACAAAGAGCTGACTTTCAGCTTATTAGAAGCAAATGGCCGACTGTTACAATAGGCTGGTCCGCTTTAATTCCCTGACTGACTTGGAGTTCAGCAAGCCCACAAAAGACCATTTTAAGAATGGCGAGGAAACTCAGTAGTGCCATTCGTAAAGTAACTAGATCACTAGGGGATTTTGTCATCGATCACCCAACAATAAGGGCAGAAAAGGAACATCTTTACAGGAGAGACGGGTACACCTAACAGATGAGGGACTAGTTATTTTCATCAAGAGGATATTGATGGAACTGAGGGGTCTTATTTGCTTGGATGGTGGCAGGCTGCTTGGACCTTAAGGCTGCAGCGTGGTAGGAAGGCACTGCGATCAGCAGCTGAGACATACAGCACTATCGTGATTGCCCGCAGGTCTCTGTCCCCTTCAAGGCAAAGTGAACTCTTGGTCCTTCAGTGCAGGTGGTCTTTGTCCGGCTCAGTGAGGAAGGGCATTGTGAGTTTAGAGGGGGTGCAGTCACTCTGACGCCAGGTTAGCACCGGCAAAACATTTAAGGACTAGTTTCCATTTAAGTGGAAACACAGCGGTACGCCATTTCCACGCTTGGTTTTGGGTATCAGTCTGGTAGCTGTCCCGCAGTGCTCTTTTTACAACACCTAATTTAATTAATAAAACTGTGACCTTCTTCTTTAGCCACCTTATATATGTCTCCATATAGTTATTTTAGATAACATAGTTTAAGTACGTAAAGGTCTTGTGAAGGGGAAGATAGGCATACACAGTGAGCTATTTAAAGGATTAAGACTGCTATAGTTCCACAATTTAAAAATATAACCTACACAGATAAATAAAGCATATTACAATAACAAATAGAGAATATGTCTAAGTCATTTTTATGATTTAGACATTTCAACACTTTTCTTATGAAACAGATGGGGTCTGCGAAACGCGTAGAAATGGTTGCGGAGGCTGTGTGCGCTGACATATCAGTGTTACCTTTTAGATAACATCTCCACTGGGACTCTGGTCATTTCATTGTATCTATCTGAAGAATTTTACTTGTGAGCACATTTTTTTTATATGTTTTAAGCTGACAGGAAATATTGCACTATATTTTGTAATGATTATTTCAGAATGAAAACAAAGTTCATCTTTCCCATGAGATACGTTAGATTTGTATCAGAAATTTTACACCACCACTAACTCATATATTTTTATATATATAAAAAAGATCACACTATGGTTGTCAGTTTGAGCAGTATCGTACCAACATGGATCCATAACCCAATATTTGATGCTAAGATATAATTCCAGGCTCCACATATCACTTTTTGAAAACCACAGAGATTTTTACCCAGTGTATAGTATTGTGTTTGTTGTTGTTTTTGCCCGAATCACCTAAGATCTATCATCTACACAAATAAAATAACTGAATTTCGAGACCCACAAGCAATATTAAGGTCTACATACACATTTGATCAGTAATTATATTTAGTGATCAAATATTTCAAGGAAAAGTTTGGGAAATTTTGCTCACCTCTATTGCCTACAAAAGCCAAAGCAACCATCACAGCACCTGCGGCTCCTAGAAAGGGCATATGTAATGAAAACTTACCTTCCTTCGTTCCCCCGCCGCTCCGCCGGACCCGGAAGCCGCACTTCCGGGTTCGGCGGTCACATGACCGCTAAACCTGGGTGAGGAATTAAAATAGTTCTCCTTGGTAAGTGTCAGAGCAACTTACCTGTTCCTGGCTCCTGTTCCCCTGTTCCTCCTTGTGTCTGCTCCTAGTGAATTGACCTCCTGTGTACCAGTCCCTGCTTGCTGACCTTTCTGGATCTCCTATACCTGTGTACCGACCCGGCTTGCTGACCACTCTGATTGCCTGTGCCCCTGACCCGGATTGTCTGGCGTCTCTTTGCCTCAATTTGTATTGCTGCTGCCAACCGTGTACCGAACCGGATTCCCTTCATGCTGCATTCCCCTGCTACTCCAACCGCTACACAACTTCTTGAGGCAAGCCTGAGGACCGCGACCTGCATCTCCCGGCAGCTAAGCCCATCCCGCCTTGCGGCGGATCTTGGTGAACACCGGGGAGTTCGTTAGACTCCGCACCTCAGGTAAGCCAGCGTTAATCAAGAATAGCACAGAATCCAGCTAACCAAAGAGGTGCACTGAAGCCTCATCAACAAGCCAATATCCTCAGCAAAAGCGATACTCAAAGATTGTACGTCGGTACTTCGCACCTCTGGGAAATAGCCTGTTTCATTACATAACTCGATTTGTTAAATTTTGATGCGTTTTAGCTCGTCTCTGGTTGGAAGCTTAATAACATGCAATGTAAAACTGGTATGGAAAAGGGAGCGGCATCATTAGTTATAGTTCTGATACTGCATTGGCTAAACAAGGACAAGTCTGCAGCTCGGTTAGTTGAATTGGCCTTCACAGACGTTTTTCAAAATCTCCTTTAAAAAGAGGTATCTTTTACCATGGTTAAAAATGTGCACTTAGTGCTACACTTCCCTGTTGTAGTTTCTGAAAAAATATCAAAAACAAATGCAACAAATTTACCCATAAGGGTACCTATGCCTAATTGCTGAAAACAATTGAAAGCCTTGTCAAAAGATAATTATCACACTCTTCAAAGATCCTTACTAATATCCTCATTCAGGGGTTCACCCTTTGGATACAACAATTTAACAATATTATTTTTTGGTAACAACACCTAAAGGCGATTGAAACAATAACAATTTTATGGATGTGGCATTGTCACAGCTTCCTTCTCTTTTGTTCTTTCTCTTTTAAGAAGATTAAGATTGAACCCTTGTGTCTGTGCAATATCAGGTTTCAACCAGAGGTCAGTTATTATGGGTGCATGGAAAACTTATCAGTCTCTTTGATATGGATAGATTTCTGATAGTGAACAGATTCCTGTATTGTTTTGGTTTTTAGTTATATTTTTATTTTGAGTACATCTGTTAGTAATCTAAATAGGCATATGGCTGTTTTGGCCTTTTCCTTATAATACAAATGAGTCTTCTTTTAAAGATCCTTTTAACGATCCTATCGCAGAACATAACTTTGATAGAGTGATTTGGAGCATCAAGGTTTCATGCACAAGTATTCTTTGTTAGGCATGCAATACTAATTTCAAATGGCAGTGTCACTCACTGGACTGTTAGTGTCACTAAGTTGGGACATGGATCTCTCTCGCTCCTGCCGGCGCCTCTCCTGAGCCGCGGCCATCCGCCATCTTGAAGAAGATTGTGCATGTGCAGAAACCCTGAACTGTTAATACCTCGCCTCTAGTCTCAATGGTCAACTAATCAACTCTGAGGTGTTTCCTGTTTCTGCTCGTGTTACCTGCCAGCTCTTGGACAAGTCTCCTCTCCTCAAGTCTTCCCTTCACATCAGGTGGTACAACTTGCTTATTGCAGACCACTTACATTACTTCATTTCCACACCTGCACCTGGACAAGTCTTCCCTGCACATCGAGTGGTACAACTTGCCTATTGCAGACCACTCACATTACTCCATTCCACGCCTGCACCTGGACAAGTCTTCCCTGCACATCAAGTGGTACAACTTGCCTATTGCAGACCACTCACGTTACTCCATTCCACGCCTGCACCTGGACAAGTCTTCCCTGCACATCAAGTGGTACAACTTGCCTATTGCAGACCACTCACGTTACTCCATTCCACGCCTGCACCTGGACAAGTCTTCCCTGCACATCAAGTGGTACAACTTGCCTATTGCAGACCACTCACGTTACTCCATTCCACGCCTGCACCTGGACAAGTCTTCCCTGCACATCAAGTGGTACAACTTGCCTATTGCAGACCACTCACGTTACTCCATTCCACACCTGCACCTGGACAAGTCTTCCCTGCACATCAAGTGGTACAACTTGCCTATTGCAGACCACTCACGTTACTCCATTCCCCGCCTGCACCTGGACAAGTCGTCCCTGCACATCAAGTGGTACAACTTGCCAATTGCAGACCACTCACGCTATTCTGTTACACACCTGCGCTGGACAAGTCTTCTCTACATATCCGTAGTGAGACTTACCAGCTGTTGACTATTCATGTTTCCTTGTGATATAGCTACTACTCTGTATGATATCTATTGGCTGGACTAAGTCTACAAGTGCCTCTGTATTGTAGCTGCAAGTCGCTGACTTTTCCATTATAGTTCCACGGTGCCAAGACTCAGCATTTATACTATTGACATTCCTTTCCTCTATGCCACTGTATGGTTCCATCGATTCACCACACTACCCAGAGGTCCGTACTTCTGGTAAGTGTAGCTACATCTGGTGAATTCTGGGTAAAACTCCTAGTGCCCGTGACAAGCAGGTGGCTCTTATGTAAAGCAGTACTGCGCATGTGTGCCTTCTGTATGTCAGCTCCATTCAGCTTATGATGTTATCTTTATATACATATGTATGTAAATTATGTAGCCTGGACTGGTTCACACTATAACTGTGAGAGCACGAGAGTTTGAACCTCCTGATATATATATACAAATAGTTCTAGGCTGATCAGCATAAGGCTGGTGTCAAACAGTCCCTGCCAACCCTTCTAAGCCTCATTGAAAATGCATTCAGGGACTCATGATTGAATGCAAAATACTGTACGAAATGACAGTGGTACATTGTGGTACATAGGATACCCAACAGATGTGCTATATATAAGATGTGCTTGAAGGATGGGTAAGAGAATGCATCAATCTTGCATAACACAGTGGTCGACTGAATTTGAGGCTAAATAAAAGAGGATACTTCTATATTTTGCAGTGCACAAAAATAATTAAAAAAAACCAAAGACAATCTTCGTGGAGAAATATTAACTTTATTAGTTGCTATTTAAAGATGGAATACATCTTTGACTATATTTTTTACAGCATATGACCTTCATCAGGTGGCATTAACACACATTAACTCAACATTATCACGTACTGTCATGGTGTTCAGGTTCAGGATGAGCCTCAAAGTCTGCTAGGCAATGACTACCCCCCGAGAGGTGCAGAGTCTAATGGTAGGAGAGGTATTCACCAGGGATCCCCGCATGGAGATATGGACTTGGCTGCTCCTCAACCACAGGTTGCGGTCCTCTAGGGGGCAGAGAGAAGACTCCGGAGACAAAGGAGACGAGTAGCTATGCTGGACTGCAGGAGAGTAAGTATACAGGTCTTGGAGAGCAACAGCTGAGTCAAGAGAGTACGACAGGAACAATACGCTAAGAGAAGCAGATGACCTATAGTCAGCAGACCATCAGAGAGGAATCTGTGCTGAGCAGCAATATACAGGAGAGCTGAGATCCCTAAGAGATGGTTATCCAGAGACAGGATATATGATGATGCCTGATGCTTTGTAGTAACCCTTCAGGTAAACAGTGGAACACACTACAGCAGGTAACAGCACTGAGATCCCAGATGGGTAGCGAAGGCTTGATTAAGGATCAATGATGAGATGTGATATAATGCTGGCTTAACATGAACATATACTGAGGAACAGATGACACAGGAACAGTAGTGAGAGGAATAAACTGTAGAGAACTGTGCGCTGAGATCCCTGTGGGTGTAATAGCCCAGAGCAGGATCAATGATGAAACGTAATACTCAGCAGTATAGTCCCTGCCCTTAAATTAGAACAGGTATGAGCAATGAGGAGACGAGGAGTAGAAGATGACTGATCGCTGAGATCCCTGCCTGCTGGATAATCTATAGACAGGTAAGACATAATGCACTGCAATATATGCACTGATCTGATCGTGAAAGGGCGATGTACTGCACAGGACAGAGGCGCTGAGATCCCCGTAAGACTTATAGCCTAGGAACAGGACTGATGGTAAGTCGCGATGTACCAACAACACAGCCGTGGATCACGATGATGATACAGGTGTCACAGGAATCAACAGGCAGGTATTCGTTGAAGTGATCAGGATTCGGAGTGCAAACAGGAAACAGGGAGGATTTCATCCATACAGTTAGGAGACCTGAAGATCTGACAATGGGAGATAGGAGGAAGTGGTTAAAATAGTGAGCAGGCCGGTAATCAGCCAATGTGGATTCAGGAGAAGTTTGAGCAGCAAGGCAGGCAAGATAGCGATAGAGAGAGGAGGAACGCCGTGCAGTCTGAGATAAGATGGTTGTACAGAGCAACAGGTATAACAACTGTATTACATGGAGTTAGACAGATGCGATGTGTGATAAACATATGGTGCAATAGAATATTGTGTGTCTCAGATTTATACTGTTTGTCTCATAATCATAAAGCATGATAGCAGAGAATAGATCAGCCTTTAACTTACAAGTGGAGCCAGACATTTTGTTATTCATTTAAAAAGCTTAAACAAAACCTGGATACAAAGAAGGAAAAGAGGGAAAAAAACACAAATAACACATATACCGCTCCAATAATTCATACAATGGAGGACTCGAAGTGCTACAAATTAAACAAGTACAACAAAGGACAAGTATTGCATTTTAATATGCATTCAAAATTATTATTATTTTTTTTAATGTCTTTAACATGAATATGGGGACAAAGCTATAATGATATGATCATATGAACTTAATTGCTATTTTCATTGAGTGAGCAGGCCAAAAAGGTACCCTTCAGCTGCGCACATTGTGCTAAATCAACATGACTGCCTACACAGTGTGCAAAACCAACATGACTACCTCAACTGTGGGCTAAACCAACATGACTACCTCAACTGTGTGCTAAACCAACATGACTACCTCCACTGTGTGCTAAACCAACATGACTACCTCCACTGTGTGCTAAACCAACATGACTACCTCAATTGTGGGCTAAACCAACATGACAGCCTACACAGTGTGCTAAACCAACATGACTACCTCAACTGTGGGCTAAACCAACATGACTACCTCAACTGTGGGCTAAACCAACATGACTACCTCAACTGTGTGCTAAACCAACATGACTACCTCAACTGTGTGCTAAACCAACATGACTACCTCCACTGTGTGCTAAACCAACATGACTACCTCAACTGTGTGCTAAACCAACATGACTACCTCCACTGTGGGCTAAACCAACATGACTACCTCAACAGTGGGCTAAACCAACATGACTACCTCAACTGTGTGCTAAACCAACATGACTACCTCCACTGTGTGCTAAACCAACATGACTACCTCCACTGTGTGCTAAACCAACATGACTACCTCAATTGTGGGCTAAACCAACATGACAGCCTACACAGTGTGCTAAACCAACATGACTACCTCAACTGTGGGCTAAACCAACATGACTACCTCAACTGTGGGCTAAACCAACATGACTACCTCAACTGTGTGCTAAACCAACATGACTACCTCAACTGTGTGCTAAACCAACATGACTAACTCCACTGTGTGCTAAACCAACATGACTACCTCAACTGTGGGCTAAACCAACATGACTACCTCAACTGTGTGCTAAACCAACATGACTACCTCAACTGTGTGCTAAACCAACATGACTAACTCCACTGTGTGCTAAACCAACATGACTACCTCAACTGTGGGCTAAACCAACATGACTACCTCAACTGTGGGCTAAACCAACATGACTACCTCAACTGTGTGCTAAACCAACATGACTACCTCCACTGTGTGCTAAACCAACATGACTACCTCCACTGTGCGCTAAACCAACATGACTACCTCCACTGTGCGCTAAACCAACATGACTACCTCCACAGTGTGCTAAACCAACATGACTAACTCAACTGTGGGCTAAACCAACATGACTAACTCAACTGTGGGCTAAACCAACATGACTACCTCCACTGTGTGCTAAACCAACATGACTGCCTACACAGTGTGCTAAACCAACATGACTACCTCCACTGTGTGCTAAACCAACATGACTACCTCCACTGTGGTCTAAACCACCATGACTGCCTACACAGTGTGCTAAACCAACATGACTACCTCCACTGTGTGCTAAACCAACATGACTACCTCCACTGTGTGCTAAACCAACATGACTACCTCCACGGTGTGTTAAACCAACATGACTACCTCCACTGTGTGCTAAACCAACATGACTACCTCCACAGTGTGTTAAACCAACATGACTACCTCCACTGTGTGCTAAATCAACATGACTACCTCCACTGTGTGCTAAACCAACATGACTGCCTACACAGTGTGCTAAACCAACATGACTACCTCCACAGTGTGCTAAACAACCATGACTGCCTACACAGTGTGCTAAACCAACATGACTACCTCCACTGTGTGCTAAACCAACATGACTACCTCCACTGTGTGCTAAACCAGCATGACTACCTCCACAGTGTGTTAAACCAACATGACTACCTCCACTGTGTGCTAAACCAACATGACTACCTCCACAGTGTGTTAAACCAACATGACAACCTCCACTGTGTGCTAAACCAACATGACTACCTCCACAGTGTGCTAAACCAACATGACTACCTCCACAGTGTGCTAAACCAACATGAATACCTCCACTGTGTGCTAAACCAACATGACTACCTCCACTGTGTGCTACACCAACATGACTACCTCCACAGTGTGCTAAACCAACATGACTACCTCAACTGTGGGCTAAACCAACAAGACTACCTCCACAGTGTGCTAAACCAACAGGACTACCTCCACTGTGTGCTAAACCAACATGACTACGTCCACTGTGTGCTAAACCAACATGACTACCTCCACTGTGTGCTAAACCAACATGACTACCTCCGCAGTGTGCTAAACCAACATGACTACCTCAACTGTGGGCTAAACCAACATGACTACCTCCACTGTGTGCTAAACCAACATGACTACCTCCAATGTGGGCTAAACCAACATGACTACCTCAACTGTGTGCTAAACCAACATGACTACCTCCACTGTGTGCCTAAACCAACATGACTACCTCAACTGTGGGCTAAACCAACATGACTACCTCAACTGTGTGCTAAACCAACATGACTACCTCCACTGTGTGCTAAACCAACATGACTACCTCCACTGTGTGCTAAACCAACATGACTACCTCCACTGTGCGCTAAACCAACATGACTACCTCCACTGTGGGCTAAACCAACATGACTACCTCCACAGTGTGCTAAACCAACATGACTAACTCAACTGTGGGCTAAACCAACATGACTACCTCCACTGTGTGCTAAACCAACATGACTACCTCAACTGTGGGCTAAACCAACATGACTACCTCAACTGTGTGCTAAACCAACATGACTACCTCCACTGTGTGCTAAACCAACATGACTGCCTACACAGTGTGCTAAACCAACATGACTACCTCCACTGTGTGCTAAACCAACATGACTACCTCAACTGTGTGCTAAACCAACATGACTACCTCCACTGTGTGCTAAACAAACATGACTACCTCCACTGTGCGCTAAACCAACATGACAACCTCCACTGTGGGCTAAACCAACATGACTACCTCCACAGTGTGCTAAACCAACATGACTAACTCAACTGTGGGCTAAACCAACATGACTACCTCCACTGTGTGCTAAACCAACATGACTACCTCAACAGTGGGCTAAACCAACATGACTACCTCAACTGTGTGCTAAACCAACATGACTACCTCCACTGTGTGCTAAACCAACATGACTACCTCAACTGTGGGCTAAACCAACATGACTACCTCAACTGTGTGCTAAACCAACATGACTAACTCCACTGTGTGCTAAACCAACATGACTACCTCCACTGTGTGCTAAACCAACATGACTACCTCAACTGTGTGCTAAACCAACATGACTACCTCCACTGTGTGTTAAACCAACATGACTACCTCCACTGTGGGCTAAACCAACATGACTACCTCCACTGTGTGCTAAACCAACATGACTACCTCCACTGTGTGCTAAACCAACATGACTGCCTACACAGTGTGCTAATCCAACATGACTATCTCCACTGTGTGCTAAACCAACATGACTACCTCCACAGTGTGCTAAACCAACATGACTACCTCCACTGTGTGCTAAACCAACATGACTACCTCCACAGTGTGCTAAACCAACATGACTACCTCCACTGTGTGCTAAACCAACATGACTACCTCCACTGTGTGCTAAACCAACATTACTACCTCCACAGTGTGCTAAACCAACATGACTACCTCAACTGTGCGCTAAACCAACAAGACTACCTCCACAGTGTGCTAAACCAACAGGATTACCTCCACTGTGTGCTAAACCAACATGACTACCTCCACTGTGGGCAAAACCAACATGACTACCTCCACAGTGTGCTAAACAAACAGGACTGCCTACACAGTGTGCTAAACCAACATGACTACCTCCACTGTGTGCTAAACCAACATGACTACCTCCACTGTGTGCTAAACAACCATGACTGCCTACACAGTGTGCTAAACCAACATGACTACCTCCACTGTGTGCTAAACCAACATGACTACCTCCACAGTGTGTTAAACCAACATGACTACCTCCACTGTGTGCTAAACCAACATGACTACCTCCACAGTGTGCTAAACCAACATGACTACCTCCACAGTGTGCTAAACCAACATGACTACCTCCACTGTGTGCTAAACCAACATGACTACCTCCACTGTGTGCTACACCAACATGACTACCTCCACAGTGTGCTAAACCAACATGACTACCTCCACTGTGCACTAAACCAACATGACTACCTCAACTGTGGGCTAAACCAACATGACTACCTCAACTGTGTGCTAAACCAACATGACTACCTCCACTGTGTGCTAAACCAACATGACTACCTCAACTGTGTGCAAAACCAACATGACTACCTCCACAGTGTGCTAAACAAACAGGACTGCCTACACAGTGTGCTAAACCAACATGACTACCTCCACTGTTTGCTAAACCAACATGACTACCTCCACTGTGTGCTAAACAACCATGACTGCCTACACAGTGTGCTAAACCAACATGACTACCTCCACTGTGTGCTAAACCAACATAACTACCTCCACAGTGTGTTAAACCAACATGACTACCTCCACTGTGTGCTAAACCAACATGACTACCTCCACAGTGTGCTAAACCAACATGACTACCTCCACAGTGTGCTAAACCAACATGACTACCTCCACTGTGTGCTAAACCAACATGACTACCTCCACTGTGTGCTACACCAACATGACTACCTCCACAGTGTGCTAAACCAACATGACTACCTCCACTGTGCACTAAACCAACATGACTACCTCAACTGTGGGCTAAACCAACATGACTACCTCAACTGTGGGCTAAACCAACATGACTACCTCAACTGTGTGCTAAACCAACATGACTACCTCCACTGTGTGCTAAACCAACATGACTACCTCAACTGTGTGCTAAACCAACATGACTACCTCCACTGTGTGCTAAACCAACATGACTACCTCCACTGTGGGCTAAACCAACATGACTACCTCCACTGTGTGCTAAACCAACATGACTACCCCCACTGTGTGCTAAACCAACATGACTGCCTACACAGTGTGCTAAACCAACATGACTACCTCCACTGTGTGCTAAACCAACATGACTACCTCCACTGTGTGCTAAACCAACATTACTACCTCCACAGTGTGCTAAACCAACATGACTACCTCAACTGTGCGCTAAACCAACAAGACTACCTCCACAGTGTGCTAAACCAACAGGATTACCTCCACTGTGTGCTAAACCAACATGACTACCTCCACTCTGGGCTAAACCAACATGACTGCCTACACAGTGGGATAAACCAACATGACTACCTCCACTGTGTGCTAAACCAACATAACTACCTCCACAGTGTGTTAAACCAACATGACTACCTCCACTGTGTGCTAAACCAACATGACTACCTCCACAGTGTGCTAAACCAACATGACTACCTCCACAGTGTGCTAAACCAACATGACTACCTCCACTGTGTGCTAAACCAACATGACTACCTCCACTGTGTGCTACACCAACATGACTACCTCCACAGTGTGCTAAACCAACATGACTACCTCAACTGTGGGCTAAACCAACATGACTACCTCAACTGTGTGCTAAACCAACATGACTACCTCAACTGTGTGCTAAACCAACATGACTACCTCCACTGTGTGCTAAACCAACATGACTACCTCAACTGTGTGCAAAACCAACATGACTACCTCCACAGTGTGCTAAACAAACAGGACTGCCTACACAGTGTGCTAAACCAACATGACTACCTCCACTGTTTGCTAAACCAACATGACTACCTCCACTGTGTGCTAAACAACCATGACTGCCTACACAGTGTGCTAAACCAACATGACTACCTCCACTGTGTGCTAAACCAACATAACTACCTCCACAGTGTGTTAAACCAACATGACTACCTCCACTGTGTGCTAAACCAACATGACTACCTCCACAGTGTGCTAAACCAACATGACTACCTCCACAGTGTGCTAAACCAACATGACTACCTCCACTGTGTGCTAAACCAACATGACTACCTCCACTGTGTGCTACACCAACATGACTACCTCCACAGTGTGCTAAACCAACATGACTACCTCCACTGTGCACTAAACCAACATGACTACCTCAACTGTGGGCTAAACCAACATGACTACCTCAACTGTGTGCTAAACCAACATGACTACCTCCACTGTGTGCTAAACCAACATGACTACCTCAACTGTGTGCTAAACCAACATGACTACCTCCACTGTGTGCTAAACCAACATGACTACCTCCACTGTGGGCTAAACCAACATGACTACCTCCACTGTGTGCTAAACCAACATGACTACCTCCACTGTGTGCTAAACCAACATTACTACCTCCACAGTGTGCTAAACCAACATGACTACCTCAACTGTGCGCTAAACCAACAAGACTACCTCCACAGTGTGCTAAACCAACAGGATTACCTCCACTGTGTGCTAAACCAACATGACTACCTCCACTCTGGGCTAAACCAACATGACTGCCTCCCCAGTGTGCTAAACCAACATGACTACCTCCACTGTGTGCTAAACCAACAGGACTACCTCCACTGTGTGCTAAACCAACATGACTACCTCCACTGTGTGCTAAACCAACATGACTACCTCCACTGTGGGCTAAACCAACATGACTAACTCCACAGTGTGCTAAACCAACATGACTACCTCCACTGTGCGCTAAACCAACATGACTACCTCCACTGTGTGCTAAACCAACATGACTACCTCCACTGTGGGCTAAACCAACATGTCTAACTCCACAGTGTGCTATACCAACATGACTACCTCCACTGTGCGCTAAACCAACATGACTACCTCCACTGTGGGCTAAACCAACATGACTGCCTACACAGTGTGCTAAACCAACATGACTACCTCCACTGTGTGCTAAACCAACATGACTACCTCCACTGTGTGCTAAACAACCATGACTGCCTACACAGTGTGCTAAACCAACATGACTACCTCCACTGTGTGCTAAACCAACATAACTACCTCCACAGTGTGCTAAACCAACATGACTACCTCAACTGTGGGCTAAACCAACATGACTACCTCAACTGTTGGCTAAACCAACATGACTACCTCAACTGTGTGCTAAACCAACATGACTACCTCCACTGTGTGCTAAACCAACATGACTACCTCAACTGTGGGCTAAACCAACATGACTACCTCCACTGTGTGCTAAACCAACATGACTACCTCCACTGTGTGCTAAACCAACATGACTACCTCCACTGTGTGCTAAACCAACATGACTGCCTACACAGTGTGCTAATCCAACATGACTATCTCCACTGTGTGCTAAACCAACATGACTACCTCCACAGTGTGCTAAACCAACATGACTACCTCCACTGTGTGCTAAACCAACATGACTACCTCCACAGTGTGCTAAACCAACATGACTACCTCCACTGTGTGCTAAACCAACATGACTACCTCCACTGTGTGCTAAACCAACATTACTACCTCCACAGTGTGCTAAACCAACATGACTACCTCAACTGTGCGCTAAACCAACAAGACTACCTCCACAGTGTGCTAAACCAACAGGATTACCTGCACTGTGTGCTAAACCAACATGACTACCTCCACTGTGGGCAAAACCAACATGACTACCTCCACAGTGTGCTAAACAAACAGGACTGCCTACACAGTGTGCTAAACCAACATGACTACCTCCACTGTGTGCTAAACCAACATGACTACCTCCACTGTGTGCTAAACAACCATTACTGCCTACACAGTGTGCTATACCAACATGACTACCTCAACTGTTGGCTAAACCAACATGACTACCTCAACTGTGTGCTAAACCAACATGACTACCTCCACTGTGTGCTAAACCAACATGACTACCTCAACTGTGGGCTAAACCAACATGACTACCTCCACTGTGTGCTAAACCAACATGACTACCTCCACTGTGTGCTAAACCAACATGACTACCTCCACTGTGTGCTAAACCAACATGACTGCCTACACAGTGTGCTAATCCAACATGACTATCTCCACTGTGTGCTAAACCAACATGACTACCTCCACAGTGTGCTAAACCAACATGACTACCTCCACTGTGTGCTAAACCAACATGACTACCTCCACAGTGTGCTAAACCAACATGACTACCTCCACTGTGTGCTAAACCAACATGACTACCTCCACTGTGTGCTAAACCAACATTACTACCTCCACAGTGTGCTAAACCAACATGACTACCTCAACTGTGCGCTAAACCAACAAGACTACCTCCACAGTGTGCTAAACCAACAGGATTACCTGCACTGTGTGCTAAACCAACATGACTACCTCCACTGTGGGCAAAACCAACATGACTACCTCCACAGTGTGCTAAACAAACAGGACTGCCTACACAGTGTGCTAAACCAACATGACTACCTCCACTGTGTGCTAAACCAACATGACTACCTCCACTGTGTGCTAAACAACCATTACTGCCTACACAGTGTGCTATACCAACATGACTACCTCCACTGTGTGCTAAACCAACATAACTACCTCCACAGTGTGTTAAACCAACATGACTACCTCCACTGTGTGCTAAACCAACATGACTACCTCCACAGTGTGCTAAACCAACATGACTACCTCCACAGTGTGCTAAACCAACATGACTACCTCCACTGTGTGCTAAACCAACATGACTACCTCCACTGTGTGCTACACCAACATGACTACCTCCACAGTGTGCTAAACCAACATGACTACCTCCACTGTGCACTAAACCAACATGACTACCTCAACTGTGGGCTAAACCAACATGACTACCTCAACTGTGTGCTAAACCAACATGACTACCTCCACTGTGTGCTAAACCAACATGACTACCTCAACTGTGTGCTAAACCAACATGACTACCTCCACTGTGTGCTAAACCAACATGACTACCTCCACTGTGGGCTAAACCAACATGACTACCTCCACTGTGTGCTAAACCAACATGACTACCCCCACTGTGTGCTAAACCAACATGACTACCTCCACAGTGTGCTAAACCAACATGACTACCTCCACTGTGTGCTAAACCAACATGACTACCTCCACAGTGTGCTAAACCAACATGACTACCTCCACTGTGTGCTAAACCAACATGACTACCTCCACTGTGTGCTAAACCAACATTACTACCTCCACAGTGTGCTAAACCAACATGACTACCTCAACTGTGCGCTAAACCAACAGGACTACCTCCACAGTGTGCTAAACCAACAGGATTACCTCCACTGTGTGCTAAACCAACATGACTACCTCCACTGTGGGCAAAACCAACATGACTATCTCCACAGTGTGCTAAACAAACAGGACTGCCTACACAGTGTGCTAAACCAACATGACTACCTCCACTGTGTGCTAAACCAACATGACTACCTCCACTGTGTGCTAAACAACCATGACTGCCTACACAGTGTGCTAAACCAACATGACTACCTCCACTGTGTGCTAAACCAACATAACTACCTCCACAGTGTTTTAAACCAACATGACTACCTCCACTGTGTGCTAAACCAACATGACTACCTCCACAGTGTGCTAAACCAACATGACTACCTCCACAGTGTGCTAAACCAACATGACTACCTCCACTGTGTGCTACACCAACATGACTACCTCCACAGTGTGCTAAACCAACATGACTACCTCCACTGTGCACTAAACCAACATGACTACCTCAACTGTGGGCTAAACCAACATGACTACCTCAACTGTGTGCTAAACCAACATGACTACCTCCACTGTGTGCTAAACCAACATGACTACCTCAACTGTGTGCTAAACCAACATGACTACCTCCACTGTGTGCTAAACCAACATGACTACCTCCACTGTGGGCTAAACCAACATGACTACCTCCACTGTGTGCTAAACCAACATGACTACCCCCACTGTGTGCTAAACCAACATGACTGCCTACACAGTGTGCTAAACCAACATGACTACCTCCACTGTGTGCTAAACCAACATGACTACCTCCACTGTGTGCTAAACCAACATTACTACCTCCACAGTGTGCTAAACCAACATGACTACCTCAACTGTGCGCTAAACCAACAAGACTACCTCCACAGTGTGCTAAACCAACAGGATTACCTCCACTGTGTGCTAAACCAACATGACTACCTCCACTCTGGGCTAAACCAACATGACTGCCTACACAGTGGGCTAAACCAACATGACTACCTCCACTGTGTGCTAAACCAACATTACTACCTCCCCAGTGTGCTAAACCAACATGACTACCTCCACTGTGTGCTAAACCAACAGGACTACCTCCACTGTGTGCTAAACCAACATGACTACCTCCACTGTGTGCTAAACCAACATGACTACCTCCACTGTGGGCTAAACCAACATGACTAACTCCACAGTGTGCTAAACCAACATGACTACCTCCACTGTGCGCTAAACCAACATGACTACCTCCACAGTGTGCTATACCAACATGACTACCTCCACTGTGCGCTAAACCAACATGACTACCTCCACTGTGGGCTCAACCAACATGACTACCTCCACTGTGTGCTAAACCAACATGACTACCTCCACAGTGTGCTAAACCAACATGACTACCTCCACTGTGGGCTAAACCAACATGACTACCTCCACTGTGGGCTAAACCAACATGACTACCTCCACTGTGGGCTATACCAACATGACTACCTCCACTGTGGGCTAAATTAACCTTACTGCCTCCAGTTGGGTAAACTGACATGATTGTCTCCACTGTGGGCTAAATCAACATGACCACCTCCATTGTGGGTTAAACCAACACGACTACCTCCACTGTGGGATAAAAAAATATGACTACCTCCACTGTGGGCTAAACCAACATGACTACCTCCAGTTTGGGTTAAACCAACATGACTACCTCCACTTTGGGTTAAACCAATCTGACTGCCTCCACTGTGGGCTAAACCAACATGACTACCTCCACAGTGTGCTAAACCAACATGACTACCTCAACTGTGGGCTAAAGCAACATGACTACCTCCACTGTGTGCTAAACCAACTGGACTACCTCCACTGTGGGCTAAACCAACATGACTACCTCCACTGTGTGCTAAACCAACATGACTACCTCCACAGTGTGCTAAACCAACATGACTACCTCCACTGTGCGCTAAACCAACATGACTACCTCCACTGTGGGCTAAACCAACATGACTACCTCCACTGTGGGCTAAACCAACATGACTACCTCCACTGTGTGCTAAACCAACTGGACTACCTCCACTGTGGGCTAAACCAACATGACTACCTCCACTGTGTGCTAAACCAACATGACTACCTCCACAGTGTGCTAAACCAACATGACTACCTCCACTGTGCGCTAAACCAACATGACTACCTCCACTGTGGGCTAAACCAACATGACTACCTCCACTGTGGGCTAAACCAACATGACTACCTCCACTGTGTGCTAAACCAACATGACTACCTCCGCAGTGTGCTAAACCAACATGACTACCTCAACTGTGGGTAAACCAACATGACTACCTCCACTGTGTGCTAAACCAACATGACTACCTCCAATGTGGGCTAAACCAACATGACTACCTCCACTGTGGGCTAAACCAACATGACTACCTCCACTGTGTGCTAAACCAACATGATTACCTCCACTGTGGGCTAAACCAACATGATTACCTCCACTGTGGGCTAAACCAACATGACTACCTCCACTGTGGGCTAAACCAACATCACTACCTCCACTGTGGGCTAAACCAACATCACTACCTCCACTGTGGGCTAAACCAACATGACTACCTCCACTGTGGGCTAAATTAACCTTACTGCCTCCAGTTGGGTAATCTGACATGATTGTCTCCACTGTGGGCTAAATCAACATGACCACCTCCATTGTGGGTTAAACCAACACGACTACCTCCACTGTGGGCTAAAAAAATATGACTACCTCCACTGTGGGCTAAACCAACATGACTACCTCCACTGTGTGCTAAACCAACATTACTACCTCCACAGTGTGCTAAACCAACATGACTACCTCAACTGTGCGCTAAACCAACAGGACTACCTCCACAGTGTGCTAAACCAACAGGATTACCTCCACTGTGTGCTAAACCAACATGACTACCTCCACTGTGGGCAAAACCAACATGACTATCTCCACAGTGTGCTAAACAAACAGGACTGCCTACACAGTGTGCTAAACCAACATGACTACCTCCACTGTGTGCTAAACCAACATGACTACCTCCACTGTGTGCTAAACAACCATGACTGCCTACACAGTGTGCTAAACCAACATGACTACCTCCACTGTGTGCTAAACCAACATAACTACCTCCACAGTGTTTTAAACCAACATGACTACCTCCACTGTGTGCTAAACCAACATGACTACCTCCACAGTGTGCTAAACCAACATGACTACCTCCACAGTGTGCTAAACCAACATGACTACCTCCACTGTGTGCTACACCAACATGACTACCTCCACAGTGTGCTAAACCAACATGACTACCTCCACTGTGCACTAAACCAACATGACTACCTCAACTGTGGGCTAAACCAACATGACTACCTCAACTGTGTGCTAAACCAACATGACTACCTCCACTGTGTGCTAAACCAACATGACTACCTCAACTGTGTGCTAAACCAACATGACTACCTCCACTGTGTGCTAAACCAACATGACTACCTCCACTGTGGGCTAAACCAACATGACTACCTCCACTGTGTGCTAAACCAACATGACTACCCCCACTGTGTGCTAAACCAACATGACTGCCTACACAGTGTGCTAAACCAACATGACTACCTCCACTGTGTGCTAAACCAACATGACTACCTCCACTGTGTGCTAAACCAACATTACTACCTCCACAGTGTGCTAAACCAACATGACTACCTCAACTGTGCGCTAAACCAACAAGACTACCTCCACAGTGTGCTAAACCAACAGGATTACCTCCACTGTGTGCTAAACCAACATGACTACCTCCACTCTGGGCTAAACCAACATGACTGCCTACACAGTGGGCTAAACCAACATGACTACCTCCACTGTGTGCTAAACCAACATTACTACCTCCCCAGTGTGCTAAACCAACATGACTACCTCCACTGTGTGCTAAACCAACAGGACTACCTCCACTGTGTGCTAAACCAACATGACTACCTCCACTGTGTGCTAAACCAACATGACTACCTCCACTGTGGGCTAAACCAACATGACTAACTCCACAGTGTGCTAAACCAACATGACTACCTCCACTGTGCGCTAAACCAACATGACTACCTCCACAGTGTGCTATACCAACATGACTACCTCCACTGTGCGCTAAACCAACATGACTACCTCCACTGTGGGCTCAACCAACATGACTACCTCCACTGTGTGCTAAACCAACATGACTACCTCCACAGTGTGCTAAACCAACATGACTACCTCCACTGTGGGCTAAACCAACATGACTACCTCCACTGTGGGCTAAACCAACATGACTACCTCCACTGTGGGCTATACCAACATGACTACCTCCACTGTGGGCTAAATTAACCTTACTGCCTCCAGTTGGGTAAACTGACATGATTGTCTCCACTGTGGGCTAAATCAACATGACCACCTCCATTGTGGGTTAAACCAACACGACTACCTCCACTGTGGGATAAAAAAATATGACTACCTCCACTGTGGGCTAAACCAACATGACTACCTCCAGTTTGGGTTAAACCAACATGACTACCTCCACTTTGGGTTAAACCAATCTGACTGCCTCCACTGTGGGCTAAACCAACATGACTACCTCCACAGTGTGCTAAACCAACATGACTACCTCAACTGTGGGCTAAAGCAACATGACTACCTCCACTGTGTGCTAAACCAACTGGACTACCTCCACTGTGGGCTAAACCAACATGACTACCTCCACTGTGTGCTAAACCAACATGACTACCTCCACAGTGTGCTAAACCAACATGACTACCTCCACTGTGCGCTAAACCAACATGACTACCTCCACTGTGGGCTAAACCAACATGACTACCTCCACTGTGGGCTAAACCAACATGACTACCTCCACTGTGTGCTAAACCAACTGGACTACCTCCACTGTGGGCTAAACCAACATGACTACCTCCACTGTGTGCTAAACCAACATGACTACCTCCACAGTGTGCTAAACCAACATGACTACCTCCACTGTGCGCTAAACCAACATGACTACCTCCACTGTGGGCTAAACCAACATGACTACCTCCACTGTGGGCTAAACCAACATGACTACCTCCACTGTGTGCTAAACCAACATGACTACCTCCGCAGTGTGCTAAACCAACATGACTACCTCAACTGTGGGTAAACCAACATGACTACCTCCACTGTGTGCTAAACCAACATGACTACCTCCAATGTGGGCTAAACCAACATGACTACCTCCACTGTGGGCTAAACCAACATGACTACCTCCACTGTGTGCTAAACCAACATGATTACCTCCACTGTGGGCTAAACCAACATGATTACCTCCACTGTGGGCTAAACCAACATGACTACCTCCACTGTGGGCTAAACCAACATCACTACCTCCACTGTGGGCTAAACCAACATCACTACCTCCACTGTGGGCTAAACCAACATGACTACCTCCACTGTGGGCTAAATTAACCTTACTGCCTCCAGTTGGGTAATCTGACATGATTGTCTCCACTGTGGGCTAAATCAACATGACCACCTCCATTGTGGGTTAAACCAACACGACTACCTCCACTGTGGGCTAAAAAAATATGACTACCTCCACTGTGGGCTAAACCAACATGACTACCTCCAGTTTGGGTTAAACCAACATGACTACCTCCACTTTGGGTTAAACCAATCTGACTACCTCCACTGTGGGCTAAACCAACATGACTACCTCCACAGTGTGCTAAACCAACATGACTACCTCAACTGTGGGCTAAACCAACATGACTACCTCCACAGTGAGCTAAACAAACATGACTACCTCAACTGTGGGCTTAACCAACATGACTACCTCCACTGTGTGCTAAACTAACAGGACTACCTCCACTGTGTGCTAAACCAACATGACTACCTCCACTGTGTGCTAAACCAACATGACTACCTCCACTGTGCGCTAAACCAACATGACTACCTCCACTGTGGGCTAAACCAACATGACTACCTCCACTGTGGGCTAAACCAACATGACTACCTCCACTGTGTGCTAAACCAACATGACTGCCTCCACTATGGGCTAGTCCAACATGACTAACTCCACTGTGTGCTAAACCAACATGACTAACTCCACTGTGTGCTAAACCAACATGACTACCTCCACTGTGGGCTAAACCAACATGACTACCTCCACTGTGGGCTAAACCAACATGACTACCTCCACTGTGGGCTAAACCAACATGACTACCTCCACTGTGGGCTAAACCAACATGACTACCTCCACTGTGGGCTAAACCAACATGACTACCTCCACTGTGGGCTAAATTAACCTTACTGCCTCCAGTTGGGTAAACTGACATGATTGCCTCCACTGTGGGCTAAATCAACATGACTGCCTCCACTATGGGTTAAACCAACATGACCACCTCCATTGTGGGTTAAACCAACATGACTACCTCCACTGTGGGCTAAAAAAACATTACGACCTCCACTGTGGGCTAAAAAAAACATTACTACCTCCACTGTGGGCTAAACCAACATGACTACCTCCAGTTTGGGTTAAACCAACATGACTACCTCCACTGTGGGCTAAACCAACATGACTACCTCCACTGTGTGGTAAACCAACATGACTACCTCCACAGTGAGCTAAACAAACATGACTACCTCAACTGTGGGCTTAACCAACATGACTACCTCCACTGTGTGCTAAACTAACAGGACTACCTCCACTGTGTGCTAAACCAACATGACTACCTCCACTGTGTGCTAAACCAACATGACTACCTCCACTGTGTGCTAAACCAACATGACTACCTCCACTGTGGGCTAAACCAACATGACTACCTCCACTGTGGGCTAAACCAACATGACTACCTCCACTGTGTGCTAAACCAACATGACTGCCTCCACTATGGGCTAGTCCAACATGACTAACTCCACTGTGTGCTAAACCAACATGACTAACTCCACTGTGTGCTAAACCAACATGACTACCTCCACTGTGTGCTAAACCAACATGATTACCTCCACTGTGGGCTAAACCAACATGATTACCTCCACTGTGGGCTAAACCAACATGACTACCTCCACTGTGGGCTAAACCAACATGACTACCTCCACTGTGGGCTAAACCAACATGACTACCTCCACTGTGGGCTAAACCAACATGACTACCTCCACTGTGGGCTAAACCAACATGACTACCTCCACTGTGGGCTAAACCAACATGACTACCTCCACTGTGGGCTAAACCAACATGACTACCTCCACTGTGGGCTAAATTAACCTTACTGCCTCCAGTTGGGTAAACTGACATGATTGCCTCCACTGTGGGCTAAATCAACATGACTGCCTCCACTATGGGTTAAACCAACATGACCACCTCCATTGTGGGTTAAACCAACATGACTACCTCCACTGTGGGCTAAAAAAACATTACGACCTCCACTGTGGGCTAAAAAAAACATTACTACCTCCACTGTGGGCTAAACCAACATGACTACCTCCAGTTTGGGTTAAACCAACATGACTACCTCCACTTTGGGTTAAACCAACCTGACTACCACCACTGTGGGCTAAACCAACATGACTACCTCCACTGTGGGTTAAACCAACATGACTACCTCCACTGTGTGCTAAATCAACATGACTGCCTCCTCTATGGGCTACATCAACATGACTGCCTCCACTATGCGCTACATCAATATGACTACCTTCACTGTGGGTTTAAGCAAGATGGCTGCCTCCACTATGGGCTAAGCCAACATTACTACCTCCACCGTGGACTAAACCACCATTACTGCCTCCACTGTTGACTAAACCACCATGACTGCCTCCACTGAGTGCAGGTGATGAATATTATTAGTCATACTTGTTTACTTTTTATATCAACTCTATATCTATCTGTCATCAAGTGGGCAGGGCAAGGCTTATTATGATGCCTATTTTGCAGGCTGACGAGCGTCCCTCTGAGAACTAAACCTGCTCTCAAGGGAGGCCGAGATGTCTCCCAACTATACAGGAGAGTAGGCGACAATACATAAAATTGATCATTATAAACGCAACTCCAGCATTCAACAACACAGGAGCATGTCTCTGGCAACGATGGCCTGAAAATCCCTGAGGACCTATAATTATCATGGGTAATGCTAATATTTGGATGCTGCCATAAAATAAAAAAATATATCATAAAACTTTCTATCCCTAAGTGCTGAATGCAAACGATGGAAAGTCTGTAATTCGCCTTGACAAACACTGACATCCAGGGCCGGACTGGGACTAAAAATCAGCCCTGGCATTTAAAGCACACAGGCCCACGTGTTGTGGGCTCCATGCACTATATTGTTGCACACTGATGCTGGCACAGTACAACATGATGTAGTATGAGTGTGTGTGGGGGGGGGGGGGTATTTATTTCTCCTAATGACCCTCAACATTACATTATTAGCACCCCAATTACATCAATAAACACCATGACAATACATTATTAGTACCCAAATTACAGCAATAAATAACCCCCCACACACACTCATACTACATCAATACCCACCCACATTACAGCAACCGGCATCACCCCCCACATTACAGCGTCCAGCATGACCGCCCACATTACAGCATCCAGCATCACCCCCCACATTACAGCAACCGGCATCACCCCCCACATTACAGCATTCAGCATCACCCCCACATTACAGCATCCAGCATCACCCCCACATTACATCATCCAGCATCACCCCCACATTACATCATCCAGCATCATCCCCCACATTACAGCATCCAGCATCACCCCCCACATTACAGCGTCCAGCATCACCCCCCACATTACAGCGTCCAGCATCACCCCCCACATTACAGCAACCGGCATCACCCCCCACATTACAGCAACCGGCATCACCCCCCACATTACAGCAACCAGCATCACCCCCCACATTACAGCAACCAGCATCACCCCCCACATTACAGCATTCAGCATCACCCCCCACATTACAGCATTCAGCATCACCCCCCACATTACAGCATTCAGCATCACCCCCCACATTACAGCATTCAGCATCACCCCCCACATTACAGCATTCAGCATCACCCCCCACATTACATCATCCAGCATCACCCCCACATTACATCATCCAGCATTACCCCCCACATTACAGCAACCCGCATCACCCCCACATTACAGCATTCAGCATCACCCCCCACATTACAGCAACCGGCATCACCCCCCACATTACAGCATTCAGCATCACCCCCCACATTACAGCAACCGGCATCACCCCCCACATTACAGCAACCGGCATCACCCCCCACATTACAGCAACCGGCATCACCCCCCACATTACAGCATTCAGCATCACCCCCCACATTACAGCGTCCAGCATCACCCCCCACATTACAGCATTCAGCATCACCCCCCACATTACAGCATTCAGCACCACCCCCCACATTACAGCGTCCAGCATCACCCCCACATTACAGCAACCGGCATCACCCCCCACATTACAGCATTCAGCATCACCCCCCACATTACAGCGTCCAGCATCACCCCCCACATTACAGCAACCGGCATCACCCCCCACATTACAGCATTCAGCATCACCCCCCACATTACAGCGTCCAGCATCACCCCCCACATTACAGCGTCCAGCATCACCCCCCACATTACAGCATCCAGCATCACCCCCCACATTACAGCATCCAGCATCACCCCCCACATTACATCATCCAGCATCACCCCCCACATTACATCATCCAGCATCACCCCCCACATTACATCATCCAGCATCACCCCCCACATTACAGCATCCAGCATCACCCCCCACATTACATCATCCAGCATCACCCCCCACATTACATCATCCAGCATCACCTCCACATTACATCATCCAGCATCACCCCCCACATTATAGCATCCAGCATCACCCCCCACATTATAGCATCCAGCATCACCCCCCACATTATAGCATCCAGCATCACCCCCCACATTACAGCGTCCAGCATCACCCCCCACATTACAGCATCCAGCATCACCCCCCACATTACAGCGTCCAGCATCACCCCCCACATTACAGCATTCAGCATCACCCCCCACATTACAGCGTCCAGCGTCACCCCCCACATTACAGCAATACCCTCTCCTACTTATTAGCAATACTAAGCACCAAACACACTACAACATTGCCACCACCACGCCACCCCATACTACAGCAATACCACCAATTATACAGACGCCACTGTAGGAAACAATGTTTTGCTTTTTTCAAATCTCCCACAAAATAGCAACAACGAACAGAGTACTTACACACACATATAGGTAACAGGTACCCTATTCCCTCAATTAAATAGTAATGGCAGAATTTTCATTCCACATGAAATAAAACTAACATATATCTAAAAAAAACATAACTATTGAATGATCAGTTGAACCCACACGGCCGCATTAAAAGTATTTCCATCTACAGCAAAATGTCACAGAAAAATATTTTTGTTTTACTACAGTAATTGGATATGCGTCTTTTCTATTCATTTTAAATAACACAGTATATAAATTAAGGGGGATAGAGGAGGTGGGTGAGAAATAATTGGATGTGATCCATCAGTTTGATTAGATAGGAAACATCTAGATTATTTACCTGGAGGCGTCTACCGCCTTGACTCACAGGCAGGGCTGACAAGAGGAATTTTGGGCCCCGATACAGCAACTTCTTTGGGCTCCCGTCATATTCAACAATGAAAGACTTGCCTTTGGCAGAAGTTCATATGATGCCACACCGTAGTGTGCCCAGTTCATATTATGCCACATAGTATTACCCTCAATACATATTCGGTCATGCAGAAGTGCCCACAAATCATATTATGGCATAGTAGTGCCCCCAAATCATTAGTAAAGCTCAGATAAAAACTCATTCACAAATAAAAATTGGTACAGCATATCAGATACTGAGTGTGAGTCTCCCAAGAGCAGCTTAATACATCATTTACAATGCAAACAAAAATAGATATATTAACACAATTACAGATAAAATTTATGACAAGCAATGTTTTTTCCTCTTAATTAAAAATCTCTGTACAGATAAATATGCAAAAAACTTTACAGCGCAATAATGAGCAATACATAGTGTTAAACAATATTGGATACGCTGTAGTGTCCCCAGTTCAAGAAAGGATGGTTAAAAACATATTGCACACGAGAAAATATATGAACTTACCTGATTATGGCATCCTGTGTTCTGTTCTCCTACTGGGCGCGCTGGGCGAGGAGGGATCAGCAGCTGTCAGCTCACACAGGCAGTCGGGAGCAGGAATAGAGGGCAGTGGTCGAAGCAGAAATTTAGGAGTGGGGGTATAGAAAATATAGGTGAATGGAGTATGAAGGCTTGGTTTTTTTGGTTTTTTTAACACTTGTCCCCTCTGTGCATTTCCATTCTTCATTACTACTTGTTTTATGATGGCTGCATCCCTGACATTCCCATTCTTAAGATGTCTCTCCCTTTACACTTTCTTTTACCTATGCCCCTGCACCATCTTCTCCTTTGTCCCTCTCACTTAACCCCCTGCACCACCTTCTCCGCTGGCTCTCACACATCTTCCTGTACCACCTACTCCCCTGGCTCTCTCACACGTCTTCCTGCACCCTCTACCCCCCGGCTCTCTCACTCCTCTTCCTGCAACCCCTACCACCCTGGCTCTCTCACCCCCTCTCCCAGAACCCCCTTCCCCTTTGGCTCTCTCACCCCCTCTCCCAGCACCCCCTGGCTCTCACCCCCTTTCCCAGCACCCCCTTCCGCTCTCTCACCCCCTTTCCCAGCACCCCCTTTGGCTCTCTCACCCCCTCTCCCAGCACCCCCTGGCTCTCATCCCCTTTCCCAGCACTCCCTTCGGCTCTCTCACCCCCTCTCCCAGCACCCCCTTCCGCTCTCTCATCCCCTTTCCCAGCACTCCCTTCTGCTCTCTCACCCCCTCTCCTAGCACCCCCTGGCTCTCACCCCCTTTGGCTCTCTCACCTCCTTTCCCAGCACCCCCTTCGGCTCTCTCACCCCCTCTCCCAGCACCCCCTGGCTCTCATCCCCTTTCCCAGCACCCCCTTCGGCTCTCTCACCCCCTCTCCCAGCACCATCTTCGGCTCTCTTACCCCCTCTCCCAGCACCCCCTGGCTCTCACCCCCTTTCCCAGCACCCCCTTCCGCTCTCTCACCCCCTTTCCCAGCACCCCCTTCCGCTCTCTCACCCCCTTTCCCAGCACCCCCTTCGGCTCTCTCACCCCCTCTCCCGGCACCATCTTCGGCTCTCTTACCCCCTCTCCCAGCACCCCCTGGCTCTCACCCCCTTTCCCAGCACCCCCTTCCGCTCTCTCACCCCCTTTCCCAGCACCCCCTTCCGCTCTCTCACCCCCTTTCCCAGCACCCCCTTTGGCTCTCTCACCCCCTCTCCCAGCACCCCCTGGCTCTCACCCCCTTTCCCAGCACCCCCTTCGGCTCTCTCACCTCCTTTCCCAGCACCCCCTTCGACTCTCTCACCCCCTCTCCCAGCACCCCCTGGCTCTCACCCACTCTCCTAGCACCCCTTGGCTCTCACCCCCTTTCCCAGCACCCCCTGGCTCTCACCCCCGCGACACCCCCCCCCCCCGAAAATCGCGGCACCCCCGCGACCACCCTCCGAAAATCGCGGGCACCCCCCGAAAATCGCGGCACCCCCGCGACCCCCCCCCTCCGAAAATCGCGGGCACCCCCCGAAAATCGCGGCACCCCCGCGACCCCCCCCCCTCCGAAAATCGCGGGCACCCCCCCCTCTTCAGTAAAAAAAAAAGCAAATTAGAAAAAAAAACAGGAAACTCACCAGTGTAACTGGCTGCACAGCATAACGGGGAAGGGAGCTGGGGAGCGCGCAGCAGAGGTGGCTGGTTCCTGGAACCACCAGCCACCAAGAAGACAGGGGGAGTTGGGCCGGCCCATATAGCCATCGGCCCTTCTGGCATTTGCCAGAAGTGCCAGATGGCCAGTCCGGCCCTGCTGACATCTATAAACTAATAAAATATACATAGCAGACTGTCTTGTGCATTCATCATTTAGATGATGGATAAATGATTTGTTGGTTTATGAATAGCGCTAAATATCTTGTGCATGATTAGGAAGTGCAGTTGCCTCTCTTGTCCTAGCGACATTCTGATTTAATCCCTTCATTTGGGAAGATTTTAATGTGGCTGAATATATTATTCAGAGGTTGCATGAAATGGAAGTAAATTGTTTAGTGAAAAGGTTAAAAGAATGATTTTATAGAAATAATAGGAGCACTTAGAAAGATGCATTAATAGATTAATATAGAATTTAACACCGCAACAAAATAAGAAATTACACAACTTGGCGAGAACATGGTCTATTAATCGGGATTTATTTCTGCAATTAAAAAAGCATAGGTCCTGATTGTGTGGAGTTTGTATGTTCCCCCTGTGTTTGCGGGGTGTTGCGGTTTCCTCCCTAAAACTCCAATAACATACTAGTAGATTAATTGGCTACAGACTAAAATGTTTGCGTGTGTAAGTGGTGTTTGTGTGTATGTGTTATTGTGCATATGTGTGTGTGTGTGTGTGTGAATTTAAACTGTAAGCTCCATTGGAGGCATGAACTGATGTGAATGATTACATTTTCTCTGTGCTTAATATGTTAGTGCTACATATAAAAATATTCAATAATTACTCTTATCTTTCATAATTTATTTTGCTACCAAAGTTGTTGTACGAAATTTGCTGGCGCTATATAAATAAATGTTGATGATGATCATCATCACCATTTATTTATATAGCGCCACTAATTCCGCAGCGCTGTACAGAGAACTCACTCACATCAGTCCCTCCCCCATTAGAGCTTACAGTCTAAATTCTTTAACATACACACACACACACGGACCATCATATAGAGTTGTTTATTTTAGTTGCCCTTAACTACAACATAGAACCGCTCTGTGACTATGACAGAAGAACACATATAAAGTTTGCAGCTGCCAATATATACAACTCTGCGTAAACAATATAAAGACACATGGTAAAACAAGAAATGTTTGGCCTAGGGGAAGTGGGTGGGGTACGAATTTACGGAGGTAATAAAAACGACAGGCAGTAGGACGAAAAAAAACAAACAAAACTCACTTGCCCGACACATAATAAATGCTGACTGAGCTTAAGAATTACAAAACAAGTCCCCAACAGTGTGCTAAGAAATCACGATCACCAGTAATAACGGCGGCCTGTTTTGACTTCAATTTAAATTGAGACCTGTATATCAGTATTTTTAAAGCGAAAATGCAGTGTCCCTATCCCTAACCTTATTCCTAACCCTAACCCTGACCCTAACACTAAACCTAATCCTAAGCCTAACCCTATTCCTATTCCTATCCCTATTCCTAACGCTAAACCTAACTGTAAGAGTTAGGTCTGATGACAAGCGGTATTGCCGCTTTAAAAATACTGATATACAGGTCGCAATTTAAAATGATGTCAAAACAGGTTGCCGTTATTACTGCTGATCATAATTTCTTAGCACACTGTCGGGGACTTGTTCTGTCATTCTTAAGGTCAGTCATCATTTATTAGGAGTCGGGCAATTGAGTTTCGTTTATTTTTGTTCGTGGTAGTCACTGTCGGTGTTATCAGCACCGTTAAAGTGATTACCAGCGAAGGGGTGTGAACTATTGCAGCACATTGTGTGCAGTACCCCTGTTCGGCCTGTTCCAACAGTGCTAGTGAGCAGAGATATAGTTTATCAAATCTAGAGTAGATCAATCCAGATGGCTCCACCTCTTACTCTACTAGAAACACCTTGGAGAGCCTCTATCTGTAGTCACCTCTATACAGAGCTATGCCCCTGCTTTCTGGTACCTAACCTGCTCCTGCATCCTGGTGCTCACCGGCAACAAGCTGACAATAATGGACTTGACACAGGTCATATCATCAGCATCATTTATTTATAGAGCGCCACCAATTTCACAGGGTGAGAATATTTGTCATTCACATCAGTCCCTGCCCCATCAGGGTTGGGTAGGAATTTCCGACGGTAGAAATACAGCTGGGAATAATATCGATGTTAAAATGCCGACACGCAAAATCCTGTCATGTAAATTTCACTAACACAGAAATAATACTGACATTGTGATTGCAGACAGTTACAATGCTGACATTAAAACAGCAATGCCAGCGGGTCTGGCAGCGGCACGGGGATAACAATAAATAGAACAATTTAAAAGAAAGAATGCCGCCACTCTTCCCCAATCATATTATCCCTAGTGCTGACAGCCTAGTGGTGGTCAGATGAAAATTGGGGGGCAAACAGTGTGCGGTCCCCTCAATTCTCATCCAATAAGCCCTGGGCTTTGCCAGGTTGGTGGCACCATAGCAGGGGGTCCTACTGCCATGATGCCAACCAGTCCCATGCTGGTCAGCATGGGGCTGGATTCACTAGGGAGTTGAGGTCTGCAAATGCGGGCACCCTCCCTAGCAGTAGCTGGTGCTTGTAGTACTACAAGCACCAGCATACCCATGACTGCCAAGGCATGCTGGCAGTTGGGGAACCACAAGTTCCAGCATGCCCTGATACACAGTACCCGCTGTAAACAAAAGACACCCCTTGATAAAACCAGCAAATATTATTAAAGATAATAAATAAAACCATTCTTACTTACCAACTCTGTTCTTCTTTCTTCTGTAGGATCCAGTCTTGTAAGCTTTTAATCCAAATTGAGTGATAAAAGAAAAAAAATAACCCCCAAAAGATAGTGATGAAGCAAAAAAAAAAATTTGTCTGGCAGCTTGATCCCGAAAATAATCCAGCCGGAACCTGCTTGGCAAAAAAAAAAAACCTTCCTGAGATGCCGCAACTGCTTCTGAACACAACCCGGCGCATAATAATATTCAAACTGCTGTGAGGTCTATTTATAACCTGGGGCTTTTGTCTCTGACAGCGTGGGAAAGCGCCACTGACCTTAGTGTTCCAAGTAAAATTTACATAATGGGATTTTGCCTGTTGGCACAGATAAGGGCCTGGGGCCTGATTCATTAAGGATCTTAAATGAAGAGGATTCTTATTTCAGTCTCCTGGACAAAACCATGTTACAATGCAAGGGGTGCAAATGAGTGTTCTGTTTTGCACATAAGTTAAATACTGCCTGTTTTTTCATGTAGCACACAAATACTTGATAGTTTATTTGTGCACTGAAATTTAAAGTTGATATTTGTGTGCTACATGAAAAAACAGTCAGTATTTAACTTATGTGCAAATCAGAACACTCATTTGCACCCCTTCCATTGTAACATGGTTTTGTCCACGAGACTGAAATAAGAACCCTCTTCATTTAAGATCCTTAATGAATCAGGCCCCTGGTCGAGAACTGAACTCATGACCACAGCACTGTGAGGCCCAAGTGCTAACCACTGAATCACCGTGCTGCACTTTGAAAGTTTCTTTGATCTCCGTGATCTCTTGATCTTCCCTTTGTTTTGAAACGCACTTACTAACTGGGGGACCTCTCACAGACAGGTGTATTCATTTTGAAATAAAAATAAATTCTTTAATTGTACACAGGTTGACGCCAATAAATCAGTTAGGTGACATCTGAAGAACTAATTTCACCATGGTATATTTAGGTGAATATTCGCTCGAGAGGTAGATACTTATGTAACTAATTATTGACTGCTTTTTATTTGAAGTTTATTGAAGATGCTTTGAATGACTATTGCCATACATCTCAGATACCTGGTTCACTTATATTATCAGGTTTAACAGAGAGAGGTTTCTACCTCTGTTGCATTTCATTTGCACCCAAAAGAAATCTTAGGGTGGCTTTCATTGACGTGTGACCCTGTTTTCTGTTTCCAAATAATAAGGGTCATAGATCTATCAGAGCTATTCAAGTTATGAAGATATATTGCTAAACTATTTTCTTTTGAGGATTATGATATGTAATAGTGTGACACATCTTGGAGTAACTATGGATTCATGTGGTTAGTGAAAACATTGCACCCTAGGATGAATGAAATGCCCTCGTCTAGGTAAAGTCAACGTTCCACTAATTGTAATGCTAAGTGTGGTGGTCGAGTACTGATGGGAATTCCTTCCCTTACCTTGTCCTCCAGACACAATTCAGGTTCTTTTTTATTCGGACATCCGGTGGTCAGGAGATAAATACTTCAATGAGAGGGACAAGGATTGGTCAAATAACTTGGGTTTATTAATAATGCAGTAAAGATAATTTTGGTAAGCCATCGCGCCACTGACCCCTTCAACTCAATGGTAATGACAAAATATTAATTTGATCAACATAGAATACACAATAGCATTTAACATATAGTAACAATAAATCAATTTTCAGGTAAATCATTTAACATTAATATTCAACTAAAACATTTGGTGCACCAATATTATCCCTGGTAACGTTACCATATTTTACACTCAGTCCTGGGCTGAACTGTGCACAGGAATTTAGTAGAAGTGGTGCACGTGGTTGGGGCCCATAAATTACTTTTTCACGCCAAATAAACTGATGATCTTTTGTATTGCACAGTCTCTGTTGTGTGTATTCAGAGACCTCTCTATTTTCTCTCCTCTCACACTGTTCTCACTACATAGCTCAGTCTGTTTAGTGTGATGTCACAGATCTCTATACTGCTTATTTGTTTTCAGTACTTTCCTTTTTACTCACACCTCTCTTTGGCTCACTTCTTATCTTCTTCTCTTCTTACACTTACTTCACTTTTAATCTGCTTATATATCACTTTGTCCGATTTTAATTCTGTCCCTATTTTTCTCTCTCAGTCTATGCAGACACAGGGATCTCTCTCCCTCAGAAGTCTAGAACTTTCCTCTCCCCACTGCCTTCTGGGAGTTCACAGTTATTACCAAAGTTAGTGGACTTGTTGCTATGCCACACACTCCTCCCTTCTGTTACTCCCGGCAACCACCAACCACTCCCAACTGTCACTTCTCCCTCAAGAAAATATTTTTTTATTTTTTTTAAATCTTTATAAACACTTTTAACAATTAACAAACCAAACCAACAAATTAAAAACATATAGATACACCCCAGGGTACTCAGATTTTGGGGCACCACACTAAGTTTACCTGTAGCTCACTGTGGGCAGGGCCTGAATAAAGGTTTAGGCCATGCTAGGCTACTACGCTTGTAGCACCCCTGACCTTCCATGCCAGGCTAACGCACAGAAGGTACTTCACCCACTCCCTCACCAATATTTATGTTTCTGTGTTTTAAAACCTCAGCTTCACTTGGCTTTTTAAAAGGGTCACAGTAATATTTGTCACTCGTTAGAACTGTATAGTAGAACAGAGACATGAACATGTGCTACTGAGGGTGAAAGGGCTCTCGTGCTCCTGTACATCCTTGTCTCTCCTACTTGGTCATTCTGAAGCGCCCGCCCAAGGGTGACTCATTGTCGTAAGCATTTACCATGGGTCGGCATGTATGTATAGCACTTGGCATGAAAAGGGTGTCCATGAAAGTACATTTAACCCTGCAACTCATCGCCTACATCAAGATTAAAAACTTACTATATTTTTCTTTCATGTTTTCTTTTTGCTTTGGAAAACAACTAATCTCGTATATATGAAAATGAATTTCAGTTTATACCTGCCCCTGTCACACTTTTGCACCCCCAAATTTTTTATCTCCATGGGCCCTGGTGCACTGCCCCTGCTGCACCACTGGTAGTTCCACCACTGTTGTCATGCAAAGCAGCACACGCACACAATATTCAGCCTGAACTCCTTAGATGTATTTGTACAGGTAACTTGTGGCTCAAAACAATAGCGTTACATGAATAACCAGCTTACTGTCATGAGCTCAGGAAGATTCTATGTGTAATATGACATTTTGGGACACTTTAATGTCCTTTATCATAGTAAAACAAAGCAAATGGATTAGACCTCTATAAATCTTCTGATTGCTGGAGCTATTTATAGAAGCCTCTTTCACTAAGTTTCTTATAACTTGATGAAGGGACATTAAAGTGCCCCGAAACATTGGATAAAGTACAGAAACTTGTAATTGTTCGCTGGTTCATCAATTGTTCGCTGGTTCATACAATGTATAGCCATAGAATGTCCGGGAGACTCCTGAATTTCTGGGAGTTCTCCTGGACTTCCAGGAGAGAAGGGCAACCTCCTGCATCCTGCCCACTTCATCAGTGAAGTGGGTGGGGGCGGGGCTTAGCAAGGCAAACTGCATCATCATTACGCAATTTGCGTGGCTACGCCACCAGGACACGGCGGCAAGATCTCCCCTCCCGGAGGGGAGATCTCTGAAGTCGGCATGTATGTATAGCACTTGGCATGAAAAGGGTGTCCATGAAAGTACATTTAACCCTGCAACTCATCGCCTACAACTGTGTTGGCTAAACTGTGACACTCCAGGTGTTGTGAAACTACAAGTCACAGCATACCCTTCCAGCAATAAGCTGCTATATATTGGCAAAGCATGCTGAGACTTGTAGTTTCACAACACCTGGAGTGTCATAGGTTAGCCAACACTGCCCTACAAGAAATGACCCATTATCTGCAGTCCTGTCCTTGCTAAAATAATCACATGAATGGACAGCTTATTGCCTTCCACATCATCACATTCATCTCCTGAATACTCTGTGCTGCTCTGAAGATTCTGATGATCTGATTGGCTACAGGTTGTTCTCTCCCCTCCCAGCACAAAACAGCACTCACAGCAGAACGGAATGATAAGATCGAGGTGCTCAGACTCTAGTCATATGCACCTTAGAATTTTTGAACTTCACATGTCGACACAAACTATTCTTGTATAGTTTTACCCTAACACGTTTATAGTAGAGATGCTCAGGCTCGGTTCCCTGAGAACCGAACATACCCGAACTTAGCAGATCCGAGTACCAAGCCGGCTATGTACTTTCATGATTTTTCGGATTTGAAAACGTCATTGGATCTCGGATCTCTCGATTTTTGTATTCCTTTTAAAGATCCAACATAACGGTGGGCCCAAGGACAATTCCATCTTGCACCATTTTTCTTTTCTGCCACTGCTGTGTGTCAATGTGTCCTAGATGTGCTAGGAACTGCCGTGTGTTTTTGTCATTACTCTGTCAATTACCATCCAGTCAGGTCGCTGCAGTATTTGTCCGAAAGTGTTTGAAAATAATATTGTGACGTGTGAGGTGGTCAAAAGTGTTATTGAGATTAATAATAATGTAGGAACAAAAAAAGAGCAAAACTATGTGATTTTAGCATATTTTAGGATTTTTTCTAAAAAATCCAAAACCAAAACCAAAACACGCAACGGCGGTTTTGCCAAAACCAAAACCAAAACCAAAACCAAAACACGAAGCTAATCCAGATCCAAAACCAAAACCAAAACCAGTTCACGGGGGGTCAGTGAGCATCGCTAGTTTATAGCAGTTTAAAGTTCTGGAGAGTGAAACCTGATTTTGAGTTGACAGGTAGAGAAACAGACTTGTTGCTTGGCAGACTCAAAACACAAATCCCTAGTTACAGGTTTTTTTCTGCAGCAGCAGCTCTGAGATCATATGAATTGATAAAATGTGAAAATTGGTGTTTTGAAAGCATTTTTTTTATTTTTTATTGTCAATTCATTTGAGCAACAGTTGTACTTGGATGTGAAATGCGCTCACGGTAGCTCTGGGTATTTAATAGGATGCCAGATTTTGTTTGTTGTAAGCTAATATGTACAATTATCTTGAGAAAGAGAGGTAAACAGACAGATTTGTGGAAATAAGTGGGGAATACATTTTGGCACTGGCTATGAAGATAGCAATAATAAGTAATACCATCAAAGCTGCCAAGGCGAGCTGCCGACTTTTATTTACTTTATATATCGTATGTAGGCAGCGTATTTGGGAATTAGTAACAGCTCCGCATACTTCGCTGAAATTGTAAAATGAAAAATAAAAGTTGATTTAAAGGAATACTGTATAATTCTTAAAACAGTACCGCACTGTAAATAAAATACAAAGCGATCAGAAAGAAGATAATGTTATAAAATGCCTAGAGATGTGCGAGAATTTTGTAAAGATTTTAAATTGAATAATATTCTATCGGTTTGATGACCACACCAAAGATGTTATCGGTATAATCGCTTATTGACCCCTTTTACAAAGTTCAAAATTTGCAGCTCACTTTTGAGGTCTTCTCTTCACGTCAGAGGTTTGTCGCTGGTGGGTCAGATCAAAATGAGTGTTTTTAAATATTATTTTTAAATGCTATCCAAAAAAGTTCTTCAAATAATTAAAAAAGTATTTTAACATAATTCTTAATTCAACGTGTTAACGCTACTGTGTACGAAGTTAGCCGTTGGCCGCTTTTGTTTGTCATACAATTGTCAAACAATTGCAAAGTATCAATTTATGTTTGAACACATTTGAGCCAGTTTGCCCACATGTGAAATTAATCCGCTTTTGAACCAACTCCAACATGGCCGAATGGGCATGAGAATGGTTGAACAGACGCGATTTTCTTGAGTTCAGCTCTGCTTTTGTAATAGATCATTACTAATAATGGATAATTATTGATTTGGAATTGTTAAATATGAGACTGGTGCCAGAATCTCTAGGCAATTCTAAGCAATTTGAAAATAATCTACTTATAAACCACCTATTTAAAATTATAAGTACACATTTTTTTTATAATTATTCAAAAAATTCATTATTATAAATATGCACTAATTGTCATTATAATTATATTTAAAAATAGCAATATTGGGCAGCACAGTGGCTTTGTGGTTAGCACCTCTACCTCACAGCTCTGGAGTCATGAGTTTGATTCCCGTCCATGGCCTTATCTGTGTGGAGTTTGTATGTTCTCCCCGTATTTGCGTGGGTTTCCTCTGGGTGCTCCGGTTTCCTCCCACACTCCAAAAACATACTGGTAGGTTAGCTGGCTGCTATTAAATTTACCCTATTATCTGTCTGTCTGTGTCTGTGTGTATGTGTTAGGGAATTTAGATTGTAAGCTCCTATGGGGCAGGGACTGATGTGAGTGAGTTCTCTATTCTCTATTCTCTCGCTATTTAAATAGTTGATGATGATGATGAATATTGTTGTGTCTATATGGTCGACTCCAAACCAATATTGCCAAAACTGGTTCCAGCAAGGTAGAATATCCCGGGGTGAAATGACTTTGCGGAGCTGAACGTGATAAATATATTATGATTAGGTAAAATAATGAAGAACATGAACAGAACATGATTAGAAACATCAGACAAGAATATATAAATAAAATGCAAATGCGAAATTCATGATAGCATAATAGCAAATAATCTATACAATCCTAGGATATATAAATGTCCCTAAGTGATGATGTCACAACCCCCTTTCTGGGGAGGTGTGGATGTGTATGTCATGATTTGTACTCGTCCCTAAGGGATGATGTCACAACCCCCTTTCTGTAGAGATTTTAAATGTTGGGAGGTATGCCTTGCTTATATGGTAGCGCCTGAATAGTCACTCAGTGTTTCCATTAGTCACTAATGTATTCATATGCTGTAGTTTCATGAATATTACTACAGGCCACAGTTTGGTTGCCTTTACCTCAGGGACATCAGTGGTTCCGAGACAATTGATTGGATGCATCCTCTGGAATATTGGTTCAAAACAGATGACTATTGACTCAACTCTCAAATAGGTGTGTCAGCAAGCGGTCCATTTAAAAAAATAATAACTTTGTGTATAACATTTTAGGAAATTAATTGTAAGGAGTATTATTATAAAAATGTCCGCTGCCTTGGTGTCACACTTGACTCCGCTTTATTCCTCACATCCAGACTCTCTCCCAGTCCTGTCGCCTCCACCTTAAATACATTGCCAGACTACGCCCTTTCCTTAATCAACATGCTACCAAAACTGTTATCCATTCTCTCATCAACTCCTGTCTTACAATTTAAGATAATAATAATAAAGTGAATAAATATTATTTAACCATCAACTGCAATGATAAGCAATAGAATTAGTACGGACTCGAACGTAGATCAAATACTTTAAGGTGAAATCGGCAGCACCATTTCAAACAAAGGATCCGTACAGCGACATTTGCCAGCAAATGATTTTACTTTCTACAACATCTGTCTGCTGACTTTAATTTGTTAAAGAAAACACATTCAGCAAAGTCACACTGTATGAAAGATTTAGAAGGACCGAGCACAGTATAAATTACTATTGATTACGCTCCTGAATTTCCTTTAAAACTTAAGTGTACTTCCACACTGCATGTTTATAAAGCAGATATCACAGGCTCTGTTTATATAAGCCAAAAAACAAGGGTCAGACACAGTTTTAAATGGGAAATCTGTAGGACGACTAAACCAATAATACACATTGGGGTATATTTACTAAACTGCAGGTATGAAAATAACTAGAGGCAACTGGGTCGTCCCGGTGCAAAATATGACCGTGACTAGTCGCAACTTCCTGCCAATTTTACAACCTCCATATGACCCTTTGTAACTTATCTGTGTGGAGTTTGTATGTTCTCCTCATGTTTGCGAGGGTTTCCTCAAATCATATACACACCACCATATACCAATACCACCATCTCATCTGCTCCCCAACTCTGCTGCCTAGGGGTCACCCTCGACTCCTCCCTCTCTTTTGCCCCCCACATTCAATCTCTTGCCCAATCCTCTCGCTTCCAACTACGCAACATCTCCCGCAACCGGCCCTTCCTATCTCAGTATGCCACTAAAACCATTATCCACACACTCATGATTTCCTGTCTTGATTACTGTAACCTTTTCCTTACTGGCTTCCCCCGCTCCCACCTCACCCCCCTGCGGTCTCTACTCAACGCGACTGCGAGACTAATCTTCCTTTCACGCTGCTCTCCTTCTGCCTCCCCTCTCTGACTTGCCTTACACTGGCTTCCCATCCCCACAGAATCCTTTTCAATCTCCTCACCATCACCTTCAAGGCCCTCTCCCACTGTATCTCCCCTTATATCTCCAACCTCCTCTCCATTCATGCTCCTTCCCGTTCCATGCGATCGGTCAATGACCTCTTCTCCACTTTGATCACCTAATCCAACCAGAATCCAAGATAACTCTCGGGCTGCCCCACTCGATGGGAATGACCTCCCACGCTCTATCCGACTGTCTCCTAATCTGTGCACCTTCAAATGGGCACTTAAAACTCATCTGTTCCTCAAAGCCTACCAGCCATCCACCTAACCATAACTCCATGCTTGATCTCCTCACGTCTCTCTTCCTCTGTCCCCTCTATCTCGCTTCTCTTGGGCTTGATCCCCTCCACTGACTCCCCATTGTACCTGCTGTCTGTTTGACTTCCCTATAGGATGTAAGCTGTCCCCTCTTTCCCTTAGGATGTAAGCTCTTACGAGCAGGGCCCTCCTCCCTCCTGTCTCTATGCCTATTTTTCTGCTCCAACTTCACAGTACTAGCTATGCTTGGAACTCTTGGAGTCTTAGTATTATTCATTTATTGTTCTGTACTGTTTAACCTCGTATGGTCCACTGTTTGTATTCTGGTGCTGCGGAAATCTTGTGGTGCCTTATAAATAAAGGATAATAATAATAATAATAATAATAATAATAATACTACACAACACTTGTAAGTGGAGAGTGCTAAAGTATTTGACAGGTACTACCCATGATATTATATACAGGATCCCACTATTTCTGTATCTCTGTTATCTGAAGGTTCCTGTAGACACTGCCAGGTCTCACATATCTGGCTCCAAGGATTTTTTTGGGTCAAGGTCACCACCTAGACTGAATTCAAAGACAATAACAGATCTAAGAAGTTTGTCCATATCAGGGCTCATCTTTCAATATTTGTTTTATTTAGTGTAATAAGCTAATCAAGGATGATGATCACAGGGGTTCACTGCCCTCTGGATACCATCAAGCCACAGTCTATTGATCTTAATGTTTGACCTACAGTATGAGCACCCCAGATGTGTTCCTGTCAACATTTCCGTATGGAAAATAGGGACAAATTAGATCACTCAAGAAGGGGGCCCTGTGATTTATTGTATTCAATCTTTTTACATTGTGTGAGACGGGGTGCAGAGATAACTGAACTGCGTTGCCCAAACATTGCCAAGATCTCAAAAATCCTGAATGACCCATTAAAAACTGCAACTGTTTGATGGTATGAAGATGGTGGCCCAATAATGAAGGCTGCAGAAAGCTTCATTATCCCAGGGATCCTGCTTTAGTGGGCCAGTCACCATACAATTGACTTTGGCATGAGGTCTAGAGACATACTGACACAGATAGGCCATGCTGACTTCACTTTGGCAGACAACACCCCCTCACACTGTGGACAAGCACCCCTAACACAGTGGGCATGGTGGAAGAGCGTCTATCTTCTCTGCTTGTCCCTTGTCAGGGTATGCCATCTCGAGGGGCTATGTTGCCTTGTTGATCTACCAGCAACACATCTGGGCAGAAGGTTCTGTTAGCCTGCTGTATCTCCTGCACAGCCTCGGACTGGCCTGCCGGGCAGCCAGGCTATCCACCGGTAGTCCCGGCAGGGTTGAAGTTCCGCCCCCTCCGTTGTTGGGACGGAGCTTACGGGGAACATCGGAGTTCAGATGTCGGCGTACAGCAGCACGGCAGCGAACACGCCCACCACACGTCATTGTTCATTGGTCTCATCACTATCGACGAGGATCTCTAGTCAAGCGCCTAGCAACACTAGTGTGCATTCCAGCTGACACACAGGCTAACACAGATCCAGATCCATTTCCGGGACTGCAGCGCGGCTGAACAACAGCAAGTATTTCTTAACGCTGCTGTATTAAGTGGCATTTTCTCCTATTAGTGTTTGGTACATTCCGGATGGACACCGCTTTCTTTATCAGGTCTTAACGGCCACTGGAACTATATGTTAGATATAGACAGCAACGCTGCATAACCACCCCTCTAATTGAGGACTATACACCCCGGGATGGACATTATTTGTTTTTTTCTTTAACACCAGTAATACCTGCATCACGTAATCGACTGGAGGTCTTCACTTCTTAGGAGTGAATATTGTGTGTTTATTGTGTTTTTTATTGTCTATTAGTACGTGCTTCCATATCACAGGAGTAGTGGTCTATATTGAGTAGCTTTTTACTGAAATATTTTTAATCGTGGTGTTTTTATTGTTAAGTTCATTTGCTTATTATAGCTGATGGTTTTAATTCTATTTTATTAACAATAAATTATAAAATCTACGAAAAATGTAGGGAATGGAAGCTTTTTGTTTAACAGCAAGTTTTACTTGTGTAGCTTTAACACACTAAAGCCTTATAAGATGGATCAAAAGTAAAAATAAGGACTTATTTACCAACTATATATATATATATATATATACCAGGTGTCCTTGTTCTTACAGTTGGCCACACCCCAATGTAGTGGGCCCCTATCACTGCATTCCCCCGGTGGGCCCTTCATGCCCCAGCCAGACACTGCTCCTGCATATACATTGCAGCAACATGATTACTCTTAAACTGTACCTGTTGCCCACACATATGCCATTTTATATAATGAATCAATCTCGATGATACTGGAGCTTATTTAGTCACCACATTGCTTGTGGGGTTAGCAAGATGTTATGACGGTTTGATGACAGACATATACATTGTGCTGGAGGTATCCCCAGGATTACTTGATTCTTCTGTTACAGGTGTAAGGGATATTTGAAGCCTTTTCAAACAGATGGATTTGGGTTCGTACCCTTGGCCACTTTCCCTGCACTGGTGGTATGCTTGCAGTGTCGGTATGGGCAGGGGAGGGCTGGCAAATTTTAGCCCAGGTGGGAAGACTTGATTCAGGGGACTATTTTAAAAGAAAAAAATGCAGGTGGGCCAGTGACCCAGCCCAAGGTAGCCCACTATGGGAACGGACTGGGTGGCAGATGCCCCCATGCCCCCTAGCCTGCCCCTGGATACAGACCATTGAAACTCATGAAGAAAGGGTCCACAGTCAGGGGCGGGCTGGGCCGGGGGGCAGGGGGGCATCGGCCCCCCGGGCCGCTCAGTCCAACCGCTGTTAGGGCCGGCCGCCCCCCCCCCCTCCGGATGCAATGTTACTTGATTATTATCGGCGGCCACATCACATGACACGCGGCCGCATCGCTTGTCATGTGATGCGGCCACCTGTGCACCCTCCGGGCTGAAATTTGCCAGCCCGCGCCTGTCCACAGTGCACTGGGACATTCAAAGTAGATGCCTGAAGGAATATGAATGCAAGTCAATGATATCTTCATTGCCCTCCAGTATTCATTTAGAATTCTTGTGTTTAATAGCTGCTTATTGTTCATAGGGCTCAGTGAACCCTATTAGCAATGCTGATTGAACTGCAATAGCAGTGAATACAGCTCAGAGCAAACATGCCTCAGACACAAGGAAAGTACCTGTGTGCCTTTAACTAGTTTTATCTTTACAGCCTGCGCTGGATCTCACTGTTTGATTTTCTATGTGCCTCTGTTGTATGTAGGCGATGCGTACCCTTTAAATTTAGAGCCTATCGCACAGTTTTCTAGATCATTCTGTTTGAAAATGACTTACCACAAGGTAAAAATCCACTGCAACAAATTCATTTCACGCATCCTGCTCAGTAATTCTGCCAGAATGAAGTTTTAGGTATCAATTGCAAGGTCATGCAAATCAACATCATCCCTCTCTGTAAGTCTCAGATTGCACAAATAATTAACACATCCTTATTATGAACACAGAGGTTAATTAGCAGCATACAAGATTTGCTGAAAGTTTTATTTCAAGCATCAAATAAAATAAATGCCTTATCCTTCAATTATAGAAAAGTAATACAAATAAATATGGTATGATGCTCTCAGATTGTCTCCTCTTTCAGTTAGCCTGGTTTTTTTTTAAACACTTATAACACATTTTGTTTGTTCTTCAGAGCTCTAGAAAACCCTACAAGCTAATTGCAGCCTTCTGTAAATATAACTTAGAGACTGATGGGTTTACAGTCAAATGCATCAGCTTGTCTAACAATAGCAATCTGCATGCTATTGTACCAAGGCGAAAACAAATGACTGAGTTTTAAAAATAAGGCCATTTTTTTTCTAAATGTATCTTAAAGCAAATTTAGATTTTTTTTAAAATTGTTTTATATAATTAGCACCAATTTACATTGAAATGAAACACATAATTCTCATGTAATGTAACATTTGCATATCTTTGCTTGATGTCACTTGGGAAGATTTTGCGCAGATTTATGCAGTACATGATTTTGAGTGGAGCCTGGTTTTTTTTTAAGCCGAGTCTAAGTTATGTTCTGCCCACTAGATGGCAGTTGACTATAACGAACGGAACCTGAAATTTTTTTCGCAAGACTTTAGCAATGTGGATCTTATTTGAAATACACATTGTAATGCTGTTCATCTTGAATTTGATGGGATTGCTAAATATTTCTGCTTAATATTATTATTATGAATTATTGTTCCTTCTGAATTTTGGGGCTTATTTACTAACAAAGTTTAAACATTCAGATGTGCAATAAGTTAGAACAATTAGTTCTAATTGATGAGGTGTAAGATAGATATTGAAAGCAAATTTGGATTGTTAGGGTTACTTTTGAGATCTCGCTGGCGATTTTTGGGGGTGTGGTAAAGCAGAACACATTAATTGGCAGGAATTGCAATGCTAAGCCCTGCCCCCACCAGTTAACTGAAGAACGGATCAGGAACCAAGAGGTTGCTCTGCTCTCCTGGGAGTCCAGGAGTATTCCCAGAAATTCGGGAGTCTCCCAGACATTCCGGGAGAGCAGAGCAACTATGTTATTAGGACATTGTGGCTGGATCACGTAGAAATAATTTATTGTAGTAATGTATTTCAATTATTGGTGCAGACGCCAATTTACATCATTGCAAAAGTACTTATTATTTTTATATATTGGTATGTGTTTGTATGGAAATGTATTGATTACGGAGACAGTATGTCATGTTTGCGTTTTGTAACTTTTCTATAGGAAGTCCCAAGTAAGCATCTGAGTGGAGTGGGTGTGTTTTTTCAACTGTCTGGAGACAGTTATTCTCATGTTAATTAGACCTTTTCACGTCTGTGAATCTGAAAGCACATGGGGGGTAATTAAACTGGCTGGCAGACTTCCTCTGTGTGTAAGACTCAGGATGCAAGTGATCACAGATTAAGGTGAATTTTGCAAGTTAAATTGCGAGATTAGAGAAAATGTTATATCCTGATGGTAAACATTCAATATAAAACCTCAGACGCTGTAAGGCCACTAGCAGCAATGTAAAAAGGTGTTTAATCCCTCCAGACTGAGTTATGTGCAGGTTGCATAAAGCACCTGGATTGGTTAGAGGGGCAGGAGGCTGGATTACCTCCTGCCAGGGTATGTCTGTAAAATTGTATAAAAAGCAGACTGTTTGACCATTTATTATATCATCTGTGCTTCTGGAGATTACTAGTACCTTAACCTAGTGTATGTAACTGTCCTTATTAGGACTATTTGAGCATCACTGCTTCAAGATCCTGATTTGATGCCTACTTACCTGCTGTTAGTCCTGTGACCTACAGATTAGACCAATCTATTTGGTTATCCGGCTGTTCTGAGGTTAGGACCCAACATTCTGGTACTAACGCCCTTCCCGCTATATTGCAGCTCTGGCCAGTGTGAAAGGCCAGGGGGAACCATTCACAGCAACCCTTATCTACAGGAAGAGTTCAGGGGTATCAGCCCAGGTGCTCAGCGGTACCAGCCCAGGTGCCCAGCAAGCGAAAGTTACCCAGAAGGAAGCGGTTCTAGGCGCCGGTGTAGGAGCCTAGTGGTAGCAGCAGACTTCTCCTATTGTGACAGGAGGGGCGCATTTGGCATAAAGAAAGGCGACAGTGGCAAGGCCAGCCCAGCTGGTCCCCAACACAACAGACAGGGGGGTATAGGAGGTTTTTGGACGTGACCCCAAGTTTAGCTGAGAATGTTCACCGTGGATAAAGTAAATGTCATTTCTAAGTCCTGCCTACTAGCTCTTTTGGAAGGAACAAACACAGAGAAAAATCCGCCAGCACACTGCTATAGCCAGCAAAGGAGCTGCCATTTCTACTTGTACATAAAAATGCAAAAGTCTCTGTTGCACACATTTGCACATGTTTGTTTAAGCCACCAGCCACTCCACGGCGCTGTTGCTAATAGGGTGGTCCTAACTCTAAACAGTGAGTGTCCCATATATTTGGGTCATACATACTAGGTCTTTTGGATCACCTCTTTAATTCAGTTCACTATTTCTAAACTACTGCTCTGCTTAGCCTGGTCTATGGAATAGTTGGCAACTTTCCATTATTGTCCTCTGGGAGATCAGCTGAGAGGGCAGAAGGGAGTGTGGTGCAGCGAATCGCGTCATTTTGACCCCGCCCCAGCAAAATGACATTTTGTTGTGAGGGGAGGGTAGCAATTTGACGTGATTCGCCGCAAATCGTGTCATTTAGGTTCCTTGCGGGCAGGTTGCAGGAGAATCGCCTCCTCTTCCGGGAGGTACGCGAGACCTACCCGGAATTCTGGAGTAACCCGGACATTCTGGTAAAGTGGGGCAAGTATGGTCTATGTCATAAGTTAATTATAAGAGAAAGGGGACATCAGGTTGTTTTTATTACATGTGTCACTATTGTACATGTGAATGTTTTTTTTACATTGGTAGAAATGCGCTTTCTATATAAAGTGCACCTGAAAGATGTAAAATGTACCCCTTTGAAAGTATTGGACGAGGTCTGGTTTCCACCATCTCCAATGTATAGGAACATATCTAAGGCAGGGGGGGGAAATGTTCTGCAGCCACCCATAAACCATGGAATGCCTCCACCCCCCCAAATGTGTCCTCTCCACCCCTTTAATCTCATTTAAACATCTCATGTGGGAGTAAAATGAGGCACATGTGTGCCTAGCCTGGACTTAATACAGACAACCATGATTGACCCAGTCCCTTCTATCAGATCATGCACAGGTCTGCACACTGCAGAAGTCACGCTTATGACGAGGAAAGGCTACGTGCTTCATGGTGTCTTTTGTAGTCATTAGTTTATGGATTTAGATGCTTTTAAGTTGTGTTCTTACTTATTCTGTAGTGTGCTACTTTTTCAGTCTTAAAGCTATTTGCTGCAACTTCTAACTGCCTTTGATGTGATCCACCTCTCCCACTTCCTCTTGCTATGCTGTTTATTGTGATATGCACTTACTGTGCAGTCTTTGCATTAAAGTCGCGCTCACGTGTGTGTGTGTATGTATGAACATGTAGCTAAATAAGTAGAAAAAATTGATGAAAAAGGAAGATATCACTTATAGGGTACAAAAGCACACAGCAGCCATGTTGCCTGTCTTGCAGTCAGGGATGTTTGTTTAAATCATGAACCGTTCTGAAATGTATTTATTGTGTGTCTGTTGCAAGAAAATATCAACCACTTGACAGGTTTACTATCTTGCACCACTTTAAAGGCATTTCATGGGTGGTGTAAAGCTTGAGTCAGATTTAAACGACAGATCACATGATGATCTACTGATTTACTGGCCATAATGACTTTTCTTACTAAGGTGTCAGAGACATTGGAGTTTTTTTAAAAAATATTGCACGACACATGATACATTTGTCACAACTCTGGTCAAGAACTAGCCAGGATTTACCATTTACTACAGCAAAATTAATTGCAGCTGGTCAAAGTACTGATATTATAAGTGATTTAAAGGGAAATACACCTTTTTTTAAAAAGTACTTTTAAATCATATGGAGAGAAATCCCTGTTCGTATGGAACTTATTCACTGCAGGTTTAACTTTATCAACACAAGCAGAATTAGTCACATTAGTCACATTGCTTATTGTGATAATCAGTGGTGGCAGTGGGGCAGTGGCGCATCTAGGGGGGGGGGGGCGATCGGGGCGATCGCCCCCCCTAGCAGACACTTGCTGCCGACGGCTGCACAGCAGCCTAAGATGTTAGAAAGGGGCGGGGCCTAAATCGCCCCCCCCCTAAATCGCACCGGGTACAGCATTTTTCTAGAGCCGCCCCTGCAGTGGGGGTGTATATGGAGGTATGTCATACCGACACTTCTCCTTCTGCCTTCACTGTAAAACTCTAACACTCCATTCACTTACATTTTCCATGCTGCTGCCACTTCTAAACTTCTACTTCCATCACTGGTGATAAGAAATTTCAATTCTTATGGACAGTTTGGTAGCTTTTAGTCCAGTTGGCCTTGAATAGACACAATGGCCCATAATCTCTGTATGTGTAGTAAATTAATCACGTAATCTGGTTTAAATTGCTTTGGATTGCACAGATCCACAAATCCAGTTCCCCAATGAACTCATCACACTGTATGTGTATGCCGTCATTGCTCCCCTTTCAAGTGGACAGATTTGTCAAATTTGGCCTTTCACGTGCGTGCCGACATTGGAAGTATAAACGGGTTGTTCAGGGACTGTCCTGAATGACCAGATTGCTACATGTGCAGGGGATTTACTGATTGTTTTAGTGTATTTTTATTAGTACCTATTACCTATATAGCGCCAACATATTCAACAGCACTGTACATGCAGATCATTGTATTCAGTCACCTTCATCCCTGCTTCAGTGAAGCTTACAATCTAAACACCCTGCCACAGACACACAAATGCGGACACCATGGGCAATTTTAGTCAGCGGCCAATTAACCCCCCCCCCCAAGTATATCTTTATACTGTGGAAGTTTAAGCCACGAATACGTGGGCAGAACATAACAACACATTGATTGAATCCCTTAGATTGTACTCTCCTTTGAGCAGGGTCATCTCTCCTCCTGTCTTCACCACTTTTAACTCTTCTCTCCAGCTACCTAGCCCTCCTCCTCGAGGACCCTCTCCCCCCCCCCCCCCCCCCCGTCCCCTCTCACTCCCTCCTCTCCCTTCTGGGGTCTCCCTGTCATCCGTGCCCTCCCTCTTGGGCTCCGTCGTACGCGGACCTTCCCCTCTACCCTCCCCCACCCCTAGCTGTGCTTTGAGCTCACTGAGTTACTGTGCTTATTGTTTACTGTACTGTGCTGTCTCTCCTCATATTGTAATTTCGTTTGTCCCTGTACGGCGCTACGGACATCTAGTGGCGCCCTATAAATAAAAATTAATAATAATAATAATAACCCTGGGATAGAATGTAATCTGAGGATACTGCCGTGTGTGGTAGCAATGTACCACTGAGTCACCTGTCCAATATAGCACCTGTAAGTTAAATTGCATCATTAATAAACACGTGACTCCTCTACAGATTGTATTTCTAATTCTGGTTATCTCCTGTATAACGATTTTCTTTACTTTACTTCAATCACATGTTCCCCTACTACACGTCTTCTCCGTTCCTTTCCTTCCTGTCCCCCCCTTGTTTCCCTATCATCATGAGCAGGATCGTTCCTGTTTTAATTGGCATGATTACAGTATCATGATACCAAGCACGCTTGCACAATTTCAACACAGCCAGGAAGAACAAAAGAAGACATGAAAAGCGAGCAAAGGCTGGTTTATCCTCATCTCTCCACTTCAACATTGCTGAAACCCATTAGTGGCAGTGAAACAGAAGAGCAGGTTGTTTACAGGCTCTAAATGGAGAGAAAGAGCCGTGGTAGAGATCCCAATTTGCACCAATACATTCTATTTATGATAAAAGTGTTCTTTCCGCAACCAAACCTATACTATTCTGCAAGATACTTTCCCAGGTATAGTGCGACTTGGTAGAAAAAAAAAAAATAGAATTGTTTTTCTGTCCATGTGCTATAGACTAAGCCTTTTATTTCTAGCAGCAGAGAGTGAAACAAAAAGATCTGCATTCTCCGAAACATGATGGATATGCTTAATGTTTGACCTTAAATGGACATCATATTGAAACTTTATACATTTTTAAAAAATTATAATCTGGAATTCTGATTTTAACCAAGAAATTTCAACGGAGGGCTTTCCTGGTGTTTTCGGTTAAAACCAGAAAAAAATTATATAACAATCCTCAGTGATGCTTGAAGAAGCCTGTGCTGTTTTCTATGCCAGAGCAGCCATGTTTATAGGCCAAGGGAAGAAGTGGGGGTGAAGGTCCTGAGTTGATCTGCCACTTGCATGGGATCTTTTGAACATCACTGAGCAAAGTCGTACCTCTGCTCGGGTAGATCTGCAGGAGTTCTATATATCAATGGGCAAATGATCGGTTTCCCTTCCTCTCAATTTAATCCATTCTGCCCTCTTCCCTGGCATTCTTTTTCATGGCACTCTATTCATTAAAGCCAAAATTCTGTTTTAGACTCATCTGTCCACAGAACAATCTTCCAGGAGTTTTCTGGCTCATCCAGATGGTCTTTAGTAAACTTTAAAAACGTATTCTATTTGCACCTGCTGTGAACTTATACATTAATTGTTCAACTTCCGTTTCCATATTCATGTTCAAGAGGCGTCTTTGGTAACAATAGCTGACAGGGAGCGCTGATCCTCTGTTGCCATTTTGGAGAGTTCTGGGGTGCCTATGGGCAAGTTAGCTCTCAATTTTAAAACAGATGACTATGCGACCCGAAATAGGGACTCTTATTGTTGGGTTGTCTCTGTTAGGATCTCCTTGATAGGGTGGGATGCTTATCATAATTTTGCAAATGATGTCAATGAAAAAGCCCCAGGTTATGATAGACTTAGCGGCTGGCATATTTTCATTATGAGGTGGTAGCTTCTGAATACAGAAGCTGGTATGCGTCGTCTGACTGGGGTTTTTGTTCCAGAGGATTATCTGGGATTTTTCAAGCTGCCGGAAAAGAAGTTTATTTTTCATTACGATTGGAATAATATTAATGTTTGTTATTTTTCTTTTTCTTGTGATTCCCCAAGGGCCAGCATACCATGGCTGCCATGGGTATGCTGGTGCTTGCCTATTCTACAAGCACCATCATGCCCAAACTGTTAATAGCAGCCTGGGCTTGCTGGGACTTGTAGTGCACAAACACAAAATGGTGTCTGGATAATTAAAATTGCTTTTATTACCCCACACCCACTGCCCAGGGGTGTGGAAAGAGTCCTAATGATCTTTGCATGGGGCTGAGTACCCCTAGGGGGGCCCGCATTTGTTTTGCAGACCCCAACTCTCTAGGGAATCCAGCCCCATGCTGACCAGCCATTTTGGCAGGGGAACCCTACGCTGTGGGTTCCCCTACTAAAGTGACACCAGCCCCTGACTGGCTAAGCCTACTGCTGGTTGTAGTAAAATTGGGTGGACCTCATGCTTTTCCCCTCCCCCCGAATTTGATAATTCCAGTTTAGGCTGCCAGCACTCGGGTTAATCTGTTTCTGAGGGAGCGGGATCACACTGATTTGTTTATTTATTCTTAACACTGTCTAGTGCTGCCGGGTACGGCAATGTAATGCTGCCAGACCTGGCGCAAGCACTTAGACTAGATCCCTGTCTGAAGCCGGAGATATGGCAGAAATCCAGCGTACTTTTCAGTGCACTAGAAGCTGACTAAGCTGTGATAAGTGTTTTTTTTCACTCCTAAACCAGTCGGTTCTCCTCGCGGCAGATGGATTTTGCGGACACTATGCTCAAAAAAGCCAGATACGTTCCTTAATGACTCAGGCCCAATTTGTCAAGTCCTAACAGTTACTAGCAATTGCTTTTATGTGCAAGTGACCATTCGCAGCAGTGATAGTCATCCTCAAAGTGAAGATGAGCATAAACATTTTATGTAATCCTATGCTCAAAGGTGTTCAGAGAAGGATGAAAATTTACTACCAATCTGGCAAGTCACAAAAGACAAATTTGCTCAGACAATCCCATATCACTAAGTACATTGTTCAATAAAAAAACAATGCTAATGTCAGTGGTAATGAAGCAAAGAAAAGAAGTGCTAATGCATGCTCATCCTCAATGTATTTTGAATAAAAAAAATGTAATATGTGGCAACCAACTTGCAGATTCTGGTGACAAAGTGACATTATAGTATTCAATCTATTTTCAGGATCTGCTTGCAAAGTTGTATAAGTGGTGATGATGAAGAGTATACAGTTACGCAAACAAATGCAGCTGCCATTCATAAAAATGCTGCAGGTTATTTATTTTTTTAAAAAGTATTTTACCAGGAGGAAACACAGTACATATAGAAATGCAAGAGATACAGCCACATTTTCAAGCATTTTCAAGCTTGTCCTGGATACACCATATACAGCTGTGCATTAAGCATAATAATTACAAACATGTTTATAGTGCTGAATGACAGATATTTTGAGAGATCTCAAGGAGGCAGATTAAAGTAATTTGTATAGGATGTTCCAAAAATGGGAGACCAATGCAAAGCGGCCAGATCAATTATTGAAATTATGGACCATTTAGAGACTTTTGGAGGTAGATCTAAGGTGATAAGTGGTTAGCTGCAGAGCTAAAAAGTAATTACGTGGGTTAAAGCAGTTTCTGGCCAACGGAGCTAATCAGGTTTTGTTTCTATAGAGTAAGCCCAGTTTTGGATATATTTTGGATGTCAGGGTATCTATACACAAATCAAATGAAACTTTAGGATCAAGTTATATACTTAAGTGATGTCAGATAAATGTTGACATTTGCTCTAATCAGTAGATTATGTGTAAAACACTTGCAAGTTTATTAATTATCCAACTACCAAAGATACCGTTTCATTGGTGTACAAAAACAGTTTAGAGGTATCCAAGGTTCCAAAACAAAGTAAATAATTTTCAGTGTAAACTTGCTATATTTCAGTATGCAGACCTCTCTGCTGATTCAATCATCACTGGATTCCACCTGACCATCTGTCGTATGCAGGTAATCTCAAGAGAAAGAACAAGAGCACTAGGAGTAAATTAATGTGGCTATATTAACAACAATAAAGTGTGTGCACACTTAAACATAGGTAAACAATTAGCAGCATTGTAGAAGCATCTGATTTAAAGTCCTCTCTGATCCTTGCGCTGTATTAGCTGGTGCTCCCGGGATTGAAATCAGCTGACAGGAAGAAGGATTAACTTTACAGAGATCTCCCACAGGCCTAAATGTATTTGCAAATGCATGCACATAAGATTCTATTTTTTATTACTATTTTAGAGAAAAGTTTTAAATAAAACATTTTTTATTATTTTATTTTTATTACTGTTTTAGAGGTAAGTTTTAAATTAAATATGTTTTGCTGGCTGGCAGATGAGTGCAGGGTGATCCTATTGTTTGTGTACCTGTAGGGAATGGCCCCTCCTTTATAGGCCCATTTTGCTACTTGATTAATCAACTTTTCTTTTATTTCTGACATGCAAGAATGGCTACAGGTCCAACACATATTCATAGAATAGAGTGTGCCTCATGCTTAGTGATGTCACCAGTTTCTAGTACAGTTGTACGCTGCATTCTGAAGGATATCAGTTCAGTCCTTAAATTGACTGCTTCCAGTGTGTGCAGGTGACTGGTACACTTTAATTTTGTTTTCAAGTGGATTATCATCATCATTCTCATCAGTATGTTCGTTGGATTAATCATCATCATCATCAGTATCATCGTTGGATCATCATCATCATTGGTTTCGTCATCATCAGTTTCATCGTTGGATTCATCATCATTATCGTCATCAACATCATCAGTATCATCATTGGTTTCATCATCGTCATTAGTATCATCATTGATTCATCATCATCAGTAAGATCGTTGGATTTATCATCATGATCATCAACATCAGTATCATCATTGGATTCATGATCATCATCATCAGTATCATCGTTCAATTCATCGTCAGTATCATTGTTGGATTCATAATCATCTATATCATCGTTGGGTTAATCTTCATCATCAGTATCATTGTTGGATTCATCGTCATCATCATTATCATCAGTATCATCTTTGGATTCATGATCATCGTCAGTATCATTGTTGGATTCATCATCATCATCATCAGTATCTTCGCGTTATTAATCATCATCGTCAGTATCATTGTTGGATTTATCACCATAATCATCATCAGTATCACTATTGGATTGATCGTTATCATCATCATCATCATCATCAGTTTAATCATTGGATGCTTCATCAGCATCATCATCATTATCAGTATAATTGTTGGATTCATCATCATCATCATCATCATCATTGGAATCATCATCATCATCATCATCATCAGTTTCATTGTTGGATTCATCATCATCATCATCATCAGTTTCATCGTTGGATTCATCATCATCATCATCATCAGTAGTATTATTGTTGGATTCATCATCATCACCACCATCAAATTGTATAGAATTCAATTGTTCCACTAGCCCCTGATTACACATTTGTCCTCTTTGATATTCACAAATTGGCAACAAGTCCAACCAAAAGAAAATTTATAGAAGGTTGACATTTGTTTGCCTACGTAGAACATATTACCCGTTCATACTGCTTGAACTATCACCGTTACAATTTTCTCTAAATCATGTTAATAATCAGCCGTCATATAACTATTACCATTCAAGTTCTCTTTCCACGGATAATGTGTCTGTCTGCTTTCCATATACATTTCAAATAATCTCAGCAAAGCAACCTGGGCAGCCAAATCTATTTTCTGTAAAAATCACAAATGAAACCAGATTAGTCATACACGTCGCTCAGTAAGTCATGGAAAAATATATTTCCGTTTGTGTTTAGAGAAGCCTGGTGCTTTCCACCATGGAGATTATGAATAAAATCCACTTTAGACGCCAGACAGGCTTCCTTCTTGCTGGGTGACATGCTGCTTGTCAAAGGTGAAATATGGTTTTATTTTTAAGTCCACGTGTACCATGCAGTTTTCCCAGAAACCATGTATTACGATTTAAAAGCATGTATATTTTGTAGATAACTATAAAAATAACTTTGACAAAGGGAAAAGCCCACCACCAATTTAGGTATTATCTGAACTATTTGTCACTCTTGGATTTCCCGTAGTACAGAATAAAATGCCCATAAAACCTGCAATTCTGCAAATTACTTGGTTTTAAGCCTAGTTGGCTGCAAATTGCAACAGACGTGTGCCCCAAATGTTCTGTAATCTCCACGAACATTTAGTTGGGTTATTTCACATGTTGCTCATTTTAGGCTGATTACCGTATATATCCGTGGGTGTGTCATTGTCAGACTATACTGATTTTTGTTTCGTAAGTGTAAAAAGTTTGCTATAAAATTTATGTTTAAAAAATAAAATAAAATAACAGCTATCCCGGGTGCTGCAGATAATCGGTTACTTGAACTGAATGGAAAATGTGTCCAGAACTCTCGTCCAGTTGTTCTTCTGAACTCCAATATAAAAATCTGTGCCAAGATAATTGCTAATATTACTATTATTATCGTTGCTTTATAAGATGCCACAGTGCTCTGCAACGCCATACAGTAGGTGTGACAGGATGGACCACCTATGCCACCCTGTCTGTTGTTGCTGGGAACCGGCTGGGCTTACTGTCTAACAGACGGGGCAGCATGACAGGGAGCAGACGGGGCAGAGTGAGAGAGGGCAGCGTGAGAGAGGGCAGAGTGAGAGGAGGCAGCGTGAGAGAGGGCAGAGGGGCAGAGTGAGAGGAGGCAGTGTGAGAGAGGGCAGAGGGGCAGAGTGAGAGGAGGCAGTGTGAGAGAGAGCAGCGGGGCAGAGTGAGAGGAGGCAGCGTGAGAGAGGGCAGTGTGAGAGGAGGCAGCGTGAGAGAGTGCAGAGTGGCAGCATGAGAGAGTGCAGAGGGGCAGCGTGAGAGAGGGCAGAGGGGCAGCATGAGAGAGGGCAGAGGGCAGCGCTGAGAGAGGGCAGACAGGGCAGAGGGGCAGCGTGAGAGGGGGCAGAGTGTGTGGAGATGAAGAGGTCACAGTGTGAGTTAGTTGTCAATTATTCTTTGACAGAAATATAATTGAAAAAAATATCTAAGACAGTTTTGGTTTTGGCTAAACCGCCCTCGTGTGTTTTGGTTTTGGTTCTGGATTTTTTAGAAGAAATCCTAAAATATGCTAAAATGACATAATTCTGCCCTTTTTTTGTTCCTACATTATTATTAACCTCAATAACACTAATATCAAGTCATTTACAGTCAATTTTGACCACCTCACAGATCACACTATTATTTTCATACACTTTTGGACAAATACTGCAGCGACCTGGGTGGATTCTAAGCGACAGAGTAATGACACAAACACATAGCAGTTCCTACCACATCAAGGACACGTTGGCACAAAGCAGTGGCAGAAAAGAAAAATGGAGGTCCGACCTCCCTCTCACCCACCGTTATGTTGGATCTTAAAATGGAATCCAAAAATCGCAAGATCCGAGGTCCGACGACGTCACAATGACATTTTGCCTTGTTTTCAAATCCGAAAAAAGCGCGAAGAGGCTTAGTACTCGGATCTGCCAAGTTCGGGTATATTCGGTTCTTGGGAAAGCCGGAGCATCTCTAGTTGTAATCAACTCCAAGCGGTCCTCAAGATACATTTCAATCTGTGTATAAGTACAAACAGAACACACTGGAGATACGCGCATGGATATGTGCAGCATAAAGTCCCATCAGAATGCATTACAAAAAAAATATTCTCTAAAATAAAATTTACAACTCTTAATGCTATAATCATTAATAAATATATTTATGTTTTTAAATTGTTTTTATTGCTTTTTATTTTCTTTTACATTAAATACATGTTCTTAATGAGTACTGTACATACAATACATTTTTATAATTTCTTTTACTTGCAAACATGTTCTGGTACGCATGCGTGTAGTCATCACTATCAGTTGGCACTTACACCTGCCCTGTTACCTGATACAAATGCTAAGAAATTCTAAATGCTAAAAAATACGTGCTTAAGAGATGCCCTGAAGTTGAGTCGACCACACGTGCGTTGTCACTCTCTTGGCACGCCCTTACTGTACATTATCTGCGCCAGTTCACCCCTTCCCACCACCGTTCCGTCATTCAAGTCATTGGCAGGTGTAAGTGTTAGTTGAACTCGAGCATAAATTGCATGCAATTGGGTTTTCTCTGTAAGGCCTGATATTGCACACGCGCACAGCTATATCAGGCAAGGTACGGCAGGCAAATGGACTTACGGCTGTAAATGAATCAGGTCCTATATGTCTCTATCCAAAGCAGAATTGAGAAAATTATCAATAAACTTGACTATAAGTCCATCTAAATGCTTAGGGCCTGAGTCATTAAGGCAAAAAAAGGAGTAAATGTTCTCTGGGACAAACCATGTTACAATTTAAGGGGTGCAAAATAGTTTATTATTTGCACATACGTTAAATACTGACTGTTTTTTCATCTAGCACACAAATACTTGCTAGCTTTATTATTACACTGAAATTTAAAGTTGATCTAGGACATGTCCTACCCCAAGTATAAATCTGTCCCAACATTTTAAATTTACCTCCCCCTCCAATGCAACATGGTTTTGCCTAAGTGCAAATGTTACTCCTTTTTTATGCTTTGCTCTCCTTAATGACTCAGGCCCTTAGTCTTCACCATATTCCAAAAAAACATGAGTTACTTTGGAAGGTGAAAACAACATTTCTGATAAAAGATCTACTATGGCAGGGCCGTTGCTGGGCTCTCCAACCCTTCCATCCCGCCCTTCACGCTGATCCCCAATAACCCTGTGCTTGTTCCGATACCTGCTCATGTAGCCAAATTAATAGCAAAGGCACAGGGAAGCTTTGAGATGTAGAACATGATTCATCAAGGCATGTATCTGCCGATCTTGAATGTACCATACGCAAAATCCCCCTGCGCATCTCCAGAAGCGGGAGATGCGGCCGTGAACGCAGCCCTGTCCTCTCTGTCTTTGAATGTAAAGGACTCTTGCTTTAGCCTATGATTTTGGGGAGTAAACTGGGTGGGGAAGGGGAGTTTTGCCATAGTCAATTTACAGTAGGAGTGTGCCAAACTCAACCGCACGCCGCCACGTCCGAATCCAGTGCGGGCCATGGCAAAGTTACTTATTTTTCTGCCGTATCTCTTGCTCCAGCTACAGGGCTAATCTAAGTCCTGATCAGTAGTGATGACAGTCTCGTTTGCATGCTACAACATGTGTTTGCAATCACGTGCAACTGTATAAATGTATTTCATTTAATTTTTTTCCCTGTGCATTCTTTTGCAAATTTATAATCCCCCTAGGTATTGGACGCATCCTGCAGTAGATTATAGTAGAGAACAGCAGACCTACTCCCGATTTCACAACACACGTATCTTCAGATCCATACCTTGATGAATATGGGAGTCCACAAAACTTAAATACGTGCGTTTAATACTAAACGCAGGTTACGCTCAGTATGTGTGCGTTGATGAATCAGGACCGTAGACTGTAGGGTTTAAATATTCAATATCAGCAGCATCACGCCACGTTATATAGCTTAAGTGGCATGACTATATTAATGAGATAGATGATTAAAAGCAATTAAGAAAAAGGTTTGTAAGGTGTTTTATTAAGCATTGTGTATATACCGTGTAAATTGCCACTGTATTACTATTACTATTTTTGCATTGCTATTGTTGATTGCATTTAGTGTTATCCTCAATGTTAATTGATAATTGAGTCTGCAATAATTCCTCTGGACTCACACTACTATATAATAAAAATGAGTGAGTCTGTCTGAGCACATTAGTCTATAAATGCAAATGAAGTTTACAGAAAGAAAGTGGCATTTTAGTATGTTGTCCTTTCTTCATCAAGACATAGTAAAGCAAAAAAGACAATTTATGTACCCGCCAAACAAGTCACCGGCGATTAAAGTGATTGTGCAGCATCAATGATGCAACAGTACAGGTTCCATCTTTAATATATATTAGAATGAAAAAAGAAAACGTTGAAAGCGTCTGTGCTTGAAAAGAATAAAATAAAATTAAATACTCTGCAGAGTGTTATATTCTTGTTCCTGAATTTCCAGCACAGCCTTGCAGATTTTATTAGTTCTTGGTAGTGTAAATAAATCAGGAATTGAGAAGTCATAAAAGCACTTAGGAAATAGAAATGGTCATAAAACATAAGTAGTAATTTTCAATTCTCTCTTTTCTTGGTCTCTAAACTTGAAACGGACTTTGTGCAAGATACTGTCTGACTGTCTTTCACTCACTTAGGAGTATAAATGGAATAATGCCGTATGTGATGCTAACACAAAAGTGAAAATAAAGAAAAATTAAACACCCACCCATGAAATCAGGGCCGTGCAGGCATGCCATGGCTGCGGCTCCCCCTTCCCTAACAAAAAATGACTGCAAGTGGATACATATTGCTGTACACCGGCTCTTATGCGGAATGCAATGTACATCTAAGCCATAGGATTCTGGAGCTATTGCTCATACAACCTGTAGTGTCCACCGGAGCACTGGAGAGAAAGGGGGATGCAGGCATTGGGGGACCCTAAAATTGCGCAGCTTGAGATCAAATTCTCTCCTTGCTTCATAAAAGGCACAGCCTTGCTGGAAATATATGTGTAATTAAACGTCCACAGCCTATCAAGAAGGGGTTCAAGGAAGAATCATCAAAGACCTAATTACCCACAATCTTTTTATACAAACTTTCTATTGGCTACAAAATTGGAAACATGGATGGCACTTACAGCAACTTAAAACACCCAATGGTAAAGAGAAACTGTAACTTGTGCAGTGATGAAAGTTGTACTGCTATACTGGAATATGTAGGTGCTTCACAAAGCAAAGAGAATAAATTATAATATACAGCCATGGGCAAACGTTTTAAGAATGAAAACAAGTATTGATTTTCACAAAGTTTGCTGCTTCAGTGTTTTTAGACCTTTATGTCAGATGTTGCTATGGTATACTGAAGTAAAATTACAAGCATTTCTTAAGTGTCAAAGGCTTTTATTGACAATTACATTAAGTTTATTTGCACTGTTGACCCTTCTTTTTGAAGACCTCTGCAATTCACCCCGGCATGCTGTCAATTAACTTCTGGGCCACATACTGACTGATGGCCGCCCATTCTTGCCTAATCAATGCTTGGAGTTTATCAGAATTTGTGGGTTTTAGTTTGTCCACCCGCCTCTTGAGGATTGACCACAAGTTCTCAATGGGATTAAGGTCTGGGGAGTTTCCTGGCCATGGACCAAAAATTTTGATATTTTGATCCCCGAGTCACTTAGTTATCACTTTTGCCTTATGGCAAGGTGCTCCATCATGCTGGAAGAACCAAACTGTTCTTGGATGGTTGGGAGAAGTTGCTCTTGGAGGATGTTTTGGTACCAGTCTTTATTTATGGCTGTGTTCTTAGGCAAAATAAAAAAAAAAAAAAAGAAACAAAATACAAAAAACAAAAAATGTCACGGAGGAAGAGATGTGGATAGGGTGATCTGGTTTTCTATTTAATATGAACAAGTGTCATAAGCATCCCTCTTATTTCCAATATAAAATGATCAGTGTATCGCAATGGGCTGGACACTGTAATGTAGAACTTAATCGCTTATAGAGACACCACAGAACAAATAGAGAAGCAATAATAACCACATGAATCCTGAATATTGATGGACAGTTTAATAATTGCTGATATGTTTTGCTAGGTCAGCCTATGAGCTGAATTTACAGTAAAATAGAATATACTAACACAATATCCTCAACAGAATGAAGCAGATCTAGGTGATTTTCGGGAGAGAATGTCACAGTCTGGGGCATTTCTATATCATTGTTGTTCAATAGCTATACAATGAATTCAGCGTGAGACTTTACAAACTATCAGACGTTCTGATCTGGGGTTTTGTAAATTCAGAGAAATTGAACATATTGAAAATGCCACGGGGAGAAAGGATACATTTAATAGACTAGCCAGTGGGACGCAATGTTGCATTTACAAATTAAACAGCTGTACTGTGTTTGACAGAATGGGGATTTTCACCTTAAACCACTTTCATGATTGGAAAGATTAAAGCAGACTGATAGAAAGCGGATGTAGTGTGTTCCAGACTTTATTTAGGTGGAATCAGAATACATCAGTAAGCCTGAAAGCACTTGGGATTTCTCACACTCTACGGAAACAAGCACGGTGAGATAATTCAGCCTTTACTACAGCAAAATATTTCTGAAATTGTTTTGTCTATATCCCACCAAAATAACTATAATCAATTATAGGCCAGATGAAGAAAAGAAGATAACTACTGAGCCTAGTTGTTAAACTATAATAATAGCATATAACATATAATAACAAAACAATAAAGCCTTTAGTGGCAAGAGTTTGTTTTACAGCTTGAACTGTAACTAAACTGTTTTTTTGGAAAAAATAGTCCCATAGTACACAACCAATCAAGGATCAGAACCGAGTTTATTTATTAAACATACGACCATGAGCTGATCTAAGAAACAACTTATACAATTATTAAAAAATAAATAATTAATCAATATAAAAGAGAGCACGAGCAATAAAAAAAATATATAAATATAATATAAAGAAATAAAAATATACTAAGAAGGATTTATAGTTTTAACGATTATAAAAAACAAATGGTTTTATAAATATATATTTATCTCTACATATAATTTTTTGCTATCATCATGTGATAATATTTAAGTTCAAAGTCTCATTTAATCCATCGAGTTTAAGTGTTGGCAATTTAAAAATCCAGCATGCCTCTCTCTGACACAGCCTGCTCTACCTACTGCCCTCTCAAACAGTTACTTATATAAATTCAATCCCTGTTAATCTGCCGTATTCTGGATTTCCAGAATGATAAATTGAAATGTGTTTGTGAATATTTTAGGAACTCAGGTTCTTCAGAATGTTTCTCCTTTGATAAAACTATGTCTAAGAGGATGTGTGTTGTGGTACATTCAAGCAAGTAGATTACATATGCAATATTGCAATTGATGAACTCCCTAATATAATAACTGATTTTAGTAATATCAGATTGAATTGTCTTACTCAATGGGGAAGGTTCAAATCAACGCAATGTGCCTACTCAACAGTCAGCCGACACACATTGACGTGATGTTGAGGATGGAATCTCCACTTATTTTTCCTCGCAGAAAAAACTAGCGTTGATTCCTTACCATAATGGATGAAAATGTGCACATCAGAACATCAAGGTGAAGCTCGGCGGCACCTTGTTCCTAATTGAATCTCCCCCGATGTGTTTATACAGAATACAGTAGTTACCATCAACACTTGTAACAGCCTGCAGGTTTAGATGGAAACCTGGTCTTAGTAACTGGGCTAGTATGAGATGCTTTTCGCTTGATTTATTTCTTATTTAACATAGAGATCTTGTCTAGCTTTAAGATGTCCTCAAAATCCCCCCAAATTAGGTGGGCAACCTCTCTGTTGAAACACTAGAACATTTGAATCCTTAAAACAATTTCTTCCTATTATTATTTACTGAACCTTAGGTTCTGGGGTATTGCATGGCATTTAGTGATGACTGTGCTTAGATCAGTTCTGCGCCCTACCTCAGGGGCGCACCCAAAAAAAAAAAAAAAAAGCAGGAGACAATACAGCCCCGCCGCGGACGCTTCTTTGACAGCGCCACGGCTGCTGTATAGTACAGGGCCGCAATGTAGGGGCACTTCTTTAGTGGAGAGGAGGAGTTTCTGGAAACCCAGAAACCCCCCCTGCGTGAACCCCTGCACCTCCCACTAAATCATCTTCTCACAAATATAAAACAATTAATAATTTGTGAATTCAGTGGGAAATGACATGTTATTGCGGAGGACTGGTATCACGCCAAGGACAGGGTTTTTTAGAAGGCCTACTGAATACTATATCATTACTGTCTCATTTCTGTTCCCATCTCTGTTTCTCCTTTGGTGATTTTCTGCCTCCTTGGGGCAAGTGTGTATGATGCTAAAGGAAAACACCAGGCTACACACAGATACTTCAAGTTGGCAGATAACCACGAAAGTGCCAGTACGGCACGAAAGCAAGAATCTTCTTTAGAAATAGAAGAGGAAAGAGGATCAGTTAATATAAATGGAGAAGGACAGTTATGGTTGCCTGCAGCTTTCTGCAATGGCTCGTTCATGTTTCATGTCTCCAGCTCGCACTGGTGCTCCTCATTCCAACCATACTGCACCACTAGTAGGTGCACAGTAATGCCAGTCGCCAATGGCTGCTATGTTATTGGTGGCTGATAATGCTGCTGCCTAACAATTACTACTTGCACTGTCACCGTCAGAAGCTACAATTGTTATTCTGGTACCTTAAGTATCAAGTGTTCCCCCCCCACACCTCTTAGATTTTAAGCTATTTTCGGCAAGGCCCTTTTTACCTTCTATTTCATGTCACTGCATGTAATTTGTTTGCATCTTGATCCCCTCAATGTACACGGCTGCATAATATGTCAGCACTTTATAAGTAAGGAATAATAATAGTAATAATAATAATAATAATAATAATAATAATAATAATAATAATATGAGGCTGACAATGGTAATGGTGATAGTTGTAAACATCCATTGATTTTCAGAAAGTTTTAGTATGAATACTGTCATATTGCATCGAGAAAGTAATATCCAAATAATTTATCTGCTGTGTATTAAATGTGAAAATAAACTCCAGATGGAAAGAATGATGATAGAAGCACCCTCACCATCCTATAAAATTAATAGATAATCTGTTTAATGGATATAGGATAACTGGGACATCCCAGATATCATCATCATCATCATCAGTTATTTATATAGCGCCACTAATTCCACAGCGCTGTACAGAGAACTCACTCATATCAGTCCCTGCCCCATTGGAGCTTACAGTCTAAATTCCCTAACATACATAAACACAGACAGACTAGGATCAATTTGCTAGCAGCCAATTTACCTACTAGTATATTTTTTTGGGATTGTGGGAGGAAACTGGAACAAACACGGGAAGAACATATAAACTCCACACAGATAAGGCCATGGTTGGGAATCTAACTCATGACCCCAGTGCTGTGAGGCAGAAGTGCTAACCACTAAGCCACCATGCATACTGAATTACTGATTCTTAAATAAACCCAGGTAAAGATTGGTAACATGGAGTGCAAACCTGGTACTCATGCCAAGTGTCTGTAAATAATAAACATTGTTGAAGATAAAATAATTATGTTATAAAATAAATTCAATAAAATTATAAATAAAATTGCGCTGCCTCTGAGGCTCAACCGGCTTGGACCAGAAAATGTTGGGTTTTTAGCATACCTTCATTTTGCAGAATATTGGTGTATAAGGCCGGCACGTGACCCAGTGATAGCCAAGCTTCCATTAAATACAAGAGATTTTATTTAGTCTCTCAGTAGTGTCTCTCAAGTATGGATCTCAAGGAGACAGCCAAGGTTGCAGAAAGTGATCAACATATCAGGAAACATTGCAAGTGAGTGACCCAACATCTGAAATTAGAGTGCACCATGGTGGATTAATACATCATATATTTATTTTCAACGGGTGATAATAAATGGGGGTAATGGGGTGTTTATTAAACAAAAAGTAAAATCCGAATTTGGATATCACTCCTTAGGTGCATCATTCAGTACAGTTCAATTTATTTAAATATTTGTATTTATTATATTTAATGTCATCTAACTAATTTTCAGCTTCATGCAGATAATAGTATTATGAATGACAATACTGCCCCTTTTTGTCAGCTGCTTTAATAATAATAATAATAATATTAATGACAATAATAATAATAATAATAATAATAATAATAGAACCATCAGAAGTAAATTCTTGTGTAGCTTTCCCTGGACAGCTGTCAGGTTTAACAAACGTTTCTTACTTTTTAAATACTTCAAGCACATAGATATAAAATCATCTAGAACTACCTTATAAAAACTTTTTTTTTAATTAAAGATCCCCTATACTGTAAAGAATAAAAATCAGATGTGGACTTAATAATGTCTTCTATCAGATATGAGATTTCACTCTGCGACTTATTAACATCAAATATCATAGTTAATTTGCCAAGGCCACATAGTTTACTTTCCTCATTATTTTCTTTCAATGAGTGTCTAAAATTTGAAGAGCCTCTTGATCTAGGTCATCTAAAATAATAGGAGTGCCAGATAATTTGCAGAGTTTCATATTCTTACTCATAAAATATATTTTACAGCATAATGTCCTCACAAGTCTATTAAGTTCCATGAATAAATCAAAGAGATTGGGACCTGAGGATGGAACAAATCCTTTAGTTAAAATAGATAATTGAGACGCAGCCAGTGGTTGAGACAAATGATTAGATATATCAATGGTTATTACCTCGTAATAACTTTTGTGATTGTGGGACTAATCTGATGTCCCCTTAAAAAGGGGGAGGAAGTTCTCTAGTAAAATTCTCTTGGTCTCTTCTGGATCACCCTAAGTCCTGGAGGACTTCTTAATTGATTCTCATCTATCTTAAGAATCTTTTCAGATTCTTTAGATCCCTTTATTTTGGCTACATGTGGTCTGAGTCTGATTGATAAGGTTAACGTTCTGACTACCAGTGTATTGTTGACAAGAGGACCCATTTGATGGTCTATATGGAGAAGAGTAAGATCTAGACCTGTCAGCCCTATGAGAATTAGATCTGTTCCTTGGTATGTTCCTCAGGAGTAGTCAAACCTATCTCTCGGAACCTTCTTATCGTTGAAAATCATCCTCTTACAGTCTGCGCTATTGCTTTACTTTAAGGCTCATTTCCTTACAATTCTCCAAACCCTGTTGCCTCTTTACCAACTTCAACTCCCTCCTCTGCGCTTCTCCCTTTCCCCTCTCCTCACTCTCTGCTCCTGACTGTCAACCACTTCACCTCTAAAATCAGATCCAAACATTACAACCCACTGACATCCTCCTCCTCTTACCCACCAACTGTCTCCTCCTTACTCCTTGTCTCTGCAGATGAAGTCCCCACAATTCTCTCCTCCCATCCCCCCTCCATCTACCCCCTTGTCCCAATCCCCTCTTACCTGCTCCACGCTCTTTCTTCTGAGGCCTGCTCCCAACTTGCCCACCTCCAGAACCTATCGCTCTCCTCTGGTACCTTCCTCTCCTTCCAACATGTCCTAATCTCCCCCATACTCAAACACTGCCTTGACTCTTTCTCATTCTTTATGTACTGCCATCTTCTTCCTTCCCTTTGCTTCCAAGCTTTTTGAGCAGGGTTTTTACAACCATCTCAGCTCCTTCCTCTCCTTTAACTCCCTCCTTGACCTACTTCAATCTGACTTATGCCCTTACCACTTAACGGTAACCACCCTCACCAAAGTAACCAATGACCTTCTCACTGCTAAATCTAAGGGTCACTTCTCCATACTTATCCTTCTCAACCTGAGCCTGCAAGGTGATGACACCCAAATTTAACTTTCCTCCCTTGACCTCTCTCCCCCTCTCCTCTCTCATGTCTCCAGTTGTCTTTCAGCTATCTCATCTTGGATGTCCCATCTCTTCTGAAATGCAATATATCTGAGACTGAAATCGTTGTATCTCCCCTGCAGAGTCTCTTCAACTCCGCTGCTCTCCCTATCCTTTCAAGATACTATAGTCTTCTCAGTCTCTCAAGTCCACTGCCCAGGAGTCATCATAGACCCCGTCCTCTCCTTCACTCAATATATATTCAGTATCTCTCCAAATCCTGTTGCTTCTACCTCTGGAACAGTGGTATATCAAGAGTGGAGCAACCCCTGCTTTCCTAGCAGGGGCGGGCTGCTGCGGCTGCACACTATGTACAAGTGCCTGTTGGCTGAAGGGCAGACAGAGAATCCTGCCTGGTTGCTCTAATCATGTTTTAAACACAATCAAAGTCCTCTGCCTGCCTGTCTCTGCAGATAGGCACATGTATGTAGTGTGCGCCTGCTAGTGCTAGGAGTAAAAAAATGCCCTTCCCCCCAAAAATACATTTATGTCCATCCGTGCTCTGGAACATCATAATCCAGCCCTTTCTCACCTTGGAAGCAAACAGAATTCCCCTCCACTGCCTCGTATTTTCTTACATGCACTACTGTGACCTCCAGCTTTCTGGCCTAACTTACTGCTGTCTTGCCCCTCTTAAGTCTATCCTTAATGCTGCAGTCTGCCTTATCTACCTCTCTCACCACTCTACCACTGCTGACCTTCTCTGCTAGTTACCACACTGGCTCCCCATCTGCTACAGTATCAAGTTCAAACTATTCACCTCACCTTCAAAGCCCTCATCCACTTTCCCCCCCTACATCTCCAACCCCATTTCTACCCACACTCCCTCTTGCCCCTCTGATCTGCCAACGACTGCCGCCTTATTACCACACTGACTTTGCACTCTCCAGTTCCGGATTTTGTCTGTGCTGATGCCCTTTTAGATTAGCCATTGTCTCTACGACTTCAAAAGTGCAGTCAAAACTCATTTCTTCATTCAAGGCTATCAGTTCTCCTCCTCCTAATTCCTCTGCCTTTGTAACCATGTCTATTCCCCACTCAGTGCCATCCTATGTGTCTACCTCTTCCCTCTAGGTTAAAAGCTCTCATGAGCATGACCCCTTCCATTGTATTGTGTAATAATGTATTATTATTTGTAGCTGTTTGTGCTTTGTGCAATACTGTTAAATTTGTACTCTGTACAGCGTGATTGACCTATTTTGGCACCCTATAAATAAAAGATAATAACAAAATGAATAATCTTTCGAATATACCAAGTCTTTTTCATATTTGCTACTTTGTTACTTCATTTTTTTTAACTCACATGTAAGTAGTAAAAAGAATTATTCTGTTGCCTTCCTCAGCGATATTGACAGATACTGGTCCTGACATGGAGGCTGCACTCAAGGAATTTCCATCAAGACATTATGGATAAGCCAACATAGATCCAACTTTTTGTTATTCTTCAATTTTTTTTTCTTTCTTTCATTTTAGGAGGTGTTTACACACTGCAGCAACAAGGCCTTTGACTTTAGATCAACGCACTTCAGTGTAATATAGATGGACAGTATGCTTAATGAATGAAATCAATACTAATCCTTGATTGGTATATTTGGTTTAATTAGCAGGTGAATTCCAGCACACAACCTGTTTCTGATTAAATTGCTGGTGCAATGCAATGCATTACCCCGTGCACTAATATGGGTATGTCCAGAACTGGAGGAAGCAGGTTGTTTCAAATCCATGTTCCTCTCCAACTGGAGAGCTGATTGTCCTCCCATATCCTGGTTCTACAATGTGTCCCAGACATTTTCTGCCTGGAAAACAAGTGAAGGAACATTCTGTATATGTCACCACAAATCTGGGGTGTCCATATCCACCAGAGACTTGTGGTCTGCATTACCACCAAAGCCTGTGATGCTGGCCTATAATGTTCACTCAGATGCTCCATGTCTTACTCCATATATGGGCAACTAGAATGCATTATATATTGTATAATGGTTATTCAATATATGGGCACTAGAATGCATTATATATTGTAAAATGGTTATTCTATATATGGGCAACTAGAATGCATTATATATTGTAAAATGGTTATTCTATATATGGACAACTAGAATGCATTCTAGACTGCATATTAGTTATTCTATATATGGGCAACTAGAATGCATTCTAGATTGTATATTGGTTACTCCATATATGGGCAACTAGAATGCATTCTAGATTGTATATTATTTATTCTATATATGGGCAACTAGAATGCATTATATAGTGTATAATGGTTATTCAATATATGGGTAACTAGAATGCATTCTATATTGTGTATCGGTCAGGGCCGGACTGGACGATGGTCAGTTGGGCCGGTCCGGTCCCCTGCGCAGCGATCATGTGAGTATTTGTATACTCACATGATCGCGTCTAGGGCAGTCAGTGTAGTACAGCCTGTCACTGACAGGCTTCCTGGTGGCTGGCTCCTCCCCAGGAACCAGCCACAAGATGAAATGTGCTGCGTGCAGCGCTGCACATGTCCTGGCCGGGTCCTCCAGCTGTCAGAGGAGCGGACAGCAGAAGAAAGCAGAAAAAGGCAAAGACAATGGAAACGAGTAGAGACATGAAGGTGAGTACACTAAAGGGGGGGGGGAGGATTGTACATAGAAAATGGGGAGAGGAGGGAGGATGTCACATAGAAAATGGGGAGAAGTGAAAGGATGCCACTGGGGGGGGGAATAAGAGACAGTATGCCACTGGGGGGGAGATAAGAGACAGTATGCCACTGGGGGGGGATAAGAGGCAGTATGCCCCTGGGGGGGGGAATAAGAGACAGTATGCCACTGGGGGGGAGATAAGAGACAGTATGCCCCTGGGGGGGATAAGAGGCAGTATGCCACTGGGGGGGGAATAAGAGACAGTATGCCACTGGGGGGGAGATAAGAGACAGTATGCCACTGGGGGGAGATAAGAGACAGTATGCTACTGGGGGGGGATAAGAGACAGTATGCTACTGGGGGGGGATAAGAGGCAATATGCCACTGGGGGGGGATAAGAGGCAGTATGCCACTGGGGGGGGGGAAATAAGAGGCAGTATGCCACTGGGGGGGGGGGAAATAAGAGACAATATGCCACTGGGGGAGATAAGAGGCAGTATGCCACTGGGGGGGGAAATAAGAGACAGTATGCCACTGGGGGGGGGATAAGAGACAATATGCCACTGGGGGGGGATAAGAGGCAGTATGCCACTGGGGGGGGGGGGAATAAGAGACAGTATGCCACTGGGGGGGGATAAGAGACAATATGCCACTGGGGGGGGGGGGAATAAGAGACAGTATGCCACTGGGGCGGGAAATAAGAGACAGTATGCCCCTGGGGGGGATAAGAGGCAGTATGCCACTGGGGGGGGGAATAAGAAACAGTATGCCACTGGGGGGGGGAGATAAGAGACAGTATGCCACTGGGGGGGAGATAAGAGACAGTATGCCACTGGGGGGGGGATAAGAGGCAGTATGCCACTGGGGGGGGGGTAAGAGACAGTATGCCACTGGGGGGAGAAATAAGAGACAGTATGCCACTGGGGGGGGGGGAATAAGAGACAATATGCCACTGGGGGAAATAAGAGACAGTATGCCACTGGGGGGATAAGAGACAATATGCCACTGGGGGGGGGGGATAAGAGACAATATGCCACTGGGGGGGGGGAAATAAGAGACATTATGCTGCTGGGGAGGAAATAAGAGACAGTATGCCACTGGGGGGGGAAATAAGAGACAGTATGCCGTATGTATCAATGTCCCATGCTGACCACACCCACAACACAACGCGGCCACGCCCTTTTTGGCGCCGCTGCGCAGCGGCTGCACCCAATTTCTTTCCTACTGTGCGTCAGGTGGGCCTGTGTAATTTACATGCCAGGGCTGATTTTTAGTCCCAGTCCGGCCCTGGTATCGGTCAATCCATATATGGGCAACTAGAATTAATTAGATATTGTATAATGGTTATTCAACATATAGGCAACTAGAATGCATTCCCTATTGTATATTGGCATCTTTGGAATAGGTGATTTTACTACTTGGATGAAGGAAGAGAGTATGCACAAATTACAATTAGATTGGAGTAACTATTACATTATAAGTTACAATATATTACAATAGGAAATAGTTAATGCAATTAGCACTAGCATTATTATAGGAAAGCTGACCTTAGTTTAGAAAATATCACCTGCTAAAGCTGTTTATAGATTAGCGCTGGTTATAGCAATGATTCTGAACAGATTCAGGTATATATTAAGCTTATCTCCCTTCTCCCCTCTTTGTAAACACTATCAACTGTACATAAAATGACTTTGTATTAACTATCACTGAATAACAAACATTCATCATTGAAGCCACAATAACTATTAGTAACACATTTAAGACCTTAGCACATCACAATAAAGGCAACATAATGTGTTCATTCATCATCGTTGAACATGAGAGGTGTTTAGAATATTGCTATTTTGTATCACTCTCAGGAGCGAGGAAATGCAACGTAATTAAATGTACAACCTTTAAAAAGATGTTTGATTTGCTAATGACATTGACACAATCTTAGAGCTACATGCTATAATGTTTTCACTTTCTAATTTTCTAAATATGCTAAGTTATATCTATAAAGTACTGCCGGCAGCTAAACTGGTCATGTAAATAGTGATGCACCTTAAAATAGTTTGTTTTGCAGTGAAATAGCAGAATCCAATTCTCAGGCTACTCAAAAACTAAACTTAAAACTTATGAGCTATGTGACTTCCACTGCACACTATAAAGTTCACATGAGTTTTATGTTGTAATAAAAATATTGTATTATCAGTTTTTTCCAAGTGGCTTTGGAATTTATTTCTAGATTTATCTTCCAGGCAATTTTATGGTGTTTTGGAGGCCAAGATAACACTATTTTTTGTTTTCTCGACTATTTGTTTAGATTACCTTTTTTCTCTTTTATAATAATCCATCTTTAGGTAATGTTAGTGTCAATTACAAAATATTGCTGCATAATTACAACTAATACACCAAGGGCAGAAAAAAAGTAGAGTTTATTTAATCATTTAAGATGGTTGGGGTGCCAGGTAATATCAATTAAACAAATTATTTTCACACTTTTGTCAATTAAAGTAAAGTGGGATTAGCTGTGATATGTTGGGGCATATGCACCACAGGAAGTGCAATAATTAGGACACACAGTAAAAGTGAGCAGAAAAAGAGAGAAAAATAGTCCTCTTGTTATAATGTGACAACGCCCCAGCTGAAATTTCACACCCAAATCTGGAACAAGGCAATTATTTTGTGGAACAATTTAAGAAATGTGTTCATCTCCACTACTGACACCTTAAATTGAACACTATCAGGGTAAAGTGAGAGGGAAATGGATTTTGGAACTCTACTCGACAGGAAGCTGAGCAAGTAGCACACAGATCATATAATAAGAGGGAAAAAGAAACTGTCACACTAATTACAAAGACCTGATTCCTTAATTGTATTTAATTTCCAAAGTTATTTTTTATAGTATCTCTTATATTGCTATATTCAATTTTCTTACATATATTTTAAAAAAAATTGTTGCAAGGGGGATTGCACAGCTTGTAAACTTGGTAATTATAGAAACAAAGAAAGAAAAAAGAAGTTTGCTGATAAGATGCACTAACAACTCCAATCGTACACATTATTGGGAATTTAAAATATAACTTTTATTTGAAATAATTAAAATAAGCGATATATATGTATACGCAATGGTGATTTAAAATTGCTATCTGCACCAGCAATCTTCTCTATTAATATGAGGATTTATGCTAAAGACTGGAAGTGGAGAGGGATGTTGCCAACCCTAATCGCCTCAATTGCACGTATATATCTAGGAGTATAACATTACCACATGTGGAGATATCTATAATGGATATTAACCACACTTGAAGTGTATTAATGCCTTATTAGCCTTATTTGAGTCTCAGTAGGTTTGAGCAAAACTATAATCCTGATATCCGCAGTGATTCCCTCCCACTGCAATCAATGCACTCTAAATAATAACTCCTCCAGTTGTCCCCTTAGGAGAGCACAGTCAAGCCCACAGAATACGGGGAGAGTATTGCTATCTGCCTAAATATTACTCCAAACTGGATATGGATTTATTGGAGTAATATATTGCTGTGGTATAGTATAATGCTGCCCAATGATTAGAGATAAAAGGTGCAGATAGTGAGAACGCAGATGCGCGTTACGTTTAGATCTGCTTAGTCCGTGGAAATAAAAATAGTAGCACACAGTGTCAGGTAGCAGCTGCAAAGGCAAACAAATTCCTGCATGCATTAAAAAGAAGTGAGTCAGAGAGTCAGACATCGTCGAATCATTGTTTAAGTCAATAGTTATAACACATCTTAAATTTTGGGTACAGTCAAGGGTGCCAAGAGAAATTTCAGGCCCCGGTACAGCAACTTCTTTGGGCCCCTTCCATAGCCACTGAAGGGGTCAGGCCACACCAAGTTTGTGGCTCCTTCCACCAAATAGGCAGGCCAGGGCCGCAAGGCAGGTCTGGGCTCCGGTACTGTGTACCTGCTCCCCCTCTCAGTGCCCCTGGGTACAGGTACTTCCTATAAGAAAGCTATAGAAGACCTTAAAAGGGTTCAGAGGAGGATAATCTAATTAATGAAGGGAATGGAAGGTCTTAACAGTAAAGTTGGATTAAAAAACTGATTGTGTTTACTGTACTTGGAGAAAAGGGTATACAAATTCAAGGTTAATACAAAGACTTGTTTAACAATTGTTTTAAACCAAGGACAGTAGGGAAGACAATGGGGTAATCAATTGTCATTGGTAGAAAAACCAGCAGCAAATGAAAGGATTAAGTTGTGGAATTTTTTATCAAGTGAGGTGATGATGGCCTTTCGAAAAAAAAATTATATCTGTAGCTTTAATAGTAGTGGACATTATATGATCGACCAATCCTGGAAATTTGTCTGATTACCACTTCTGGGGTATGGAACATATTTTTTTCTTGTGAGGCTAATTTGATTAAAAGACCCGGACTGACCTTGTAAATGGAGCCCACCCATCTCTCTCCATTTACACCATGGGGACCCTTACTAGTTTTTTCTAAAGCTGTCCATACTTTCTGGGAAGCTTTTACCAAACACCAGCAATCTCCCTGGGGTTTAAAAGCACATAAGACAGCCTGGAACACATACACCTGCCATCTGCCACTTTCCCAGTGCTTCTGTCACAAAAGTTAGTAACACCGTTAAACTGTTCCTGAGACATATCAGCTACAAAACTAAACTGTTCCTGAGACATATCAGCTACAAAACTGTGCCCCTCCCAGTCTGTGTCATGAATGCTTACACACTAATTAAACTAGCTCTTGGTGAATGCAGAAGATCCTGTGATACTGAACTCATGTGATCATACGGAGCGAATGTATCGCAAGGTGGCATCTTGATGATGTCACAGGATGTTTTTTGGGATCACACTGCCAGTACATCAGACAGTCATGTGCTCATTAATACTCAAGGATATTCATCTCTGCCCAGAAGATGGCTATCTTCTTTCTGGCATATAAGAAAGATTACTACAATGTCAACCAGTGCTCGTTGTGGGCCGGAATGAGATACCGGCACTTCTTCTCCCCACTGCATGTGAGCATAAGATTCACAGCCACTGCGGTCTACTTCTCAACCAATGAAAATCTATGCTGATTTCATCAGCACCCCACCAATCCCGGATTGTTCTCTGCCCATTCCACACTTGATGCCATAATGTTGTTGAAAATTTTGCTTTGATACTGGTTCTGGCTTCCGTATGTTGGGACTGCTCATTCTCCCTCAGCACCGCTACAATTGTAGAAGTCTGTGCAGGCTGGTGAGTGAAGCAATGCTTTGTTTGTATAGTGCCCACCCTATCTGGGATACAGGGGTCCTCTCACATTCCCCTCCATACAGTAATCCCAGTCAGGGTCCTCAGGCTTAATGCGCTACTATGGAAGCTGCCATCTTGCTTTGCAGCGAAGGTCATCTTGCAGGGAGACACTGAATGGATGCACATTGTGGTCCACTTAATACAGGAACAAGAGCTGCTGCCTTACAGCGGGTAGTACGTACCTGGCTGATAGTTATTACAGGCTTAGTACCTACTTATCATTATGCCAGAGATAGTTACAGAGGGCAAGCACCTACCTGTCATTGTACTTGTATGATGGTTACAAGGGAAAGCACCTACCTGATATTATACCTTGCTGATTGTATAGTGGACATTATACCTGAAATAGTTATAGAGGAATAGTACCTATCTGTGTTAAAAAGCAATTAAAACTTATTTCACACTATCAAAATCCCTTAAGCTTCTGGGGGCCTTGTCAGCCCCCTGGCCCCCACCCATTCACTTCATTTTCTATACCAGCACTTCTAATTTCCCACTTTGACCACTGATTTAAACTAAATGTAACATCCATGTAACTATATTATGTTAGTTCAGTTATTTGATTAAGGTACAGATATGTGGAGATAACAGGTATGCTGTAAAACTGTTTGTTTATAGTAGGAATGCTGAAATATTCCTACATTTTTTACCTTATCTCAAGACAAATAATCCATAATGAATAGATGTTTAGGGAACATTTTCCTTTGATAAATTGTGTTTCTGTATTAAAATGTGTTATGCAAATGCTGTGTTTACTGACAAAATGAGATGGTATGTTGTCATAATTGTGATCTGAATCTAAAGTTCCCCCCTATATATTAATCAGCTACGATGCATCCAAACTCTTTACATATAACTTCCTTTCTAGCTGTTTAATGTCTCCATAGCATAAATTGAAACAGACTCAATCAGCATCCACAGAAAAATAGCAGAGATACATTGTAGCCATCAAAGCATAATGCTGTGCCACAATATATCTCTGGGGAAAATAACAAATTATAGAGATAACAAAATAGAGATAACAGGTAAAATAAGACAGACGATTATGCGCAGAATTCTGAAAAATATTATGCAAACGAATGTCAGGAACAGCAAGAATTATCTAGAGAAAAAATAAGAAGTAGATGTATTTAAATATGTTTCTGAAGAAAATATGAAATGCATTTAACCGACTGAAAACGTAAATAAGTTGTACCCATGAGAACAAATGCAAGAGATTCGACATACATTTACTTAGAGGAATCGCTTTACAACATAGCATTTGACTCGTGTGGATATATCTGTATTCTCTATCACTGATTCCCATCTATGCTGTACTAACCTACAACCATGACACACAAAACACAATAGAAATCTGCAAAATGACTCCTGACTGGCTGAACCTCAGTGGAAAAAAAGTACTGGGGGTATATTTACTAAACTGCTGGTTTGGTGGAAATGTTTCCTATAGCAACCAATCAGATTCTAGAGCCTGATTCATTAAGGATCTTAACTTAAGAAACTTCTTATTTCAGTCTCCATGTTACAATGCAAGGGGTGCAAATTAGTATTCTGTTTTGCACATAAGTTAAATACTGACTGTTTTTTCATGTAGCACACACATATCAACTTTAAATTTCAGTGTACAAATAAGCTATCCAGTATTTGTGTGTTACATGAAAAAACAGTCAGTATTTAACTTATGCGCAAAACAAAATCTAATTTGCACCGCTTGCATTGTAACATGGTTTTGTCCAGGAGACTGAAATAAGAAGTTTCTCAAGTTAAGATCCTTAATGAATAAGGCCCATAGTTATCATTTATTTAGTACATTCTGCAAAATAACAGCTAGAATCTGATTGGTTGCTATAGGCAACATCTCCACTTTTCCAAACCCGCAGTTTAGTAAAATTATACCCCCTGGGGTTTGCAAAATGCAAAAACGTGCCACAGAACTTCAGAGGTGCTCGCTCTTCATCAAAGTCCTACATCTCCTCCTTTATATTCACAACCCAAAACAATGTTTAACACTGTAAGGTTCTTGTTTCACCTCTACCTCCAACTTCTCCCTCTTGCAGAACAACCAAGGAATTTGTCAGCTAATTTACAGAGAAAATTGAGAAAATCAAACATGAAATTGTACAGTAACCCCCTGACTTGTTTCACTTCTGCAGTTCCTCTCTCTCTGCTGCACTTCTTGATGGAAGAAAAAAATCTCTCTCTTTTCTAAATCCCTCTTTACCATCTGTCCTCCTGAACCACTTTTTTCTCATCTCACCTTTTCTTTTCTCATCTCACATTTCAACCTCTCTTATTTATCAACAGTTATTTATGAGGCCCGTAGATATTAACAGAGAATATTTAATCGCTCACATCATTTCCTACCCCACTTGAGCTTACAATCTATATATCCTACCACACAGATGTACATACACACACAGGGGCAGATTAGGAATTTAAAATGGGCCTGGAAAAAATTCTAGAAGTGGCCTCAAGTGGGCAGGGCCAAATCAACTGTAGGCGGGACCAACACAAAAATAGTTCAGGATTAGCACAGTTATCCATAGCCACATCGGTGATGGGTAAGGCTAATGCAACATGCAATGGTAGACGGAGTCATATTTACTACTATTTTCCTCAATATAAAAGATATTTTACTGCTATATCAGATGTACTTTTCTTTGCACAATTAACTGAACAAGCTGTATTGTATAGTACAATTTGTACAAATATTACAATCTGTTGGACGGAAGGTTGTCTTTTTAAAACACATATCAGCTTACCAGTTATTACTATGACACAATAATTTCCATAATGTTGATGAAAGGAAACCAAATACCCATTAATGATAACAAAAAGCATTACATGAAGAAGAAAAGAACAAAAAATGAAGCTGCCCTAAAAAAAGACTTCAGCAGTATAATGTACATATTGTATGTGTTCTCTTTACATTAGCATGTTAGTCTGTTGCCTGTGTTTCTTACCTGTCTAGGCACGTGTGCTGTTGATGCTGGTTCTGTGGGGCCGCTGACTTCAGTCTGGGTGGAACAGAACAGCCCTACAAGTCTCGTGAGAGCAAGGAAGGTTTAAGGCTTTGCGTGGCCCATATGATTTAAAATTAAGGTCACAGTGCTATCAAAAGAAAGAGAAAAACTGTTATTTTTACACTCATATCTCTCCCATTGCCCCCTTCATATCTCTCCTATGGCCACCTCCTTCTCTCTCCCATTACTCCCTCCGTCTCTCTCCCATTACTCCCTCCGTCTCTCTCCCATTACTCCCTCCATCTCTCTCCCATTACTCCCTCCGTCTCTCTCCCATTACTCCCTCCGTCTCTCTCCCATTACTCCCTCCATCCCTTTCCCATCACTTCCTCCATCTCTCTCCCATTACTCCTTCCATCTCTCTCCCATTACTCCCTCCACCTCTCTCCCATTACTCCCTCCATCCCTTTCCCATCACTTCCTCCGTCTCTTTCCCACTACTCCCTCCTTCTCTCTCCCATTACTCCCTCCGTCTCTCTCCCATTACTCCCTCCATCTCTCTCCCATTACTCCCTCCTTCTCTCTCCCATTACTCCCTCCTTCTCTCTCCCATTACTCCCTCCGTCTCTCTCCCATTACTCCCTCCATCTCTCTCCCATTACTCCCTCCGTCTCTCTCCCATTACTCCCTCCATCTCTCTCCCATTACTCCCTCCTTCTCTCTCCCATTACTCCCTCCATCCCTTTCCCATCACTTCCTCCGTCTCTTTCCCACTACTCCCTCCATTTCTCTCTCCCATTACTCCCTCCGTCTCTCTCCCATTACTCCCTCCATCTCTCTCCCATTACTCCCTCTGTCTATCTCCCATTACTCCCTCCATCTCTCTCTTATTACTCCCTCCATCTCTCTCCCATTACTCCCTCCGTCTCTCTCCCATTACTCCCTCCATCTCTCTCCCATTACTCCCTCTGTCGATCTCTCATTACTCCCTCCGTCTCTCTCCCATTACTCCTTCCTTCTCTCTCCCATTACTCCCTCTGTCTCTCTCCCATTACTCCCTCCGTCTCTCTCCCATTACTCCCTCCATCTCTCTCCCATTACTCCCTCTGTCGATCTCTCATTACTCCCTCCATCTCTCTCCCATTACTCCCTCCATCTCTCTCCCATTACTCCCTCCGTCTCTCTCCCATTACTCCTTCCTTCTCTCTCCCATTACTCCCTCTGTCTCTCTCCCATTACTCCCTCCGTCTCTCTCCCATTACTTCCTCTATCTCTCAATACTCCCTCCGTCTCTCTCCCATTACTCCCTCCATCTCTCTCCCATTACTCCCTCCATCTATTTCTCATTACTCCCTCCATCTCTCTCCCATTACTCCCTCCATCTCTCTCCCATTACTCCCTCCGTCTCTCTCCCATTACTCCCTCCGTCTCTCTCCCATTACTCCCTCCATCTCTCTCCCATTACTCCCTCCATCTCTCTCCCATTACTCCCTCCGTCTCTCTCCCATTACTCCCTACTTCTCTCTCCCATTACTCCCTCTGTCTCTCTCCCATTGCCACTCTGTCTGTCCCTTTGTCCCCTCCATGTCTCTCTCATTGTTGACTTCTTGCTCTCAGTACAGGCCCCACCTAGGGTTCTCATTGTGACCTCATCCATAAAGTTCTATTTACATCTCTCTCCCTATAGAACTATTTGCAGCCCCCTCCCTATAGTACTATTTACAGCTCCTTTCTGCAGCATCGCTCCTTATTTTGTGCTGCTCAGATCAGACAGGAAGTAAATACTTCCTATCTGAGCCATTCGCTGCCTATTGCTCTCCACTGATGAGACCGCCCCCTGGCAAGGAAGCTGACTGCAGACCCCCTCCTCACTCATCGCCCCAGGCCTATGATTAATCCGCCACTGCATATGTGGTGGTCGAGTATGATGGGATTTCCTTCCCTTACCTTGTCCTCCAGACACGATTTAGGTTCTTTTTTATTCGGACATCCGGTGGTCAGGAGATAAATACTTTAATGAGAGGGACAAGGATTGGTCAAATAACTTGGGTTTATTAATAATGCGGTAAAGATAATTTTGGTAAGCCATCGCGCCACTGACCCCTTCAACTCAATGGTAATAACAAAATATTCATTTGATCAACATAGAGCACAATTGCGATAAAATCTTCAATAACAATAAATCAATTTCAGGTAAATCACTTAACATTAATATTCAACTAAAACATTTGGTGCACCAATATTATCTTGGTAACGTTACCATATTTTACACTCAGTCCTGGGCTGACCTGTGCACAGGAATTTAGTAGAAGTGCTGCACGTGGTTGGGGCCCATAAATTACTTTTTCACGCCAAATAAATTGATGATCTTTTGTATTACACAGTCTCTTTTGTGTGTATTCACAGACCTCTCTATTTTCTCTCCTCTCACATTGTTCTCAGTACATAGCTCAGTCTGTTTAGTGTGATGTCACAGATCTCTATACTGCTTATTTGTTTTCAGTACTTTCCTTTTTACTCACACCTCTCTTTGGCTCACTTCTTATCTTCTTCTCTCTCAGTCTATGCAGACACAGGGATCTCTCTCCCTCAGAAGTCTAGAACTTTCCTCTTCCCACTGCCTTCTGGGAGTTCACAGTTATTACCAAAGTTAGTGGACTTGTTGCTATGCCACCCACTCCTCCTTCCTGTCACTCCCGGCAACCACCAACCACTCCCAACTGTCACCTCTCCCTCAAGAAACATTTTTTTTTTAAATCTTTATAAACACTTTTAACAATTAACAAATTAAATTAACAAATTAAAAACATATAGATACACCCCAGGGTACTCAGATTTTGGGGCACCACATTCACCCCCGCTTTTTCAGGTGCGTGTCCTTACGCATTAAGACATAAAGGTGGTTGTTCTATATCAACTCAAATCACACATCTACAACATTTATAATAGCAAACATTTTCAATGACAACAGTTTTAATATACATTATATACATTATATACAACAGTTTCAGTGAGAAAGATCTCTAATCCTGATACTGCCAATAGTAGCTCGAAAGGGTCGGTGGGCAGCTGAGGCAAAGTCCCGTTTCTTTCATCTGGTTCTTCGTCCCAGTCATCCCTTGATGTTTCTTCTTGAGGACGATGCTTCCTTCTGACAGTCGATAGGCCTGCGCATCCCAGTCGTAATCTTTCTGCTGCCGTTTGTAGAAGAACGGAGGAGGGCGTCTTCGCTGGACAGGTCTCTGCTGAGAGGACACTTCTTCTGCTCTCTCTCCCTCGCTCACTTGCTCTGTACTTACTTCCCCACCAGATTCTGCAGCATTCTCTCCTCTTGGCCGGTAGAAACGTCTGCGGAACCTTCGTCGGTAGGGTGCAAATCTGCTTCCTTTTACTGGTACACCACCAGGGCCAGTCACGTTTGCTGCCTCGGCACCCTTCTCTCCGTCCACAACATCAAATTCCACAGTCTCCCCGTCTCCAACACTGCGCAGAAACTTCCGTGGGTTATTTCGCTTTATTGCTGTCTGGTGGACAAAGACATCTTCTTTGATGTAATTTCTGTTGATGAAGCCATATCCATTCCGCACATTAAACCACTTGACAGTGCCCAAAACCTTTACATGGGAATCAGCGGACTTTTAGTAACCTTGTAGGAGCCAAACAGTATGTTGAAAGGCCTGATGACCGGGGGAAGCCGCTTGGGTTAATTTACCCTTCAAAGTCGCCACTAGCTCAACCGGGCATCTTTGCAGCACATTCATCCCCAGGATGATGGGGGCTATGTTCCCTTTACAGGGGGCGGTGACAAGACAGCCTTGTCTTGGCAACAAGGTCGCTCCAATCTGGATGTCCGCTTCCCAATACCCTTAACACGCAATCTCGAGGCCGTTACTGGCGGTCAGCTGCAGCCAGGTTGGGGGTGGTGATAACAGCTGCTCTTTGCCCCAATACTTGTGGAATGTAGGGAGCCGGATAGTCGTAATCTGCGACCCCGTGTCAAGCATAGCCAGGGTCTCCACTCCATTAATTGTAACGGGTAACGTGGGACAGTGTGCGATGAACTGGGGCCTCCAGTTTTCTGGATCTGGATCTATTCCCGGGGCTCGCCCCGAGATTCGGCCCTCAATCTCGGGGTGTCGGAGTTTAAATGTTCATTTTGGTCCTAGTTTCTTTCTATGTGTCCTATCCCATGGCACCGGCGGCATATCGGGCGCACTTGACTATCAAATTGGTTGGGCGATCGCCGTACATAATCGCAAGGTGGTTCCCACCTGCCTCGGACTGGTCTTTGTCTTTCGGGCCTCCACTCTGGTTTCCCGTAGGTGGGTGCCGATGGCCTCACCATTTGGCGCATCTCTCGCTGGATTTCTGCCATTCCGACGGCCAGCTCCTCCATTTGCTCTTTGAGCGTTTGCATTCGGTCTCCGGTGGGATACTGACCGCTCTGTATTACCGATTCTTGAGCCCGTGTTGACTTTTCTGTGCTGCTTGCTATGGCTCCCGTCGAGCTTGCGCTTTCTCTGAAGCCTACCAATTCTGGGTATTCTTCCTCCCTTCCCCGTTGGTTACCGACAATGGCGATGGCGGTCTCTTTAAACTCTCGGAAGGTTTTGCCTGGCATCTGTGCTTTCATCAGTCGTAGCTGAATCTTAACGCTTTCTTGGGCGACTCCTTCTATGAACTGCACGGTTAGGGCTTCGTTCGCGTTTCGTACTTCCTCTTTGTCCACTGCCTGAATGGCTCTTAACATCTCTTGTAGGCTCAGGGCATAGTCCCGCAGTGTCTCGTTCGGTTGTTGCTTGCGAGCATATAGTTTCATCTTCAACTCCGGAAGAGTTCTTGTCTCAAACGTTGTGGAATTTTTTTTTAAAACTTGTGCCGCTTCTTTCTTGTCGTCCATTGGCCATGAGATTACTTCTCTGAGCGCCGACCCTGTGAGTTGCCGTATTAAGATCTCCATTTTCTGCTGTTCATTCAACGGGTATAGTCGGAACATGGATTCCAGTTTGTTCTCGAATTCTGTGAATGAAGTCTTCTGTAGCTTGTCGTAGTACCCGCTGTACTTCGGGAGCCATGGGGCCCCGAAATAGTATGGTAGGGTTATGGGCCCTGCCGGTTGCTGATCCATTTTTCACTGAGGGTATTACTCTCCTGATGCACTCGGATCCTATTAGTGACGCCAAAGTTATGTGGTGGTCGAGTATGATGGGATTTCCTTCCCTTACCTTGTCCTCCAGACACGATTCAGGTTCTTTTTTATTCGGACATCCGGTGGTCAGGAGATAAATACTTCAATGAGAGGGAGAAGGTGTCACGGGCACTAGGAGTCTTGCCCAGGATTTCACCAGATGACTGGGCTTACCAGAGTCGTGAAGTTCACACAACGGTCCTCTGGTAGCGGGGTGACTAGCGGAACAGATATCACAGCAGATGGAGAGAGAATGCCAGTAAATAATAGGAAAGTCAGTGACTTGCAGCAATATATGGTCAATGATTCAGCCTCTAGCTGATATAGTAGAAAGGCAGATTTGAACACGGAGATCAGGATGGACGTGAGTAGATGCAGGGAGGTGCAGGGAAGTCAGTGGTCTGCGTACAGCAAGTTGTACCACTGCTTATGGTGAAGAGACTTGTCCAGGTGCAGGTAGGTAGCGGGGAAGTCAGTGGTCTGCGTATAGCAAGTTGTACCACTGCTTATGGTGAGAAGACTTGTCCAGGTGCAGGTAGGTAGCGGGGAAGTCAGTGGTCTGCATATAGCAAGTTGTACCACTGCTTAATAGGTGAGGATGGGTACAAGTGTTGATGAGTGTAAGCATACAAAGATAATAGGATGCAGACACCGAGAGCACAGAGGAACTTGATCCCAATAGGTATGCAGCGTATCCAACAAAGTCTATATAACGGTATGTGTGGCGCTGCTTGGTAGAGACTTGCTCAGCACAGATATGCAGACCAATAATGGATAGTCAATCACAGTTATGCATATAACGACTGAGTAGTACGGTTAATTCCAAACAGGTATGCAGCGTAATAATAACAGTCTATAGCAGGTATGGATACCGCTGCTGAGCGTGGAGACTTGTCCTAGCGGATATGCAGCGTAAACATAGAAAGTCAATAACAGAAAGGCATACCGCTATTCAGTAGAACAGTCTGTCCACAGGGAGATGCAGGAACTGCAGAGACGCTGGACGGCAGAGACGAGTGTAGGAACCACAGGTGAGTAGATCCGGTAATCAGAGTCCAGCTGAGGACACAGGCAGGAAACAGGAGACTATAGCAGGTATGGAAACCAGCGATGAGAAGCACAGGGAATCCACAGGAACTGAAGACACTAGTAGTACACAGGAGGTAGTAGCGGGTATGGAAACCAGCGATGAGTAGATCAGGAATCCACAGGAAACTGAAGACACTAGTAGAACACAGGGAACACCTTCAGAGACTCACAGGGAATGAGACTCCAAGATCAGGCAATGAGGTAAGGCACACAGGTGCCTTAAATAGGGAGTTGCCTGATCAACCAATTTGGATTAAAAGCAATAGTCACAAGAATTCTTGGGAGCTGCGCATGCGCAGTCCATTAGGATGGCGGACGGCCGCGGTTTAGGACAGGTGCTGGCAGGAAGGCTAGGGAGCTACGCACCAGCGCAGAGGCACTCACGGTCCGGTGAGTGACACAAGGATTGGTCAAATAACTTGGGTTTATTAATAATGCGGTAAAGATAATTTTGGTAAGCCACCGTGCCACTGACCGCTTCAACTCAATGGTAATAACAAAATATTCATTTGATCAACATAGAGCACAATTGCGATAAAATCTTCAATAACAATAAATCAATTTTAGGTAAATCACTTAACATTAACATTTAACTAAAACATTTGGTGCACCAATATTATCCCTGGTAACGTTACCATATTTTACACTCAGTCCTGGGCTGAACTGTGCACAGGAATTTAGTAGAAGTGCTGCACGTGGTTGGGGCCCATAAATTACTTTTTCTCGCCAAATAAGCTGATGATCTTTTGTATTACACAGTCTCTTTTGTGTGTATTCACAGACCTCTCTATTTTCTCTCCTCTCACACTGTTCTCAGTACATAGCTCAGTCTGTTTAGTGTGATGTCACAGATCTCTATACTGCTTATTTGTTTTCAGTACATTCCTTTTTACTCACACCTCTCTTTGGCTCACTTCTTCTCTTCTTCTCTTCTTACACTTACTTCACTTTTAATCTGTTTATATATCACTTTGTCCGATTTTCATTCTGTCCCTATTTTTCTCTCTCAGTCTATGCAGACACAGGGATCTCTCTCCCTCAGAAGTCTAGAACTGTCTTCTCCCCATTGCCTTCTGGGAGTTCACAGTTATTACCAAAGTTAGTGGACTTGTTGCTATGCCACACACTCCTCCTTCCTGTCACTCCCGGCAACCACCAACCACTCCCAACTGTCACCTTTCCCTCAAGAAACATTTTTTTTTTTTAAATCTTTATAAATACTTTTAACAATTAACAAATTAAATTAACAAATTAAAAACATATAGATACACCCCAGGGTACTCAGATTTTGGGGCACCACACATACACACATATAATTGTTTTTATTGCATTGTGAGGACCCATGTCTGGAGCATTCCCTATGTGGACACCCCTGTCCTAAAGCTTTGTTAACAGGACAATCATATGGATATGTTTAGGAGCTGTTTGTCACCACAGTTACCAATTGAGATTTTCAGTTTAACGTAGATCAAAGAATTTACACGGACTGCATGGTGGGAAAGGGTTCATGTATTCCGGTATTTCAAAGGCTTCCATACACCAGCATACACAGACACATTGCCCTGGCTAGTTAAACAGGTTACACTGCGTATATTTCAACTAATTTTTATTTCTCTTTACAGGTTTTATACTGTTCTTTATGTAGAATTTCACAGCTAACCTTTTTCGATCTCTCAGCGTTGATGGTTCAGCCCTGATACATGCACCGCAATCATGCTTTCTGTGCATCCTGCATGTCCGAATAAACGTAATCATGTGCTTCTCCACAGCTTGGATCTTAGCTCTGTCCCAGGTCTTTACCACCTGAAAGGAAGCAGAGTTGTTCATTACGAATCTGAGAAAAACAGAGAAAGCAACATGCTCTTGCATGACAAAACCGTGTGCTACATCAACCTTTTAGACCCCTAGCTGGGCATTGGTCCTGAGTTGCCAAGTCCATCATATCTTTTCTGACATGGAAGTGAGGAGCAAACGCATGCCCATTTGTCTCACTGTTTCAGGGGATTACTCATAGTCTGACTCATCACTCTGTAGCTGGACCGCTTCTAAAAAAGAACAGATATGTAATTGATTGAGGTAAAAGTCAAAACCATACATCAGATACAAGATTTACCACTTGGATCAGTGTCCATCTCTTCTACATTCTCACCTTTGATTTCAAACCAGTCTTCCCCTCTTGAGAACCATTAAAAGTTTGTTTGTTTTTGGCGAGTTGGAGGTAACTTCTGGGAGGCGGTAATACTATCAGTGCACCCTGATGTTGTGCACAAGGAAATCTGCCAATTCATCCAATTCAGTCTCGTTTAGGTTGAGAATATTTGAAAGAGTTGTAACATAATTTTGAAGCCTTGAGGAAGACAGTGGAGTTTTAGCTTCACACTCTCTGGCATAGATGCGATATGCAATCGAGCTATTGAAATGTGACAACACAGCTGGTCTGGCAAACATAGACATTTTCGGTTTACACTCCAGATTCTTCATGCTTCTCTGCAAGAATTTCCACGCTTTGTGTTGCTGGTATCAGCAATTTTGGAACTTTTCTCTCTTGTTTCCCCTGGATTTCAATCCTTGTGAAGTGCCAGGAGAACTTCTTCCCAAGTTCAGAAAGCCCTAGGGCAACATCTTTCTGGAAATCTGAAGTATCTCTTAAAGAGAAGGTAGTCAACAGCATCTTGAAAATTTTCCCTTCCCTTTTTTGATTAAATAAGATTAAATGTGCCAGGCTGACCTTTGCAAGCAATGCCCAGTTTTGAAGCGAAGGTTTAGTGAATAAATTGCTTTGATACACTTGCTGTTTCTCATTGAGATGCAAGTGCATCTTTTTCACATCTTCAGTGAAAGGTAAGAGTTGAGCCAGAGTTTTCAAGGCAGTCGATGAGATCAGCACATTCCATCTTGTCTGATAGATCTTCCTGAAGTTGCGGGCATTTTTCACCGTAGCAGTGCAGCCATCATTGCTCAGTATTCCATAATGCTCGATATCTTTTGCAAGCCATGTCCGATCTTCAGTGCCAGTGAGGGTGTTTTAAATGTAACGGTTTCATCGTTATAGCCAGCTACCAGCTTGACCGTGTCTACTACATGCAGAAGGTTTGATGGAATGGTAAATTATTCCATCCTCTCCAAAAGGGTAGCTCTTCTGGCATGTAACAGTAACATCCCATTTCTCCAAGCTTCTGATGGATATACTCGTGTTTGCCAACATCTGACCTGACCCGGTTGAAGAGGTGCTGCCCCATCTGCATGATGCATCTGCCATTTTTGACTGTGAGCAAAATGTAATCTGTGGTCATGTCACTCAAGAGCTTCCAAAAGCCACCAGTGATGTCAGGTGGAACAGGCTGAGCAAAGGCACAGGGAGTGCACCTGTTTTCACCAGGTTTAGGTTTGTTGCACCTTTGGATTACCTTACAATGTGCATAGAACATGTCTTTGTGTTCCTTCGCTTTGTTCCACCCGTAATGGTGTATCACCGCTGCTGTTGCTGGTGTTTGAACCATTCTTTTCTGCAGGGTCAGGGACATACTCATCTCCACTGCTCTCCAGGCTATAGCTGGAGCCACCACTGGGCTATGTCAAATGTCCGTATGAGCCAACATCTGGTGGTGGAGAGCACACACTTTTCCCGCCATGTCAAAAACACAAACACATCTTTTGGTTCGACAAAAGTGACCCGTTGGGACATGCCAGGTTTCAATACCGAGTATATTCTCCTGCATTGACTCCTGCATTAGTAAGGTTCTTTGGGACCTCATTTGTTTGGCCCCTCTATGACTGAGGTGCCCCCAGTGTTGGTGTGTAAACAGGTCAATGTCCCCACAAGTAAAGGAATACAAGTACACATACACATACACTAGGCTTAATTTCATGAGAAGCCAATTAGCCTACCAGTATGTTTTTGGAGTGTAGGCGGAAACCGGAGCACCAAAAAGAAATCCACGAAACATGTGGAAAACATACAAACTTCACACAAACAGGGCTCTAGTCGTAATCATAGTCAACGATAAATGAATGTTTACAGCACCAGGAGATGAATGAATGTTCACATAACACTTCCTACTAACTTCATATTTGTATTTCAAAGTTCTAATGCTGCAACAATTGTCAATATTGCAAGATGCCATTTTCAATACTCTCCTGAGATAAACTGATATATCACCCAGCAATATCACTCACTGAAATAATTAACTTTTCTGCTCCTTTCTATTTGAAAACGAAAAATATATTTCAGTTATTTCTAGCCTATATACTTGTGAGCTGAAGATTTCAGCTGATAGGTATCAAATGAGTTTGAAATGATACTAGTGTGGGCCATACACCCGCATACACAGACACATTGCCATGGCTGGTCAAACAGGTTAAACTGCGTATCATTTCAACTAAATCTATTTCTCTTCCTTCCCCTAGTCACTATAACAGTGCTTAGCAGGCTGCTGTGATTTCTATTAGTGTTACTTTGTTGCAACAATGTTGCTGCACTCTGCAAGGTGCCCTTTATTATAGCAGCTGAAAATATGATCTGATTGATTTATTAAAGCACGGACACGTTTTGTTTTTTTAGGTTCACTCTGCAAAACAGTTTTGCTTACCCACTGACCCCAATGCCTTCACCAGGGGCTGATCTAGAATTTTATTTTATGGGGGGCGATTTAGGGGGGGGGGAGGGTGGGCGATTTAGTCCCCGCCTCCCTTTTGACAGCTAAGGCTGCCTGCGGCTGCACACTATGTGCACGTCCGTTAGGCAGAGACAGACAGGGAGATCGTGCTGCCCGGCCTTTCTGATTGTTTTTAAAGCACAATTAGAGCAGCCAGGCAACACACTCTCCCTGCCTGTCCCTGCCCAATGGACCTGCACATTACGTGCAGCAGTCGGCAGCAAGACCCTGCTGCGCCCCTCCCCCCCCCCCCCCCCCCGATCCGCCACTGGCACTCACTTGCAGTGTCAGAAAAAATGCACTGCAACGTAATCACCATTGACTGCAAGGGAAATTGCAAGCGGGTATGAGGCCATTGGGACCCCATAACTGTATACATAGCATTAATAAAACACTAATGAAAGCATGTATTAGGAAGACAGTGGGCTTAGTGCTGCAGCCAATCAGAAAAACCCCTGAAAAACTTTTCTGATCTTACTAAACCAATGGTAAAATAGGGATACAACAATCAGTGAATATCTTCTTTAAGGCTGTCATTTTAATTTCACTTTTACAAAATGTCAAGCAAGAAAATGATGTTGTATGTATTACTTCATGTGCCCTGTGCTATCTATTCCAGGGGGTAAATGTATCAAGGTCCGATTTTTGCAGCGTTTTAAAATCGCTGCAAAGCGCTGGTGATAACCCGCCATTTTCGCCCTCAAGTCGCCAGATGGATTAAACTGCGATATTCACTCTGATCTTCAAAATCTCTGGTCATCTCTGGCGATTTGCTGCATTATCAAACTCTCCCGTGTTCAGCTAAGTCTCCAGTGTTGACCTTATTTAGCAGCGTGATTACTAAACACATCACTGTTACACTGCCCCTGGCTATACAGCCGGAGATCCCAGCAGTTGTCAAATGTTTAAAAATAGATAAAAGTTTTTTTAAAAAATGCGTGGGGTCCCCCTGTCCGAGCACTATTAACACTAGTGCTGCCAGCCTACTGCTGGTTACGTGAAAAATCGGGGAAAAAGTTTGCACGGGGTCCCCGGATTTTCCCGTAAGTAGCAGTAGTCTGGCAGCAATAGGGTTAATAGAGAATAGAGGGGGGACCCCACGCATTTTAAAAAAAACCTTTTATCTATTTTTAAACATTTGACAGCTGCCGGACCTCCGGCTGTATAGGCAGGGCAGTGTATCAGTGTTGTATTTACTAATCATGCTGTAAGCAAGCAGCGTGTTGTATGTAGAGATTTTTAAAGCAAACTCAGGGGAGTTTGCTTAAACGCAGCTTCATGCATTTGAGATTTGTATAGCTGCAGTGGCAAACAGTCGGGACTTTGATCTCTATTGATTTTGGAAATAGCGAGTTTGACAGAAACACATTTCTGGCGATTTTACATGAAATGTCAGCTTCATACATCTGCGAGTTTCAACTCTCCCGAGAAAATCGCTGGATCTGCAAAATCGCACCTTGATACATTTACCCCCAGGCCACCAAACGAAAGCATAGTTCACTTCATTTCACCTTTATGTCCCAGTGCTGATAGTCAATGAAAGGAGGTTGTAAGATGAATTTAAGGTTCACACATTGAAGACTAACTATATATAATTCATTTACAGTGCACTGGTTCAATAGAGCTCCGCAATATAAACTACAAACTTTGACCCCCAGCCCTGTATTCATGGTAAAACAAATAAGTCAATGGAGCCTTTGTAAAACAAGAACATTGACTCTCTCTCCTTTATATAGTTTCCTATGGTCTTTATGTCTATCGTGTCCCCTAAAGTGTGTCCCACTGGCCTGTTCATCATAATGCAGCTGATAACAGTATCATCTCTTCAAAGCCAGAGCACGGCCGGAACATCTCCACTAACGGAGCTTTTTCAGCCTTTGTTCTGCTAGCTCCGTGAAAAAAATCAATTCCCTGCCTGTCACTGACACAGATAGAGGCATATATACAACCACTATCTGCATCCTTGTCTTCTCGGGTAAGAGAACACATGCCAGTTATTATACCTCATTACAAATTCTGATTTTAAAAGTGTAATATTATATTTTCAATTTCCATATGATGTACATTTTTACTTATCATGGATCATATATGACCTAGAACTATACTTTTTTTTGTTTCTCTGCTTTTAATTTGTGCCTTCCAATAAGCAATTCCCTGGGGGTAAGTTTATCAAGCTGCAAGTTTGAAGAAGTGGAGATGTTGTCTACAACAACCAATCAGATTCTAGCTGTTCATTTTGTAGAATGTACTAAATAAATGATAACTAGAATCTGATTGGTTGCTATAGGCAACATCTCCACTTTTTTCAAACCTGCAGCTTGATAAATTTACCCAGTTGCACTATGTAAAAGGATGGAGGCATACAGAAGGAGTGCACTTATTTGATGCAAGAGGTGAGTTGTGTGAACACATGGATATACTGTGCCAGACTGGTCCAGTCCACTTACATAGTGTGTGTGTGTGTGTGTGTGTGTGTGTGTGTGTGTGTGTGTGTGTGTGTGTGTGTGTGGAGAATGGTTGTATGACAAGTGTTGTATTGATAATTTGAAAACAAAGATAGCGCTGCTTTTTGCGGAGAGGCTAGTTCCTTTCTGCTTTGAACACACAGGTAGTAATTAATGTTGGGCACTGTGGGTGTGTATAGGTGCACACACAACAATTGCAATTCAGCCCGGCATCTGAACTAAGTTTGCAACTCCTTTGTATGCCCTACCTGTGTACAACCCATACGGAAATTTGCAAATTCAGGTATGAGGAATCTCTTCCCATATTCCTCTGGCCGTCCGACCCGTGATGTGCCTACCCATTCTCCAGACAGGGGAAGCAACTTAAATCGTGTCCTTCTCATACTTTATACAGACTACCATAAACATCTGTATATGACTTGTATATGAGTTATATGCACAAAAAGGAGAATTACTGTATGCATATTATATTGTGATTACACAATATGGATTATTGAAGGGATACACAAGCTGCGTCATTAATGAGTCTGGTCTCTCGGTTTTTAGGTGTCAACTACATTGAAGCTCCTCCCACATCATTAGTACAGTGCCCTGATGTGACCTCATACAGATCAAACAGGTGTGAACACAGTCATCTCAGCTCTGTGACATCACTGGCCCCGCCCCTGTGTAAATCCACCAATCCACACATTTTATTTTTCTTTAAATTAAAGGGGAAATATTATTGTATTATATTATGGGGCCAATATATAATTATTTTAAGGGGAAAATACTATTTGATTGCTAATGAGGGCAATCATTATCATTATTTAATATTTACTACATATTGCCCCCATTGTAATAATAATACAATAATTTTTCCCCATTAATATAATGGAAAATAAAATTTGCGCCGTAAAATAATTGTGCGTTTTATTTTGCCCCTTAGCCAATAAATAATGATTGTCCCCATAATTCACATGTCAATGGTTCCTCCTCATTGGTTCTGGCACTACAGCTCAAACTATGCAGTATGAACACAGTTTCCTCTCACAACCACCTGTTTTATTCTGACGGTTTGTGAACCAGCAGCTTAGTAATTCTGGCTGTTTGTATTCTGATCATGGTAAAAATCAGGATGGCGATCTGTGAAGTGGTGCTTTGTGAAACTGTGGTTTACAGCCGATATACAGGTAGTTCGACCTTTAGTAAATGCGGCAATTTTGAAACCGACGGGAAAACCATAGAAAATTGGCATTTTAAGCAAACCGTCCTTTAGTAAATTTACCCCTAAGATCATTTTGGTGAAACACTGAAAGTGAAATAGAAAATACATAAAGAGCTTAAAATAAATTTTGCAAAAACAATTAGATATAGGTATGAATTATTTAATTATTTTGCAATTATTGTTGATCTAGCTAAAGCTTGTTTTTATTTGGCAGTAAATGTAGTACTAGGTTTGAGAACAGGTTGTGGCTCAAACATTTTCTTACCCTCATCTTTTAAAACAAGAGTAAAAGATTAAACCAGGTTTGGACAATCTGTCCAGTAGCGCTCCAGGTGAAACTACAAGCCCCAGCATGCTTTGCCATTAGATAGCCAGATGACAATTGTCATGGTATGGTGGGACTTGTAGTTTCCCAATACCTAAAGAGCCATAGGTTGGCCAGGCCTTGATTAGAGGTACTCAAAAAATGGAATTACTGACTAAAAATTGTGAAACCAATATAAAATGTATTCTGCTGTGTGTTATGGAAAAACTACAGAGAACTGTTCCACGATCTTGTAACATGTAACGTCATACACCTTGATAGGATGTTAACAAGCAACAGTTACTTGGCAATCTTTCCCGTTAGTGAGAAGCACTTAAGGAAATGGCATACTGCAGGGATGTATTGATTCCAGCAACTGCTATTCAGGTTAGCAATCAATGCTCCTAGTGGTAAATAACAGCATTGGACTGGCTGGTCTTTCTAGCAATGATTACTGATTTGTTCCCGACTCTGTAACCTGATCCCAAGGGAAAAATATTAAGAGGAGCATCGATGCAAAAAGCAAAAGTTGAACCAATCTGAAGGAGCATTTTGTTTAAACAATTCTGTAAAGAGCAACAGAAGAGAGCGAGAGAGCGAAGGGCAACAGAATTTCTCGCTTTTTGCTTGATTCATGTCTGAACGCAGCTTACACGTAAGTTGAGTGTTTGAAAAGAGCGCAGAATTTGTGTGCAGTTCCGGGTGTATTCAAATCCAAGCGTATCTCAAGATACATTTTGATTTGAATCTGGGTGTAAGTACGCTCAGCCTAAACAGTACTTGCCGTACGCCGACACACATAACAGACAGCGGTATACTCACATGCGTAAGTACTATAAAAGTTTGTATCAGAAAGCATAAAACTTTTATTTGATATAAAAATAACAATTATTAACAGTATAATAATTTCTATAAATATTTATATTCAAATATATTTTAAAAAAAATGTTACAATAATTAATAAAGATGATTTCAATTCATAACGTACATACAATGCATTTTAAAAAGTATACATTAACTTCATATAGTTGATCGGTGATAGCTAGTGGCACACATACGTGTCTTTTTTAAATCAAAATCTATGATGTGTCAGACATCACTATTAGTCGGCGCTTACACCTGCCCTGCGAGCTGGCTCGGATACCTTAAGTTTGGGTGGGCTCGGTTTCCCGAAAACCGAACCCACCCGAGCCCACCCGCCCATTTCTAGTTTAATGAGTGAGGAGATGCCAACATCTGCAGAAGTGTGATGGCACCATACTGGTCTTTTATGTTAAAGGCAAACATGTCTGTAGCCTAGGAAACATTTCCATGAGCATCTACATATAGTTTAATGAACACTGGCTTCAACAAAATGGCCGCAGTCACTTTTGTCTCTAGTGTATTATTTTTTTTTTATAGTTTTCTACCTAGTGCTCTAGTGTTTGGCTGAAATAGAAAATGCAGAAAATAAATGACCTGTTATCATCTGCAGCCTGATGGGCATCACTGGATAAGTAACTACAACACTAAGAGTAATAGTTTTTATTTTAATTGGGTGTAAGGGGAGATTAATATTAGTTTTGTAGAGCAATATTAATTGGGATAAATGGTCAGATTTAGTTAAACCAGTATTTACATTAATGTACAGCTTACTTTATGCCTCATTCTATTTTATGTAATATTTTATAACATTAATGTGCATTTTACTGTTCTTATTACAGTTTTCATACCTGACTATTGCACTACTGCCTAATTTTTGTTTTGTACGCAATTCTGAACTGTTTTGTTATGTTTAATGCATGGACACTGCACAATACCACTTCTCTTTATGTAATTTCTATCCTATATATATATATATATATATATATATATATATATATATATATATATGCACAGCACAGTACCACTTCTATTTATTTCATGTTTATGATGTACATACGGACACTGCTCATTACCACTTCTCTTTATGCAATTCTTCTGCTGCACATATGGACAATGCACAGTGTCACTTCTCTTTATGTAATTTTCATGCTGTACATTTAGGAAAATCTCTCCTGCCCATGCACCTGCAAAGGTCTAGGGGGTAAATGTATCAAGCTGAGAGTTTTCCGGCGGGTTTGAAAAACCAATCATATTCTAGCTATCATTTATTTAGTGCATTCTACAAAACGACAGCTAGAATCTGATTGGTTGCTATAGGCAACATCTCCACTTTCCAAACCCGCTGGAAAACTCTCAGCTTGATACATTTACCCCTAGGAATCAAAGCAGTGGCCATGGTTTTTTTTAAAAAAAAGAAAAAGAATTAAAGTTAAACCTAAAATATTAAAATAAGTTAGAATTACTGGGGTTTCACAGAAATGTCACGATCAGGATCAAAATTCCAGGATATTGGGAATAAAACCGACAAGTGGTAACAAAGGAGAGAAAACCTCTCAGTAGCTGCTTCTGCACTAGTTGTTAGATTACGTCTTACACTCTGTGACTCAACCAAACATCTTATTTACAGTCAAAGAATTTCACTACAAAAAAGTGTCCGTTGACTGTTTATTTGCAGCAAGTTTATCTTTGTGCTTTGTTCCAAAATCAAACAGTTGGAATCACCTCTCTACAAATACTGCATTTGCCACTGCGCATTTACTGCGGGCGGCTTCCTGGTTTGATGGATAGTGAGAGGACTTTTGATGACTGAAACACTGTTAGGCTCAGTACACACTACAGCCGCTTATCAGGCCAATCACATGACTGTTTGGCCCAATGTCGCATTAGAGTGTACACTGCAACGAAGAACGAATATTGTTTCATTTGATTCCTAAACTGAACCAAAAATCTCGTTCAATGATGGAATGATGTCGTTCCAGGTCTGCAGTGTGTATGCACTCAGGACCGGCAGTGTCCATAGATCTCTATGGAGTGTGCAGAGTCACCATCTTTTCAGCCGATGGTTATGACAATTGAAGAGCACAGATCTGAGGGTAAATCTTGTAAAACGTGTATAGTGTGTACACAGGAATCGGCTGCTGATCGGGACTTTATTTTTGATAAAATCGTTAAAGATATCACATCTGGAGAAATTTTCTGTAGTGTGTACCCAGCCTTGACCAAATCTCACCCTCACCCTGTTGGGACCTTTTTGTGACCTGAATTGGAAAGTAGACTCAGGGCTAGATTTACTAAGCTGCGGGTTTGAAAAAGTGGGGATGTTGCCTATAGCAACCAATCAGATTCTAGCTTTCATTTATTTAGTACATTCTACAAAATGACAGCTAGAATCTGATTGGTTGCTATAGGCAACATCCCCACTTTTTCAAACCCGCAGCTTAATAAATCTAGCCCTCAGTCTCTTGTCAGTGAAGGACCATAGAATCTTTGGGGGGAGAGTTCAAATGGCCGCGTTACTGTCAAAAGTAACACGACCTGCGCACTATTACCGTTATTACGGTAATAGTGCTCTTAAATACTGTTATTATGGTAGTTTCAACGCCGGCTTTTTACCTGCAGGACTTGCATGTGATTTTTTTCCATCCTACATCACTAAAGGGAAAACGAGCACAAATACTATTGGCCAGTCTCCCGATATAGGAAACAAAGGGTTGGCGGAAGAAAAGTCTACACATTTGCACAGGTTTTCTTTTATCTATTTTTAACAATTTATTTGATTGCTTTTGATGCCTATGTTTTAGGGCTATATCCGCTTGACTTTATTTATCTACCACAGATCCGTCAGACTATAACCCATGCCATATAAAGCTGAGTTGGTCTGCCGCGCCCTACCTTGTGTTTGTAAAGTCGCGTCCAATTACACACCGCTCTTTAGTATCCTGAAGGAGGTGATGGAGCAGCTTTGGTTACGCTCAGTCTTGTTATGATAATGTCACGCATATATCTCAAGCACACAAAGGAAAAGCTCTCTAACCCGATTCTGAATGCCAAATGTATAATTCAAAATGTCTGTGTAGAAAATGTCTTTCTTTCTAGCGTTATTTTGTACAAGTCTTTCACCAACCAAAGTAGAGTTGTAGCTGTGAGAACAGATGTACACAATGATATAAATAGGCTCAATCAGCTCTGAAAATGTCAAGCAAGAAAATGAAGTTGTTGTAGGAGACATGATGCTTGTTTGTTTAGTTCTATAAAAAAAAAGAGCATAAAAGGTCACTTAATTTGTGCTCTTTGGCCTTCTCAAATGGCAATCACTGAAGAAATCCAGTTATTGGTGAAGTCAAATTGGAGAAATAGGATATATATATAGATATATACATATATATATATATATATATATATATATATATATATCTATCTATCTTTATATATAGATATATATATATATATATATATATATATATATATATATATATATTATATCTCTATCAATATATATATATATATATAGCATCTGGCATCTTATATATAGTGTACTGAAGTGAACAAATTGTTGGCCTGTTTTGATGAAGATTTATCCTTTGCTTGATTTCCTCAAAACCTTTTTACTTACTAAAATATATATCTTACACATAGATTAGTCTGCATGTTAATGACAGATCTCACATCAGGCCCCGTAGTGTGTGTAATATGATAAATGCAGAATAGCATGATATGATTGGTACTAGTAGGTGATGCCCTGAAGCTGATAATGACAATTCTGGGAGGTGACTAATGAAAATTAAAGAAAGATTGCATGTTCATGGTATAACAGATCAGACAAGAGATGAGAGAGTCATCAATTTAAAATGAAAAAGCTTCCTGCAAATCAACATCAACAAAGATGGCGGCTTAGCGTAAATACCATGTCACACATAGGGGGGAATTCAATTCCCCCCAGAAAAACCGCCGTGGTAAGTGTATTACCATTAATACGGTAATTTCAACGCCGACATTCTGCTTGCGGCAGGGAGTGTTGAAGCTACCGTATTAACGGTAATTAAGCGCACTATTACTGTAATATCGGTAATAGTGCGCAGGTCGCGTTACTTTCGACAGTAATGTGGCCAATTAAATTCCCCCCATAGAGTGGAATTCACAAATTTATTAACATGATATTCACAGTATTTACACTGTTTTGGGCATACCTCCCAGCTGGCCCGATTTTGACGGGATAGTCCACTCGCCATCAGAATAATAAATTAAGTCTTCAAGCGAGTGCCAATAGTAGGCACAGAATAATTCAAGTGCACATTTTAGAGGGCACATGGTTGCTAACACACCCGAGAATACTCAAGGGTCAACTCAAGGAGTGATGGCTATTTCTCACACCCTCCTTAAGCCAAGTCAGAAATCAAATGTTCTTAAATCTAAGTGCAACACCCGCTCCAAGACACTGGTGTCCCACAACTCCCATGTCACAAACTGGGCACCCCTCTGCTAGATTGCCCCTTCTCATGCCCGAAGGGTGGACAAGATTCAGGGACCACCCTTGTAGCGCTGGGTGCTCCTCCTGCAGGTACGCACTCTCCCCTACCTCTAGCACAGGTTCTTTTGAATGGGGAATGGAACCCATAACCTGACTTCACACATAATGATCAGCAGTCCTCCTTTTCTCATATACCCTGGCCTGCCTATGCGGGTAACCCCCCCCCAGTATACAGTGGCTCCACGCCCTTTCAGCCAGGTGCTATTCTGGATCCCACATTATCTAATCAAGATCAATATCCTCCCCAACATGGCAGAATATTCCTCCTTTTAATTCCCCAGCAGTATGGGCCCTTCCTTACCCGTCTCCGGTATCACAAGGGGGACGCAGTGTTTTGTCGCAGTGGGAGGTTCCCTATCCCCTGCTGGGGAGAGACCTGTCCCATGTTTATTCTGCCTCTTCCTCATTCCTGCAAGGCCCCTTTCCAGATGCCTACTCCCTTTTTTGCAGGCGACGCACTGGCTCATCCACCAGCTCCTGGTTTTCGTCTTAATCCGAAACCAGATGGGGTTGATCCTCCCTCTCTTGGTTGTTCGGAACAAGTTGGTGTATGTATGTCAAATGTTTTGCTCTACCTAATATATCTTCTCGTCTAGTAATGCAGGTACAACAAGGAGGAGAAACGGCAGCGGCTAGAGGAATAGTTTCGCTATCGCAGTCTACAACGGTGACCAGCGGAGAAGAAACGGTGCAAGTAAATATCACAACGGATAATGTGCCTCAAGATAGAGCCTCACAACAAGGACAAGGGTTCCCGGGTTCCACAGTTGGTGAGAATATTTTTTTATCTTCACAACAGTCTCACACACATAGCGCCCCAATGTCATCTACTCATGATAATTCGTCTGAGGACGTGCAAGGTTCGCGCAAGCTGCTAAAGTTACTGAAAGATCACTTAGTTCAGCCCACTAAGGTGGCGCCTTCAGTAACAGCTCCTCGTGCGGCGATAGGTGGCCCCATGGTACGCCGTGATAATATGGCTCTTTTAACAGGAGTGAGACCCTGCATAAAATATAGGATTAAAAAGGGAATATATGTGGATATGTTTTCCTTGACAAAGCAATCCAAAAAAGCTTTGACTGCAGCTTGCAGTAAATAGGGCATAGGTGAGGATGCATATCGTACTTTTAATAATTGGTTGTCCGGATACTGCATTTTCGCAGCATGTTATTTAGAAACTAGACCTGAGGCTCTGGTTGATGTTTGGCGTTATCTCCATCTGATAACAGAAATGGTAATTAACGATGGGGCTAATGTCTGGCGAGCTTAGACATACGAGGAGGGTTTTAGGGAGAAAGCCAGTGGTCTGGAATGCATTCCTCTGGAATGCAAGGATGTAGAAACCTGGATGAAGCTTATGCGTCCTTCTGGTGGTGCTCAAATAGGAAGAGAAAGGTTTCCAGGAGATGGGGGGCATGGCCCCCCAGAAGGGAGCAAAACAGATGCTTTGCTTTCAATAACTCCACCTGCGGCAGGGTGCAGGGAGGATTCATGCAGATACAGACATATCTGCGCAATCTGTCGATGTTCACATCCCGCACTGGATTGCACCAGGAATACAGCGGGTACTGGTATTTCTAGCAAGGGCATGAAGGGATTTTTCCCGTTTCTCCATGGATTAAGGCCTAATTATGGGCCTCTGGGGTTTTGCAGGTTTTTTGTCCTTCATATGGGTTACCGCTCACCAGGACCGGACTTGGACTAAAAATCAGAACTGGCAATTGAAGCATACAGGGCCACCTCTGTTGATGAGCAGGAAAAAACTGTGTGCCACTGAGCAGCGGCAGCGCCGTCAAGGAGTAGCCACATTATGTTGGGGGCGTGGGCAACATGGGGCATTGATACATACATTAAAATAAAACATTACATTTATCAGACCCTCCACATCACGCCACCCCACCCCAGAAACACACCAGTCCACTGTACTTGTTATCTATGCTTCTGATGCTGCTGACATAGACAGAGTTACCATAGACAGAGTGAAAATGATGGTTTTAAAGCGGCAGTAGCCAGACCCTACACCATGTATAATGGCATACAGAAGTGGGGTCCGAGTATTGCCGCTTTAAAACCGGCATTTTCACTCTGTCTATAGTAACTAGAGATGGTCACTGACCCCCGTGTTTTGGTTTTGGATTCGGTTTTGGATCTGGATTACCGTCGTGTTTTGGTTTTGGTTTTGCAAAACCGCCATTGCGTGTTTTGGTTTTGGTTTTGGTTTTGTTTGGTTTTGTTTTGCAATTTGTTATAAAAATTACATTTATTGGTGCTAAAATAACATAATTTAGGTATTATTTTGTAGCTACATTATTATTAACCTCAGTAACACTAATTTCCAGTCATTTTTTATTCAATTTTGAACACCTCCTATGTCACAATATGATTTTCATACACTTGAAAAGAAAAATTGTTTCAGTTCTTGCCAGTGATAACAAAAAGGCCATTGTCATGCCTGGGCATAAGACTAAAAATCCACCTCTTAAGTGTGGAATTATTTTTACACGAATCCTGGCAAGAGTTGTCTATCCATTTGTAGCATTTTTAAAGCCACACTCAGTAGAGGTAGGGACCTTAACCATCTGGGATCCTCATCCATGTTTCGTCATTTTTCAGCGAGTTATTGGAAAACTGTTGGGAAAATCAGAAACTTCGGTTAAAAAAAAAATAACAACAAGCATTCCAGCATAATCTACCTCCCTTCTCTCATCTACATCCCAGCACCTGCAGTCTTCCCCCCCAACAATTGGCAGTTAAACAATCCTCTGCAAGAGGAAGCAAGAATGAAACCTGTCACCCAGTCGCAAAGCGGATCACAGACGCCCTGGGTACTATGCTAGTGTTAGATCTGCGTCCAATGTCCACTATTAATACAGTTGGTTTAAGACATTTAATTGAGGTGTTATGTCCCTGTTAGCAAATGTCATCACTATACCATTTTACTAGAAAAGTTAATTCTCTCCTGTACCGGAAAGTTCCTAAAAATGTCATTATTGGGTGACAAAATGGTATTCTACCCACTGTACACTTAACCACAGATATGTGTACAAGCGTAACTGGGCAAACAAAAGATTATATGACTGTGAAAGCCCACTGGGTTGGTCATTCGCCTTCCCCAGCATGGACAGCAGCAGCATGTACCCAGGTACATCACATTTTTGAGAAGTAGGCTACTCTGTGTATCAGCAGCTTCACTAAGAGGCATACAGCTGACAAACTGTTCCAAAAACTAAGGGATGTCATTGAAAGATGGCTAATCCTGCTTGGAGTCTCCTGAGGATATGTCATTTCTGATTACGACCCCAATATTGGTCCAGCATTACAGCGGGGCTGAATTCCATCACATTTCCTGTTTTGCACACACTATCAACTTGGTGTTACAGAACTTTTGAAAAATGACATGCAGGAGATGCTGTTTGTGTCCATAAACATTTAGGGTCAATTTGTGGTTTCTGCAACAGCATGTAGGAGAATGCAGCAGCTGCAAGAAGACTAGCATTTGAGGGGAATATACTTTAGTCCAGCGAAGTAGTTACCTGTGAAGAAAGTGCAGACACGGTTAGCTTGAGTCAAGTGATTGCCTTAATAATAGATTTTGAAAAGGTGCTACATAAAATTATAGTGTGCAATAAAACAAAGTAAATGTGCTAACTATATTTTAATTGTAGATGAAATACTTAATTTTCTTTGCAAGGATCCCAGACTTATCAACATGTTGTTGGGACGTCTTCTCCTTCAGTTTCTCTGGCAACTGCTTGTAGTAAAAGAAATTGCTTTCCCAAGACACCCAGTGGTGATGCAGGTGAGTCCGCTAAACATTTTGATATTTGCTGTGCTGTAAAAGAATTGCCCAAAAACCGTGACAGCTCTGCCCTAAAATCAACTAGTCATTCCCTTTGGAAGGCCATTATCAGCAATTACATCATACTACACAGACTTCTATGATATTGGGATATTGGGATGAATTAGTATTGTTGGAGGAAGATTATCACTAAACCCTGCCACCTCTCCAGTTTCGCAGTGAGCTATGGTACAATAAAATGTAACTGCAGATTTAGACCAAGACTGTCAGCCCTATTATTTCTATTTCAGCAATTACAATTAGCAATGGAGCAATGGAGCTCTTCTCTTTGGGTGTTACCTATATAACGCAGCACAATTTGCCTGCAAATTCTACAGACAAGCCTGCTTGTCTTCCTCTCCATCAATGACTCTTAGCAATTGAGCACTCGTCTTTGGGTGTATATTACACCCAAACATTATTAGTGAAAATTATGAAAAATACAGTTTAATCCCTGATAGGCCCTCCACCATCCTTTGCATGTTAATAGTAGGATTGGTTGGAATTATGGTCAAGGTCACACATTTTTTTGACAAATCCTTCAAACCAGCCCAGATGTCAAACTGTTGTGGTCTGCCCCCTGCGTCATCCCTGCTTGTGTTTGGAAAGTGCATATTGGTGCCAGAACCTCACATGCCAGAACTGCTCCCACTGGTGCCACACTGCTGCAGGACTTACACAATCAATCGCATCCTCATCGTCGGATACCCAAATCTCCCCCACATCCTCTTCTAAAGACAAAGTGTCATCCTCACTTGGTGTATCACCGGCTACACTCGGGCTGTTCAGGCACACATCAGCAGAACTGCTGAAAGGGCCTTTCTTTATGGGTAGACTAACAGAATGGTCACGATTAGACATCCCACTGTTGCATGGACTCTCCACAGGGATTGTTGTCATTTGTGAATCAGAGCAAATATTCTCCTGTAATGCCTCACTGTTATCTTGCAGCTCGGCTTTGACGCGTAACAGTAGTTGTGCACCAATTGTAGGCTGGGTAACTTTTTGGGATCTGCCACTAATAGCCAAAGGTGAAGGCCTCATTCTCTCTTTGCCACTGCGTGTGTAGAATGGCATGCTTGCAATTTTTTTTTTATCGTCACTTAACTTTTGCTCAGTTACACTTCTTTTTCGCTTCAATACAGTAAATTTTTTTGGGGTTTTTGTTTTTTGCACTAATTTGAAAACACTCTGTTGTTTGATATCGCCTTGGCCAGATGACGTACTGGGAACACTAACATCAGGACTGGTGACAGAACCTGGTTGCTCATTCAGATCATATGTGGACTGCTTTGAATCCATTCTGAGCGCAAACCACTGGGGAGTGCTAAAAATTATTTAGTAGATTCTGCTGACAGTTATGACTTTTGACAGCCAGAAATATTAATGCACAATTAGGGAGGACACCCCAAAAGCACTGAGGAGTGCTAAAAATTATTTAGTAGATACTGCTGACAGATATGACTTTTGACAGCCAGAAATATTAATGCACAATTAGGGAGGACACCCCAAAAGCACTGAGGTGTGCTACAAATTATTTAGTAGATACTGCTGACAGATATGACTTTTGACAGCCAGAAATATTAATGCACAATTAGGGAGGACACCCCAAAAGCACTGAGGAGTGCTACAAATTATTTAGTAGATACTGCTGACAGATATGACTTTTGACAGCCAGAAATATTAATGCACAATTAGGGAGGACACCCCAAAAGCACTGAGGAGTGCTAAAAATTATTTAGTAGATACTGCTGACAGATATGACTTTTGACAGCCAGAAATATTAATGCACAATTAGGGAGGACACCCCAAAAGCACTGAGGAGTGCTAAAAATTATTTCGTAGATACTGCTGACAGAAATGACTTTTGACAGCCAGAAATATTAATGCACAATTAGGGAGGACACCCCAAAAGCACTGAGGAGTGCTACAAATTATTTAGTAGATACTGCTGACAGAAATGACTTTTGACAGCCAGAAATATTAATGCACAATTAGGGAGGACACCCCAAAAGCACTGAGGAGTGCTACAAATGATTTAGTAGATACTGCTGACAGATATGACTTTTGACAGCCAGAAATATTAATGCACAATTAGGGAGGACACCCCAAAAGCACTGAGGTGTGCTACAAATTATTTAGTAGATACTGCTGACAGATATGACTTTTGACAGCCAGAAATATTAATGCACAATTAGGGAGGACACCCCAAAAGCACTGAGGAGTGCTAAAAATTATTTAGTAGATACTGCTGACAGATATGACTTTTGACAGCCAGAAATATTAATGCACAATTAGGGAGGACACCCCAAAAGCACTGAGGAGTGCTACAAATTATTTAGTAGATACTGCTGACAGATATGACTTTTGACAGCCAGAAATATTAATGCACAATTAGGGAGGACACCCCAAAAGCACTGAGGAGTGCTAAAAATTATTTAGTAGATACTGCTGACAGATATGACTTTTGACAGCCAGAAATATTTATGCACAATTATGGGGGACACCCCAAAAGCGCTGGGGAGTGCCAAATATGAAGAAAAAAATAATAAACCTCTATCCTCCTCTCTGCACTAGCGATTTTGGTTAGAGCAATTGCAAGAACAATATTGTATTTTCTGTCCCTGCTCTAATTAGCCTATGACTACACCCTGCTCTCTCCCTCTGTCAAATGGCGATGGATTGCTGTGGAGGCGTGTATTTATAAAGTTGAAGTATCGCGAGAACCGAGCCCCGAGATCCGACGACGTCACAATGACGTTCGGCCTCGATTTGGATTCGGAATGGGCGGGAGAGTACCGAGCTGCTCAGCTCGGTATTCGGATACCCAAAGTTCGGGTGGGTTCGGTTCTCGGAGAACCGGACCCGCCCATCTCTAATAGTAACTGACGTAATTTCCTACTGTAGCTCTTTAGGCCATTCGGATATTACACTGCCCGGTCATTTAAACCTTCGTAAAAAGTTATTATCTGTTATATAGTATGAAGTCTTTTTATTATTATTGTGCTTATACCAATTGTTATTGTCGTTTCGTTTAAAAGTATGCCGTCTTTCCAATACCCGTTAACCCGTATGAATTATAACACAAAAGTTATTAGGTGCAATGGCAGGGGTATTAACACTGAGCATTTTAAGAATTCATCTGTGAATTCCACACATAACATATTATTTATTTAAGCCTTGTCCACCCTTTCAGCATCCCTCTCCATTGCATTTGACAGCTTCCTAGCTTTGTGAAGAACAAAGTTTGCCTAAATAATAAAAATCTAAGCAGTTTTAAAAGGAATAGTAAATACCTTTATCTTACGTGAGAACCAGCCTGTGAGACACATAGGCTCAGTAGGCATGTACAGACCTGTCTGATACCTCCTGATCCTGTGCCCGTGAAGAGGGCAAAAATGGATCCGGAGGCTGCCGCTGTGCCCCTGGAGGGGCTGAAGATGGCCCTGGCTGCTGTGCCCATGAATAGGGCGAAGAAAGAAGAGGACATTTACTTACCGTTCCAACGATCCAGCATTGGTAAGTATTTGCTTCTTTCCGCAGGTCTGGGCAGCGGAGGAAGGATGAGCCAATCAGGACTCACCTTTCTCTACTGGCCAATTAGCGGCCGGATAGGTGAGCCAATCGCGGCTCACCTCTAGCCGTTTGAAAGATTGGCGCCGCGGCGAGCCAATCAGCACTCGCGGCGGCGCTCAGTGATGACGTATCGCCGGTGGGTATATAAGCCGCCAGCCGGTGCTTTCTTGCCAGTAGTTTGTTGGCGGAGTAGAGAGAGGACGTTGTGGAACGTCCGAGGAGATCTTCAATCAACAAGACACCGGAAGTGGCAGGGTGCCCTTGTCAGGGCAAAGAGCGACCCTGCCACTTGTAATCACCGCCGGAGACGTCGGCGGGGAGCCCTTGTCAGGGCTAAGAGCGCCCCCGTCCAGAAGATAAGAAGAGGGCCGCGCTGGAGATGCCAGCGGGGAGCCCTTGTAAGGGCTGAGAGTGCTCCCGCCCTTAAAGTAGCTGGAAGACCCACACCGAAGAGTAGAAGAGGCGCCGCTGGCTGGAGGGTCTGGAAGACCCGAAGAAAGAAGACTGCAGGGTAAGTTGAGTATCCTGCACAGAGCAGGTAAGTATACCCAATGTTAGGTCGGGCACAAGGCCCGTGGCCACAGTTGGGCACTAGGCCCGTGGGCACAAGATTGGGGCACAAGGCCCAGGGAGCTGGGCACAAAAACCTTAAATATAGGCAGGGGCTAGAGCCCCTAGGTGACAGGGCATAAGGCCCTAGTTAGAGGCCTAGAGGCCATAAGTAGAAGGGCACAAGGCCCTAGTGAGTGGGCTCAGAGCCCAAGGTAGAAAGTAGGCTAAGGCCCATAGGCAGAGCACCAGGCTCTAAAGTCATCTGGGCAAAGAGGCCCATGGTGTAGGGCATAAGGCCCTGGTTGTGTGCAGTGGCGTGAGAGCCCTGTGAGAGTAGGGCGCGGTCCCGTGTGTGTAAGGTGAGTACACTAGGGGGGAGACAACAGTAGAGCAGAAGGCTCCTGTTAGTGCTGTAGTAACCGTCTGTTTAGCTAGCAGCTGTGTACTCGTGTGGTTAGCTTGTCATATACTGTAACAGTGTATTATTCTGTCTGTGCAGCGAATATTGCTTTGTATATTGTATTTTGGTGTGCTGTATATTTCTTTCCAGGTGCAAGATGTCAGGCCCCCATTAAAGGTAGGCTCTTGTACTGTTTTCCTGTATTAACCTGTACTGTGGGGACAAGTGTAGTTACAAGTTTACACATAGCCGTAGTTTTCCCATCCCGCAGGTCCCTGGAGTTACACTGGTTTCCAGAGGTGGTGATAAAGTATCTCACTGGCAGTGCGGCACAGCTCAATTGAGTTTCAGGGGTGGTCCGTGGTTCTGGTTAAGCGTCCCAGTCCTAAGTTCCGCGCAGGATCTCTGGCGGTTCCGGAGTGGGATACGTGTTCCGCCTGAGTGGAGGCAGTCGTCGCGGTTCCGGTGGTGACGATCGCCTGTTCCGTGCGGCAGTCGACACTCCGGTAGGTGTGCTGTTCCAGTGAGCCTCTTTCAGCCCTTGTGCAGCCGGTCCTTAGGATTTCGTGGGTGACCCCATAACAAGAAGACAGTCTTCTCAGTAGACCTGGGTGAGGGTGTTAGGAACAGCCCTCCGGAATAGCCTGTGAGCACCGGCTGATGTTCCCCGTAGAGTACAGTGAGTAGGTCCCGTTAGTACACCACACTCAGTTAGTGTTATAGTTGTTTATTCTAGTTGTGTTGCCAGCCATTAGAGAGTTGTTAGGGTCGGGTCGCCTGTTGTAGTAAGTTTAGTGTTGTGGCTGTACATCTTAGTCTCACTGATAAAGAAGAGGGAGGCCGTGTGTTACTTGTCATCCGCAGGTGTCGGCGAGGAGCAGGAAAGCAGGGACTGGAAGTGGGAGTGCCCGGTGAGTATAACGCTCGATTCCCTCTTTCGGTTAGGCTCTCACCGAGAGGTGTGCAAGGTGCTTGAGGCGGGACTGTTCCTGGTCTCAAGTGCCTGTAGTCCCGCGCCTAGGCAAGAGAAAAGCGAGGTAGCGGCAAGCGAGCTTGACTAGTGTGTCTTCAATCAGTGCCGTGGTCTCGGACAGCCCTTTCCTGGTAGGCACAGCCGTAATTCTTGTTTCTTCCATAGAGGGAAGTGGTTGGAGGCAACAGAGGGACGGGTGCTGATCTGCTGGGATCGGACGGCTGCTGGGGTGTATCAGAAGCGGACAGGAGGTGACCATTGTTTGTAAGGTAAGTTCTCCTGTGTGCATCTGTCCTGTTCCCCGCAGGCGTTTCAGGCACATGGATCCTAGATTTGTGGAAAGGTTAGAGTGATAGGATTTCTTGCACCTCATGTTTCAGCCTGTAAATGTATTTATTATTTTTATAAAAATGACATAAGGAACGTGGTGTAATTTAGGGTAATGGCTTTCTGCCAACCAATCAGATTCTAGCTACCATTTTATAAAATGTACTATAAAAATGGTAGCTAGAATCTGATTGGTTGCTATGGGCAACACCTCCACTTTTCCTTTTTAGAATGTTTGATAAGTCTACCCCTTAGGTCCATAGTACAATATCCATGACCCACAACAAAATGAAAGAGAGACCTTACAAATGTCTGTGTGCTATATTACTCTATTCTACATCAAATAATAGCTGTAAAACTACACAGACAATAAGATAAAATTATATTTATTTGCTTATATTGTTAAATGTAGAATTGTGAAGAATTATGTATTATATTACAGATTCCGGAGAATACTATAGAGATGGATTGGTTTTAAAAAAGATAAAGTGCTTTCATTACATGCACAGCAGAAAGGATATCTTTGCTCTTTATTATGACAGCACATGTTTTAAGAGGCCATATGAATTAACCTCTTCGAATGAATTCTCTTTATGCTGTCTTGTAAATCCCTGGATTAAACATTTGTATGTTACAGAATCAAAAAAGCGCCATGGGTAATGTCTCCTGACCTTGCCATGCATGACAGCGCATCCTTTATAAAGTATGACACGCTCTGTGATTAACATTTGTATGAATTCATTCTGTGCATGTTCCGGCGCTTTTATAACATCCCAGTGAAATGGGAATACAAAATAGGATATATTGGATATATTTATTAATGCTATTTAAAGTGGACCTGTTTCCCCCCACACGGCGGAGGCAGCCATTTTGTGCTCCGAACCCATTCTATTCCTTGACATCACTGAGGAATAGCTGGAAAGAGAGGTGTGAGGCAGGGCAATTCCAGCAAAAAGTGGACATGGGTCATGACAAAAATAGTTGGGATATTCATAAAATGAATTTCCCAGTGCATCAGTCATAGTCTATAGTAGTTTAAAAATGGGTTGGTAAGTGTGTCACATGACATCCTGCCATTTTGTCTTATTTCAGTAATGGCTGCCAGGCATCAGGCATACACTGATGTACAACAAAGTGTTGATGCAAATGTCACGGCTAAGAAAGATGACTTTGTTGTAGTAAAGTATGACAATGATGAATTTTATGGGACAGTTACTGATATAAATGAGAATGGAGAGTTCTGTGTGATGCATCCAGCCAGAGGTGGGTGGAAATGGCCAAAAAAAGATGATGAGATATGGTACCCCATCTGAAAACATTGTTAGGAAGGTAAATGACCCTGTACCAGTTAATGCAAGCGGCCTTTTTTCATTTCCTGATAAATGTATTTGATGGTTACGTCTGTGCCGATTTTCAGGTGACGGCTGTTACACATACATTCCATTAAATATTGTCAAGGTAATAAGAATGACTTTCCTGAAAATTGTGCTAAAACAATCTGTGTGGTTTAGACATACTTGCCAACTCTCCCTGAATGTCAGGAAGACTCCGTGAAATAGGGGTGATCTCACTCACTCCCTGAAGAGTCTGGCATTCTCCCTGATGCTGAGCCAGTACAAGACGTGGTTGGCTTCGCCATCTGTGGCATTATGACACAGTTCAGAAATTGTGTCCTATGCCCATGTATTGATGCCTATGGAAGTGGCCATTTTCATGGAGACCAAAATGTAATCAAAGACTGACAGGTAAGACAACATGACTTCAGAAATGGAGACAGAAATGTAGAAGACACTTCAGTCTCTAGAGATTCATCAGCTGCTTTTCTTTAATGCATAGTTGCCTACTCTCTCGGAATGTCCGGGAGACTCACGCATTTCTTTGAGACCTCCCGGGAGAGCAGGGCAACCTCCCAGTTCTCGTCCCGCAATAGATAAGTGGCAGGGGTGGGGCTTAATGATGGAAATATCATGTCATCTTAGCTCCGCCCCTGCTGTAATTGGCCAAAATTGTGACAATCGTTTAGGGGGCCGTGCCAATTTGATGCGATTCATCAAGCCCCACCCCCGCACGCCCACCTCCCCCGGGATCTCCCTGAAGCCAACGAGGAAAAGTTGGCAAGTATGGGTTTATACGTTATTGTAAAAAAGTATGTAATAAATATCTGTTGTAGATTCAGAGAAATCAGACATGTATTTTATTTTAGAAATTACCATGTCCTACCCTGGTTACATCCGTTACATTTAAACAACGTTGAAGCTTGTTCACACTTCATATTTTTAGTTACAATTGTGGTAAAATTTGCTTCTTTATCTGCATTTTAAATTTGAAGAAATCCAGTTGTTTATCACAAACATTGTATCTGAGGGTTACATCCATTACTTTGGAATTGCCTGGCACCAATTTTCAGCCTACAAATTCATTAAGAACGAATGACATCACTGAGGTATGAGGCAGAAAGTGACGTTAATATCAGCTAGTGAGTAGATGACTATAGGTTCAGTCTACAAAGTGGCTGCATCCTCCTTAAGTAAATTCCAGGTACATAGAAATTAAAAAATGAAGGCAATATTGTTTCATCAAATATATCAATACAAAACATGGCGAGATATTGGTTAGAACATACTTTATACATATGGAGCAAATATTTGGCACACATTTTGCTTCAATGCATACCATACTACACATGCAATGGATATTATCAGTAATGTGGATGCTATTGAAAATCCTTAGATTGGACAAATAATGCTTGATACTATAAAACAGAATAAAATCTGAGTTTCCTTTGCCAGCTTATGTGCATCCTGTAAGATGTACACTATATATCATCATCATCATCACCATTTATTTATATAGCGCCACTAATTCCGCAGCGCTGTGCAGAGAACTCACTCACATCAGTCCCTGCCCCATTGGGGCTTACAGTCTAAATTCCCTAATATACATACACAGACAGACAGACTAGGGTCAATTTGTTAGCAGCCAATTAACCTACCAGTATGTTTTTGGAGTGTGGGAGGAAACCAGAGGACCCGTAGGAAACCCACGCAAACACGAGGAGAACATACATACTCCTCACAGCTATAGCTGAGATCTATTTTTTTTAGCCATATCTACCTTAGTATTAACAAACCCCCAGTTACTTCCATCCTTACAGTCACCAATCAGTAATTACAACATAGTTCACTGATAGGCTATGGTAATGCTGAAATTACAAGATCAGTGGAAGAAAGAATAGAAAGTAGAAGAGAAAGAGTTTAGAGATACAGGGAGTCATGTAGAGTCGGGCGTATGTCTGACTTGTAAGCGCCGAAAAAAAGTGCTTTAGTCTGCTGTACTAGAAAGACTTATGTCTCAGTCTGAGAGTAGACATGTCTCCCCCTTGTTCCTCTATAATTATAGAGAGGTGGAGAGGAGAAGTGAATGGGCAGGTAGGTGTAGGCACTGTAGCATGCTGAGGGGGAGGTGGGCACAGTTACACCTCTAGAAGGTGTATGATTTGTGTCTGCTTCCCCCCAGTGCAAGATTTGTCAAGTAGATTGTCGCTTTGTCAAGTAGATTGTCCATGGGCGCATACTTACATTACTCCCTTAACAGCAGCTATAAAAGCGTAAGTGACGTCATGAAGCGGAGCCGGATTCTTCAGTCATCGGGATTGGCTGCAATTGCTTTCCACAGCAGTTGCCATCGATCCTCATCAGAAAGCAGCCCTTCGGAGTCATTATGTCGGGGTAAGTGGTGTCGTGGTAGTCAGCATTGATATGCTGACTACCACTGGTGCAAAGTGGGTATAATTGGGCCAGATAAATCCGGTATCATCACAATTTATTCTTAATAAAGATAAATAATTTGATAGACCTGTGGTCTTGATCCTCCATTATAAGAATGCTCACATTGGTAAGTATGAACGTTCTGCTCAAAAGAGAACACAAGAAAATGAAATATATAAAATAAGGTGCTTCAACGATTAAATTTACTATTAAGTCCTTTCTTGTAATTATTGTAATGATACAATGCATATTTAAATTCCTGTTTTTGATACCCTAATTTTAATTTAATTGGTAGAAACATTTGTAAGAATCCTGTGAAGAAAATGATGACACGTTATTCAATTATGGCTTTTATAACTCTTGCTTTATAATCCGCCAGGTCATTTTATTGCCACAAAAACACAGGGCAGGTTCCATTTCATGCATTTAATTATGTATTATTATCATTTTAAGCAACACAGGGATATCGTAATTACCTTTTTTTCTTTACCGTTTCAGAATGCAGCTAAATTAAGTTGTTTTACATTGAAACTGTATGCAACATGAAAGTCCCATTAGTAATTAATCTGTGCAATTTAATTTTAATAATCATGTTGACATTTACCGTGAGTCTATAGCAAATAAATCAGTGTATAGCACATAGATCAGTCTGTTTTATATACTGAAGAATGTCAATATGAAACAAATATCATCACCTAATTTTTATTGTGATAAAACTGGCATGAAACATTAAAATGTTCTAAATGTTATTGATATTTAAAGGAAAACTATCACAGAAATAGCAAATAATCATAGTACAGTGGTTGGTATTGCTGTCCTATAGGATTGGGTCCTTGAGTTCTGTACCAACCAAGACCTTATCTGTGTGGATTTTGTATGTCCTGTGTTTGCGTGTGTTTCCTCCAACAGATCGATTATATGCTGGTAGGCTAATAGGCTTCCATCCAAATTAACCATAGTGTGTGCGTCTGTTTGGTAGGGAATTAAGATTGCAAGCTCCACTGGCTCAGGGACTGAGGGGGATGATTAATATTCTCTGTAAAGCACTGCATAGTAAGTAGCAGTGGTTAAATAACTAACTCCTTAGCACATACAGCATATATGTCATGATAATTCTATATATATATATATATATAGTGTGGGTAAGAGCACTGTGTAGGATAGAACTGCAAGAGAAGCAGTGTTAGAGTGGATAGAATTACATAAACCTCACTTCCATGCATGACTGACACTAGTCAAATTCTCTTAGCCTCCTGAAACTTGGCTCTCATACTCTAACAATGCTTCCCATGCAGCTCTCATCCACACTACTTGACCCAGTGACCTACTCTCCCCTGATTTCACCTTCCAAGTCATTCCCCTAGAACCTTCCTTCTTTTTCTTCACCTTTGAAGTCCATACCACTCATACCTTCTCTCTGCTCCACCTCAACGTTGCAGTCATCTATTATACTCCAGGACCTGGCTCCCAATTGTTTGAGAACATTGTGGCCTGGTTGTCTGACTTTTGCCTTTCTTCCTCTTATGGTCTCTCCCAGTGGATGTCTTTTCTTATTCTCCTTGATAGACACTCTCTGGACTTTGTATTCTTCCATCTCTGCTCCATCTCTAGCTTCTCTAACTTGGCCTACCCACTCTCTGACCACAACCTCCTTTCCATCTGCGTCAACTTTCCTTCCACCTCATCCCCTCACCCAAAAGGACACAGTGGCACTTAAACTTCCTCGTCCTCTCTCTTATTCCTACCCTGCTCTACCCTGAAGCAGCAATCTCTTTCTATAATCACCGCAACCCTAGATGACGTAGCTCCGGCCCCCAAACATTGTCTCTGTTGATCCAAACCCCAACCCTGGCACGCTGAATAAACCAAGTGCCAGTGCTCCCATACTGCTATGTGCCAATGAAAGTACTCTCACTCTAACTCTGACTTCCTCTGTTAGAAATATATCCGGTCTTCTTACTATACTACCCTCTCTCCAGCCAAGCTAACCCACTTTAAATTACTAATGTCCACCCTTTAGATATCTTCTCTGCCCAACCTGTTCCCACCCACCTAATGCTTGACAACGATAACTAGCTCTCCTCTTAAACATGTACCTCTCCACTGCCACTATCCGCTCTTTAAACATCTCTCTTATCCTCAAGAACCCATCTCTCAGTCCTACTATCTCCTTCTCTAAGTACAACCCAATTTCTCTGCTCCTCTTTGCTTTCAAACTACTTGAGCAGCTTGTACACAACAGCCTAACTCTCTTTCTCTCACTCCCTCCTCGACTCTTTGCAATTGGGCTCCTCAGACTGCCCTCATTAAAGTGACCAATGATATACTCACAACTAAGTCAAAGGGTCACTTCTTACTCATCCTCTTTGACCTCTCTGCTTTTGATTCTATCAAGAATCCTCTTTTCCTGCACAACCTTTACTCCCTTGGCTGCTCCCCAGATCCTTCCCAGGTTCATGGAGAAACAGGTACCGGCATATTCAAATGAAGGTTATCCCCACCAAGATGTCCCATATGCCTGTCCATAGATCCTATACATCTTTACTTTGTGATCATGGTTGTAATAGCACTAAAGCTGTTAAAGAGCTATAGCCATCCCAGGGACAGAGTGATCCTACAAAGACTGATACAAGCAGAATGCTCCATAGGTGCGCTAAGAGACGGCTCTGGCAAGTTCTGGGAGTGGGACTATGCAGGCCCCAGGGTCAGCTAGCCCACTAAAGAAGTACTATTAAATCTGGAGCTCTGGATGTCACTTAAAGTCTGGAAAGGGTTAATTCCGGCTCACAAAGGCAGAGTACTATAAGGGCATAATTGCGACAGAAGTAGACCTGGAGGTAGATGCATGTACACCTTCCACACCTGTCATCTCTCTTGTGTAAATGATGCTTCTATGCATTCTTATATTGTGTGCAATAATATGATTTTAGCATTTGCTACGAACACTGTGAAGCCAAATCTCTGCGCCTTCTTTACTCTATTGTGGGGCTTAAGTATAGACGCTTGTTACTCCAGATGTACCCCTGGTGCAAATGTTAGGGATGTACAGTGGGCACATCTCAAAATACATGTTTTCACTGTCTCATTTTAATTTACTCCATTTTCACTTTCCTTATTGCCTCCAGAGCACCCCCAGCTGACTGTACACAAGAACCAAGCGAGAAGAATATAAGCTCAAATCAATAAGCAACAGCCTTGTGCTTTACTCGTATCATCTTACTTAATGTGATTGCATAAGAATCTGTTATTATTAGAGCTGGTAGCAAAGCATTAATTATGAATTAATTCTGAATTGATGCCTACATTTTGTATACATTGGTCTCATTTTCTCGCCTAAGTTAAATCTGTTCCTAACTAATTTCCTATTCATTAATTGAAACAATGGATACAGCTCGCAGGGCATTGCATTTTCAAGAGTCCCAGTCCCAAAGGGTGGTATAGATTTACATAAGACACTTTTGCAAGGGCAGCTGCGTCCCTTGAAAGTGATGCTACCAACGAACAAGGAACGGTTTCCGCTGAAAATAACATGTAAATCGGTTACAACAGACACACACTGAAATGTGACAATTTTCAATTGCCTTCTTACAATACTCTGAATTTTCTGTGACTTTTATCTTTTAATGCCTTTACATTGTCAGCTTTCTTCTGAAATCCCCCCGGGAACTATCTGAGAATAAACCGACGTCATTAACATCACACAGCTGAGAATAGCTGTCATTTAACCCATGGCTTGAGTTAGAGGCTCCCCATCAATGATATAGAAATGGTTAATGTTTTTGGTTTTCTACCTATTTAAACTTTTTTTTCATTTTTTTTTTATTTCTTACCTTTGTTTTCTGCATTTATCATTTCCATATTGACTTATTTGCGCGCTGACACAAAGTTGTTAATATATAAATCAAACAGTAATAATTGGTGTAGTAAATCTTAAATTGTACACGGAGCAATTCATCACAGAGTTTGCTTCTTAATTGGATCTTCAACAGGAAGAAAACACATGTATAATTCTCCCAAAAATGAATAGTCCTATTTATGCACAATTTTTTTTTTTAAGTTGCTTCCTATACAAAATATAACATGGTTTTAGTTATTAAACCACAAGATAGTAAACTATAATAACTCACAAAATAACCATGGATAATTGAGAACTAAGCAGTGAATTAAATTGATCAGAGAAGGGCAGTGCAAGAAACAATGGAGTTTGCTGTAAAACGCGTGGATTGACATTGCTCATTGACAATAAGCCTCACCAACTCAACCACACAACCAACTTGATTTACTGCCCAAAGTCCAAGTTTGAGTTATGAAAATAGTTTAGTATTAGGATTAGTTTTCTAATGTCACTTCATAGTTTCAGTCAACTAATTTATTTACAACCATCCAATCAGATATTTGCATTAAGTTGCAAGAGACAGATATAAGCTGAAATCGGTTTTATGTGCAACTTTTCACCCTTCAGGAAATTAATAACCTATCGGTATGATTCTGCCTAGTGGTTGAAGTGGCAGTATGTGTGTGGAAAACTGCAATGGGAATATAATTTAATGGAATTTAATAGGCAATTGGAGAAGTAGCGGAATTACATACCCCCTTATACACCCCAACTTCGACCACTGATTGTACCCCTGTTTTAAAGCGTAATGGGGGATTTAAGTGAAATGATCTGCTTAAAGGGACTCATTTAGAGTTTGACGCATTTTGTCTGGATGTATGTGTAAAGATTCTGTAGCAAAAATGCATACTGTTTCCATGGAGTCAGATATATCTTAAGAAATGTCAAACTACAAAAAAGCAGCATTTCTGCATCAGGCGTACAAACACATATACTTATACCCCATGACAGCGTAGATGTGACATTGTTAGTAGTAAATGTGAAATTTGCAATACCTTATTCTTACATAGTATAATGTAATGAAGCGTTATATATAATATATATAACGCTAGAGAGAAAAGTGTCTTGACAGTGTTATTAATAAGAGCGAAGTCGCATTTTAAATGTTAAATATAATTAAATACAAACACCCCACTTTCAATGTTTACCACTTTAAAAATACAACTGAAATCTTCTTTCCTGTCATCATGGAGATTACTAGTAAGTAATAGCTGTATGAATAGATGGCCGAAACTTGTCCTAATCTAGGTACAGTGATAATAGATGAAGTACTATCCGCTGGAAAAAGGTCAAAACGCAAACAGACAATCAAAAGCAGCTAGATAGCGCTGCAGATGTCATCCTCATCTTTACACCAGACCTCAGTGCTACAAAAGGTACAAATTGCGTTCATGGCGTATATAGCGCTTTTTTTCATCTGACCATGCGCACAAATCACTAGTTTCCCAATTAGTTATTTGTTCGCTTGCGCAGTAGTAAAAAAGTGTATTATACGCAATGCAATTTGGGTTCAACTCAACACGACCCCTAAGTAACTAATAACTCTACCCAAAGTTGATCCTTGGAATTAAAGAGCAATGTTCCTGGGCTTAAATCTCTTAGAACTTAATATGCAAATGAAGGACCGAAATACAAAAATAAATAATACACATATATAACTTAAAAAAAGAGTATAACCTTAGTAAAATATATATATATATATATATATATATATATATATATATATATATATATATATATATATATATATACAGTACATATATGTAAACTGGTAACACTGATAGTTCTAATGGGCTCATTGACCCAAGTGAACTGGTTTTTGTATGATTTTTTATCTGGATTAGCTGCGTGCTTTGGTTTTGGCAAAACCGCCCTCGTGTGTTTTGGTTTTGGATTTTTTAGAAAAAAATCCTAAAATATGCTAAAATCACATAATTTTGCACTTTTTTTTGTTCCTGCATTATTATTAACCTCAATAACACTAATTTCAAGTCATTTGTTGGCAATTTTGACCACCTCACAGATCACAATATTATTTTCATACACTTTCGGACAAATACTGCAGTGATCTGGCTGGATGGTAAGTGACAGAGCAATGACACAAACACAAGGCAGTTCCTAGCACATCTAGGACACATTGGCACACAGCAGTGGCAGAAAAGAAAAATGGGGATCTGACCTTCCTCCCTCCCACCCACCGTTATGTTGGATCTTAAAAAGAAATCCAAAACTCGCGAGATCCGAGATCAGACGACTTAACAATGATGTTTTGCCTCATCTTCAATTCTGAGGGCGCGCGACAGTACTGAGCCGACTCTGCTCGGCTCGGTACTCGGATCTGCTAAGTTCGGGTATGTTCGGCTCTCAGGGATCGAGCCTGAGCATCTCTAGTTCTACCCATGTCAAATATATAGTTGCCGATTTCCAGGTTTCACGGTCTGTAATACCATGAATGGTGGCTTTTAGCGACTTTATAATGTACATTGTAGAGACATGAATGAAATATTTAGATTGTAGAATTTTAACAGTTTTTTTTTTTTGTTAAAGACCATCCTGCATGAGGCAGATGGACTAATTTCCTATTGGTGCATTTAGGTGAATAATCTGCACTGAATCACGGCAACCAGTCACAGACCTGACAATTTTTTTTTTTGCCCTCAAAGTTAATCTGTTAATAAATAAATTAGCGCAGCTGCACTAAAGTGTTAATACAGTCTGGTGTGTGAGGCGCACCTCAAAACATTACATTTGCACCAGATGCTGCTAAATTAAATGAAATCAATTCCTATGAAACAGTTAAATGGACATACTGGTAGAACTACAATCACATAGGGAGTGAATGGTTGAAATTTTACATTAACGTTCAATTACAGCAAAACGAAACCACACAGCACAGTTTATGGTGAAAAATATATATCTGATTTCCATGGTTTGTTGAAAAACTTGTATGGATTGCAGAATAGAAGTCAATATGTGTGTGCATTTTGGTATAAATCATGTACTTCCACTTTTTTGGATAAAAACATAAAAATCTTCATGTGCATCCATATAGCCTCACAATCCCATATACTGTAGCTAATATGTCAACATACATCGATCAGCCACAACCATAAAACCATTGACAAATGAAATGAATAACATTGATTATCTCGTTACAATGGCACCTGTCAGGGGTTTGATGTGTCGGAAGCAGAAAAAATGGGCAAGAGTGAGGATCTGAGCGCCTTTGACAAGGGCCTAATTGTGATGGCTAGACGACTGGGTCAGAGCATCTCCAAAACTGCAGGTCTTCTGGGGTGTTCCCGATATGTAGTTGTTAGTACTTACCAAAAATGGTCACGGAAGGATAATTAGTAAACTGGCGCCAGGGTCATGGGTGCCCAAGGCTGACTGATGCGAGTGGGGAGTGAAGGTTAGCCTGTCTTCAGTCCCACAGAAGAGCTACTGTAGCACAAATTGCTGAAAAAGTTAATGTTGGCTATGATAAAAATATGTCAGAACCCACAGTGCACCGCAGCTTGTTTCTTATGGGACTATGTAGCTTCAGACCGTTCAGAGTGCTCATGCTGACCCCTGTGCACACCCGAAAGTTCATAAGATGGGCACATGAGCGCCAGAACTGGACCATGGAGCAATGGAAGAAGGTGGCCTGGTCTGATGAATCACGTTTTCTTTTACATCATGTGGACGGCCGGTTGTGTGTGCGTTGTTTATCTGGGGAAGAGATGGCACCAGGATGCACAATGGAAAGAAGGCAAGGCGGCGGAGGCAGTGTGATGCTCTGTGCAATGTTCTGCTGGGAACCCTTGGGTCCTGGCATTCATGTGGATGCTACTTTGACGCGTACCACCTACCTAAACATTGTTGCAGACCAAGTACACCCATTTATGGCAATGGTATTCCTGATGGTAATGGCCTCTTTCAGCAGGATAATGTGCCCTGACACACTGCAACAATTGTTCAGGAAAGGTTTGAGGAACATGACAAAGAGTTCAAGGTGTTGACTTGGCCTCCAAATTCCCCAGATCTCAATCCAATCAACCATCTGTGGGATATGCTGGAAAAACAAATTAGAGCCATGGAGGCCCCACCTCGCAACTTACAGGACTTAAAGGTTCTGCTGCTAATGTCTTGGTGCCAGATACTACAGGACACCTTCAGAGGTCTTGTGGAGCCCATGCCTCGATGGGTCAGAGCTGTTTTGGTGACATAAGAAGGAACTACACACACAATATTAGGCAGGTGGTTTTAATGTTGTGGCTGATCTTTCTATAGACTTATGCATCCTATATAGCTAATATACCTCCATATAGCTTCACATATCCCATATAGATAATATGCCAATATATAGCAAATATAGCCTCACATGCCAAAAATCACCCAGTATACCTCTAGTTAGCTTCACATGCCTACCAACCTAGAGTTACACATGCCTCAACGCAGCCAGTGTACCTCCTATAGCCTCATATGTAAAAACACAGTATACACGCCATTTATCATTCTGGTTTCCTCTATGTAATTTGATGGTTCTTATTCCCTTTTTCACTCATGGTCGCCGCTGTAGATGTCTGAAACGATGAATAACTCTATTGCTCCTTTATTTATATAAATACAGTAGCCCACATGTATGATTCTGCCAAACAGCACCAGTTTAGTGCTATGAGATTGCATCTCCATCAACTAATAAATATCTTTGTATATGTGTGTGTGTATATCCGTCCTCAAGTAATATAATACAGCACATAAGTCATTAACCCTATCCACAAACCAGTATGCCTCACGCATTCCACACCCCCTCTCCGAAACCCTTACACCCCCTGCAGTAACTCTGCTTTAACCCTTTCAGGTACCTCTCCATGCCAGACCACCCCAGTAGTGTGGGGTTTTAAATCTATCAGCTCGTTGTGCAGCAGTTTCTTCCGAAACAGTCCCCTTCCTATTGTATAATTTTTTTTTTTACATTTCTACAACTAATAACATACTAGCTCCTAGAAAATTTTTCTCCCATTGACCACTCTTTGTTGTCTTCATGGAGTAGACATGATATGACATGTTTTCCACTAAAGATACATTCTATTACAGTCAAAGTGATTACTTGCTTTTATGCAAAATTATACTGGGGTCAGTTTAAAAGCCCATACATCTTTATGTTTTAATATGAGTATTGCATTCATTACCTACCCACCTAAATGAAGATAATTGAAGAGACATCTGTATTTGTTTTGAGCTCATGTGCACTGTTGTTGTGGCATGTAGACATATGGCTTTTAGCTAATTGTGTGACTTATCTATGTAAATTTGTCTACCTGAACCAATTTACATTTGCCATGGCAAACTCAGTGGGCACTTGTGCAATCAAGATGTCTCTATTTGCATAATTAATTATCTTTTTCAGTATACCTGGCATTTATGTTAGTTTGAAAAGTTTGGAGTATTGATGCTAAAGTTACGAATCTCTGCTGTCTTTCCCAGGGTGATCTGACCAATAGGGAACACTGACTTCATTATTCAGCATGTCTGATTCCCATCTCCTGGGATAACGACAGGAAACTGGGTGGAAAGATTAAATACCTTAGTAGGTTAAATGATTTATACAATGCATAAATATTTTAAAACAACCTGTCCAAATTATCCAGCTATAAGTAAAATCATCATGGTAAGCAGAATGTTACACTTATTGTAGCATAAAATGAACAATAAAACAGAACAAATGATAAACGCACAATAAAAGTACAAATGACAGTTCATACAAGCAGTACAGTAAATTCCAAAGTAATCAGCAAATTATTATAAGGGGTTAGGGAAAACGTAGTCAGAAAGGACCATCACATACGTCCTTAAACATAGGTTGAGCTGGGTCTGGCTGTCAAATTTTAGCGTGGCGGGCAAACACACAGCGGGCCATTAGGAGAGCAAAGCACAAAAACACACTAACTTTGCACCTGGGCAAAACCATGTTGCATTGGAGGGGAGGTAAATTTAAAATGCGGGGACATCTTTATAGTTGGGGAAGGGCATGTCCTAGATCAACTTTAAATTTCAGTGTAAAAATAAAGCTATCAAGTATTTGTGTGCTAGATGAAAAAACAGCCAGTATTTAACTGACGTGCAAAATTATAAACTAATTTGCACCCCTTGCATTGTACCATGGTTTGTCCCAGAGAACATTTACTTTTTTTTACCTTACTTTCCTTAATGACTCAGGGCAGCATGAGCAGCGGCTCATTTTTAATAAGTGGTTTTAGGTCCACAATACATGGCTGATTTTCACTTCTTCCGCAGCCTGGGTGACATGATGACTAATTGGCAGCAGAAGATATGAAAACAGCGCTGCAAGTGGGGCGGAACTGTTGAACTACGGTGATGTATAATTCTGCATAATTAAAATAAAAAGTTAGTAACTTTAATAAGATATAATTTAAGTTAAAAAAAACAATGCTTTTATCTAATAAAATATATATATTAAATATAATACTGTTTCTCCAGGTAAAGGAAGGAGGAGATTAGTAAATGTTGCATGTGGTGGTTGTGCACATTTCAGTCCATTCAGTAATTACCTTACCTGGACCGAGTTATTAAAAGGATTGTAGCTGTGACTGACAGGCTCTGCTTGTGATTCCAAAAAACTCAATCAGTATAAGACAGTTCTGGCACGTCTTGGGTGTGGCGATCCAGGAAAATAGGTCCACAATGAGGGCAAATACGATTGAGTATAAGCCGGGCTGCCAAGAGCAATTTGGGGCCTAGTACAGCAACTTTGTTGCCCCTCTTCCCCCACAGATAAGTAGTAAAACGGTTACTTGCCACCGTACAGCAGCGTGACCATATTGTGTTGGGGGCGTGGCCAATATATGACATATTATGTATTAAAACTGGGCTGTTCTCACCTACCTGTTATTGCAGCTTTCACAACCTGGTACTGGATTCATATATGGATCCTGGAATGTTGGGACCTGTTTGCAAAATGATACATGAAATATGGAAAACTGAGCAATAAGTGAACACAGTACATAATACAGATCACGCAGTATATAATACATATATTAAATACTAAAATATTACATTTATCACACCCTCCCCATCCACATGACATCCTCCCTAGCCACAAAACGCTACCCCTCTATGCACATCATGCCATCCTTAGCCACATCACAGCCTCCCCAGCCACAACATGTCATCCCCCCCAGCCATATCATGCCATCCCCCAGCCACATCACACCATCCCCAGCCACATCATGCCACCCCCCCAGCCATATCATGCCATCCCCCAGCCACATCACACCATCCCCCAGCCACATCATGCCACCCCCCCAGCCATATCATGCCATCCCCCAGCCACAACACATCATCCCCCCATCCATATCACGCCATCCCAAAGCTACCTCAGGCCATCCCCCTGCCACATCACAGCCTCCCCAGCCACAACATGTCATCCCCCCAGCCATATCATGCCATCCCCCAGCCACATCACACCATCCCCAGCCACATCATGCCACCCCCCCAGCCATATCATGCCATCCCCCAGCCACATCACGCCATCCCCAGCCACATCACTCCACCCCAGCCACATCACGCCATCCTCTAGCCACATCACTCCACCCCCAGCCACATCATTTCACCCCCCAGCCACTTAACGCCATCTCCCAGCCACATCACGACCTCCCCATCCACATCACAGCCTCCCCAGCCACAACATGTCATCCCCCCCAGCCATATCATGCCATCCCCCAGCCACATCACACCATCCCCAGCCACATCATGCCAACCCCCCTAGCCATATCATGCCATCCCCCAGCCACATCACACCATCCCCAGCCACATCATGCCAACCCCCCTAGCCATATCATGCCATCCCCCAGCCACATCACACCATCCCCCAGCCACATCACACCATCCCCCAGCCACAACACGTCATCCCCCCATCCATATCACGCCATCCCCCAGCCACATCACACCATCCCCAGCCACATCATGCCACCCCCCCAGCCATATCATGCCATCCCCCAGCCACATCACACCATCCCCAGCCACATCATGCCACCCCCCAGCCATATCATGCCATCCCCCAGCCACATCACACCATCCCCCAGCCACATCATGCCACCCCCCCAGCCATATCATGCCATCCCCCAGCCACATCACACCATCCCCAGCCACATCATGCCACCCCCCCAGCCATATCATGCCATCCCCCAGCCACATCACACCATCCCCCAGCCACATCATGCCACCCCCCCAGCCATATCATGCCATCCCCCAGCCACAACACATCATCCCCCCATTCATATCACGCCATCCCAAAGCTACCTCAGGCCATCCCCCTGCCACATCACACCATCCCCAGCCACATCACTCCACCCCCAGCCACATCACGCCATCCTCTAGCCACATCACTCCACCCCCAGCCACATCATTTCACCCCCCAGCCACTTAACGCCATCTCCCAGCCACATCACGACCTCCCCATCCACATCACACCCTCCCTAGCAACAACACGCTACCCCCCAGCCATATCATGCCATCCCCCAGCCACATCACGCCATCCCCCAGCGACAACACGCCAACCCCCTATCAACATCATGCCATTCCCAGCCACCTCAGGCCATCCCCCTGCCACATCCCGCCACCCCTCCATCCATATCACACCATCCCCCAGCCACATCACGCCATCCCCCCATCCATATCACGCAATTCCCCAGCCACATCACTCCACCCCCAGCCACATCATTCCAACCTCCAGCCACTTCACGCCACCCCCCCATCCATATCACGCAATTCCCCAGCCACATCCCGCCACCCCTCCATCCATATCACGCCATCCTCCAGCCACATCACGCCATCCCCCCATCCATATCACGCAATTCCCCAGCCACATCACTCCACCCCCAGCCACATCATTCCACCCTCCAGCCACTTCACGCCACCCCCAGCCACATCACGACCTCTCTAGACACAACCAGGGGCGGGTCTAGACAACTGCTTTACCCGGGGCGATTTTAGGGGGGGGGCGATTTAGGCCCCACCCCTTTCTGATTTCTAAGGCTGCCGGCGGCTGTACACTATGTGCAGGTCCGCACATAGAGCAGCCGCCCCCCCCCCTTGATCCGCCACTGGACACAACACACCCTCCCTGACCACATCAAACCCTCCCTAGCCACAACACGGTACCCCCCCAGCCATATCATGCCATTCACCAGCCACAACACGCCAACCCCCTATCCACATCATGCCATTCCCAGCCACCTCAGGCCATCCCTCTGCCACATCATTCCACCCCCAGCCACATCACGCCACCCCCCAGCCACATCATGTCACCCCCCCATCCATATCACGCCATTCCCCAGCCACATCACGCCACCCCCCAGCTAAATCACGCCACCCCAAGCCACATCATGGCACCTCCCAGCCACATCACTCCACCCCCAGCCACATCACGCCACCCCCCAGCCACATTCACCCCCCCATCCATATCACGCCATTCCCCAGTCACATCACGCCACCCCCCAGCTAAATCACGCCACCCCAAGCCACATCATGGCACCTCCCAGCCACATCACTCCACCCTCAGCCACATCACACCACTCCCAGCCACATAGCAACCTCCATAGCCACCTCACACCCTCCCCAGCCACATCATTATATTCCCCCCAGACACATTATGACACCCCCAGCCCACTGTACTTACCTATGCTGTGCTTGTGCATAGACAGATTAACGCTAGGGCTAAAGGGGCTACAGCCCAGGGGCCTCGGGCAGCTGGGGGGCCCTAACAAAGGTTTTTTTTGAGTTAAGCTTTTTTATTTATTCTTTTTCAAATAAATGATTTAGACATTTTCTTGCCACACAGGCAAGAGGATATGAGTAAGATAAGTAAATAATGATGTGATACTCGGCGGGTAGGGGGACATTGAGTTACTGGGAGCAGGGCCGTCTCTTCCATTGGGCACAATGGGCAGGTGCCCGGGGCCCTGCAGGCCAGGGGGCCCGTCAGAGGCAAAAAAAAAAAAGAGTAAATACTTACCTTGCGGTCAGCTGGCGATCTGGCTCCCTCCCTGGTCTCCTCCTCCATGTGGCACTTGCAGTGCATGTCGGGTGTGACATCATCGCGCCTGCCCGACATCCACTGCGGAGCGCAGCACGGAGGAGTCCCCCGCGCGAAAACAACTTTAATCAGCAGGCAGCAGCAGTGACTGGAAAGAAAAGTGAAGAGCATCGCATCAGAAAATAAGCCGATTAAAAGGTAAATTAAAGGTTTATTTCAAGGGACGCTGACGGCTGACCAATGCATAAAAAATGTGATATATATATATATATATATATATATATATATATATATATATATATAAATATTTATAAAATATATAGGGGCCCCGATGCACTGCTTTGCCCAGGGGCCCATAATGTTGTTAAGAGGGCCCTGACTGGGAGGGCAGGTGAAGCTGGGGGGGGCACTGAGATGCTGGGCTGGACAGTGTGAAGCTGCTGGGGACATTGAGATGCTGGAGGGGCGGGTGATGCTGGGTGGCCGGCCTGAGATGCTTTTGAGGGACAGTGCGATGCTGGAGGAGCGGACTGTGGGCAGCAGGGTGCTATTGGGGCAGTGTAGGGAGAGAGGTAGCATTGGGACAGTATAGGGAGAGGGGTGGTATTGGGGCAGTGTGGGGAAAGGTTTAGTATTGGAGCAGTGTGGGGAGAGGGATGGCATAAGGGCAGAGTGGGAGAGAGGTGGTGTTAGTGCAGTTTTCAGCGTCAGGGAGGCTAGTATTACTTTAGTGTGGGACTGATATACCCGATTTCTGTAACTTGGGAGCTGGGATACTGTAATGTGGAGGAGCTGGATTGTGGGGAAGTGTATCACTGCTAGTTAGCAAAAATAGACCCATTTTTTAAATGTGAATGCTATGTAAATTTAATGCTGGAGCTGGTTAGGGTGTATTTTATCTGCTCAGCTTTCCAGGAGATCCATAGTAACTATGCATTTTCCAAACAGGGCCCAACATTCCAGTATCCGGCCTAGCAGCAGCTGAGTTTAAGAAACCAGCAGGAAGTGTAAACTGCAAGAACAGGTAGGAAATAGACTGTTTAGAATGTGATGGGACTGTCTGATGAATTGGCAGCAGGAGGGTGGGCTCACAGTACCTGTAGCCCAGCTTATAGCCCAGGGGCCCACAATATCTGAATCTGGCATTGTGCTTGTGCTGCTGACATCCATCAGAGTAGAAACATCCTGTAGAATGTTGACAGAGGAGCCCCGGGCTGTTTGCTGGATACAGTAGGAATGTTGTAGTAATGACTCCATGCTGCATACCTCTTCTTGTCACTCAAATGGGCAGAGTAAGTGTCAATGCCCCTTAAACTCACCATTTCTGCTACTAGAGAGTTAGGCAAGAGGAGAGAGGATTGTGTTGTAGGCCCGTGCCACCCTGGAAGATCTGAGCAACGCAGCAACTATGATAAGTACAATTTTGCTTTTATAGTAATTAACTGAACTCCACTAGAAGCCGAATAAAGTGGAGCTCCGTGGAGTGTAAACTAGGTTGAGGCTTATGTATAAGGGTATCTCTTTATCACCGCTCTTCATCTCCTGCATGTCCATCTGCCCCTGGTTGTGAAATAAACAGGGAGAGATCAACCTGTAGCCAATCAGATCATCAGAATGTTCACAGCAGCACAGACTATTTCAGGAAATGAATGTGCTGATCTTGCGGGAGGCTGTGTCATGCGTGACTGGGTGAGGACGTGTGACTTCACACATCCAACTTGTTTGAGAGCTGAACTAATTTGCAATAACTCAAGCTCTGTTCATTGGGTAACTGTTTGGTTCTAAGTAATGCCAATATTATGCAGTATTTATTATTATTATGTTTTGTTATTAACTGTTTGGCAAAAATATTTCCACACTCATCCTCTGATATTGGTGTACAAAGCGATTACGGAGGTTTCCTCCACATGCACTGCAGCTCTTAAGTTGTTTAAGAACCTGCTCTACGCTCTGCAAAATCCTAAAATAATATGTTTCTTTTCAGTTCGGAGACCAATGTCTGCCTGCTTTAAACTGAGGTAATAACACATTCTGCTGCAGAGGACAAAGATTAATTTGATATTTTACACTCTGGGGCTGGAGTCTTGGCAAGTTTATATCTAGCTGCTTGGGAAAAAAAAATCTGATCCACTGGATAAAGATTAAGTCACATCTCCCTCATATAACCATTGCCTTTCCCTAGCTTAGCCATTCTCGTGTGATCGTATCTCGTTTAACCATTGTTTCCGAAGGGATTAGAAAACAAGCAAATGCATGAGACCTTGTAAAGATGGTTCTTGTTCTTGCAGAAAAATGTTTAAGCAGAGAGGAAGGAGTTCACATCCCTCTGTGCCATTCAATTTTTTTTAAAGGGCACCTATAGTCTACCCCATGAGATACAACCATGTATTGATGTGAGGCAATATTAATGAGAATCTAACATATAAAAGCACCCATAGTTATGCTTCGTTCTGCACGTTATCCTTTTATTCTGTTCTCAGATACACTCGTTATAAAACTTGCACTTTTATGCACTTTTCCTTAAACAATGTTGCCTTACTCAGTCTTTTAACCACGCTAAATAACACTTAAGCTTTACAGAATTATTTATCGAATAACCACTGTATCTCAGCAGTACTTCACAATATATATTTGTTAAAATAACCAATACTCACAACATATGTATGTATTCTAATTAGAGATGGGCGGGTCCGGTTCCCCGAGAACCGAACCCACCCGAACTTTGGGTATCCGAGTACCGAGCTGAGTAGCTCGGTACTCTCCCGCCCGCTCCGAATCCAAATCGAGGCCGAACATCATCGTGACGTCGTCGGATCTCGTGGCTCGGTTCTCACGATACTTCAAGATTATAAATACACGTCTCCACAGCAATCCATCGCCATTTGACAGAGGGAGAGAGCAGGGTGTAGTCACAGGCTGATTAGAGCACGGACAGAGAATACAATATTCTTATTCCAATTGCTGTAACAAAAATCGCTAGAGAAGAAAGGAGGATAGAGGTTTATTTTATTTTTGTAATATTTGGCACTCCCCAGTGCTTTTGGGGTGTCCCCCCTAATTGTGCATAAATATTTCTGGCTGTCAAAAGTCATATCTGTCAGCAGTACCTACCAAATATTTTCTAGCCCTCCCCAGTGCCTTTGGGGTGTCCCCCATAATTGTGCATAAATATATCTGGCTGTCAAAAGTCATATCTGTCAGCAGTATCTACCAAATAATTTTTAGCACTCCTCAGTGCTTTTGGGGTGTCCCCCATAATTGTGCATAAATATTTCTGGCTGTCAAAAGTCATATCTGTCAGCAGTATCTACCAAATAATTTTTAGCACTCCCCAGTGCTTTTGGGGTGTCCCCCATAATTGTGCATAAATATTTCTGGCTGTCAAAAGTCATATTTGTCAGCAGTATCTTACCAAATAATTGTTAGCACTACAAGTGCTTGGTGCTCAGCATGGATTCAAAGCAGTCCACATATGATCAGAATGAGCAACCAGGTTCTGTCACCAGTCCTGATGTTAGTGTTCCCAGTACGTCATCTGGGCAAGGCGATGTCAAACTACAGAGTGTTTCGAAATCAGTCCAAAAAACAAAATAAAAATAAAAATTTACTGTGTTGAGGCGAAAAAGAAGTATTACCTGGCAAAAGTTAAGTGCCGATAAAAAAAAAATTGCCAACATGCCATTCTACACGCGCAGTGGCAAAGAGAGAATGAGGCCTTCATCTTTGGCTATTAGTGGCAGATCCCAAAAAGTTACCGAGCCTACAATTGGTGCACAACTGCTGTTCTGCGTCAAAGCCGAGCTGCAAGATAACAGTAAGGCATTAGAGGATAATGTTTGCTCTGATTCACAAATGACACCAATCCCTGTGGAGAGTCCATCCAACAGTGGAATGTCTAATCGTGAGCATTCTGTTAGTGTACCCATAAAGAAGGGCCCTTTCAGCAGTTCTGCTGATGTGTACCTGAACAGCCCGAGTGTAGCCGGTGATACACAAATTGAGGATGCCACTTTGGAAATAGAAGAGGATGAGGGGGAGATTTGTGGAGGTGACGAGGGCGCTAATGAGGATGTTGATGTTGATGATTATGATGCAGACAGATACCAAATTGCCTTTCTCAATTTTTAGTTATATTCTAGATTATATAACGGCTGAATAGTTTTCTATTTTACTCCTAGTGAAGAGGGGATCTGATGCAGACAGATACCAAACTGCCTTTGTCCATTTCTTTGTATATTTGAATTTCTAGTTCTACAGTCTATGCAGGCTGCTTTTTTTTTTCTATTTTACTACAAGTGGATGGGGGGGGGGTCTGATGCAGACAGATACCAAACTGCCTTTGTCCATTTCTTTGTATATTCGAATTTCTAGCTCCACCGTCTGTGCAGGCTGCTTTTTTTATATTCAACTACAAGTGGAGGGTGGGGGGGGGGGGCATAGATAGCCACCAAACTACCGTGGTCCATTTAATTTTACTTTCTAGTTCCACAGTCTGTGCAGGCTGCTTTTTTAATACTGAACTACAAGTAGAGGGCTGGGGGGGCATAGATAGCCACTAAACTACCGTGGTCCATTTAATTTTACTTTCTAGTTCCACAGTCTGTGCAGGTTGCTTTTTTTATATTGAACAACAAGTGGAGGGCGGGGGGGGGGCATAGATCGCCACCAAACTACCGTGGTCCATTTAATTTTACTTTCTAGTTCCACAGTCTGTGCAGGCTGCTTTTTTTAATATGCAACTACAAGTGGAGGGTGTAATATACACCCAAAGACGATGGCTACATTGCCAATAATCAAAGATGGAGGAGGTAGACAACCAGGTTTGTCTGTATAATTTCCAGACAAGTGTTCGAATTAAGGACGGCCTACCAGGGATTAAACTGTTTTTTTCATAATTTATTAGCTTTAGAATTACCTCACTTATCTAAGAAACTGGTGGAGCACTAAATTAGGTTACTTTAGACCAAAAAAATTGTATTTTTTTCAAAAATAGCAAAACCAAACAAAACCAAAACACGCAAGGGCGGTTTTGCAAAACCAAAACCAAAACACGAAGGTAATCCATATCCAAAAACAAAAACAAAACCAAAACACGGGGGTCAGTGACCATCTCTAATTCTAATCAACGTATTTTACTGTTAACACAGAAAACCTTGCATTCACAGTTCACACATATATTATACAAGTTAACCCGTGCATGATACTCATGCATTTTTTTGTCAAATAATGTTAGTATACCAAATTTCAGGTCATTCGGATGAGCCCTTTCTGAGAAAATAGTTTTTTCCACAGACACACACACTAACACACGCCGCTACACATGCAGGGGCGGATCTAGAAAATGTTTGTTCCCCGGGGGGATGTTAGGGCGGGGCGATTTAGGCACCGCCCCCTTTCCGACTTGTGAGGCTGCCGGGGGCTGCACAGTATGTGCAGGTCCGCTCGGCAGTGACAGGCAGGGACAGTGTGTTTAAAACACAATCAGAGCAGCCGGGCAGCACACTGTCACTGCCAAACGGACCTGCACATACTGTGCAGCCGTCGTCAGCAAACCCCTGCTAGGGGGGGCGATTGCCCCGATCGCATCCCCCTGGATCTGCTACTGTACACATGCGTGTTCATGAGGTAAAATTACCTCACGAAAATGAGTTTGACCCCTCAACTCGTCAATAATGTCAGTATACCAAATTTCAGCCCTTTTTGAGGTTTTTTTCCACACACACTAAGAATTTAGTAGGTCAGGTAACCCGTGCATGATACTCATGCATTCTAGTCAAATCAAGCTACTTAAGGTGTTAAAAACTCCTCACTGTCACTCCTGGCAACCACCAACCACTCCCAACTGTCACTTCTCCTTCAAGAAATATATAGGTCAGTGTATAACTCTGCCCAGCAGGTAGCGCTGCAGCTTGGTTTTTTTTTTTTCCACACACAGACAGACTAAGACACGCCACTAGACATTTATATTATAGAAGATTGTTCAACATAACATAGTATATCAATATAAAATTAACCCTAGGTTCACCAACGTTATTGCCGACACTATCCTTGCACTATTTTCTTTACATATGTATCTTTAATAAGAATTAGTATTTATAATATTAAATTAACTATCACAGATATTAGACAATAGCTACGCAGTTGTATGTATATAAATAGGGAAATCACCATTACAAACACATATAGCTTTATAGATATATATATTATTATCAATGATACTTATCAAATCCTTGTATCCTGGATCCAATTCTTTGTCTGCAATATAGCGAACGTTCCTTTTCTGTAGTGTAGGCTATTTTTTTGTAGTGTAGTGTATTCCTATAGAATAGTATATCCTATCCTATCCTTTTCTGTAGTGTAGTGCAGTGGTTCCCAAACTTTTGCAGTTCGCGGCACCTTTAGAGTCTCCAAAAAATTTTCAAGGCACCCCTCCAAAATAATTACCGAACAGTCCCGTTTTATAAGTAGTCAAATAGATGTAATAAATATTTAGGTCAGAACAGAAATACTTATTTAGTTGTATAAAAAAATAATACACATAAATCCAAGGGAAAAGAATTTATTTATGTATATTTTTTTCAATTATATTTCTGTCAAAGAATAATTTACAGCTAACACACTCTGTGCCCCCTGCATCCACACACTCTGTGCCACTCTTCATTCACACACTCTGTGCCACTCTGCATCCACACACACCGTGCCCTCTGCATCCACACACACCGTGCCCCCTGCATACACACACACCGTGCCCCCTGCATCCACACACACCGTGCCCCCTGCATCCACACACTCAGTGTCCCCTGCATCCACACACTCATCCACACACTCAGTGCCCCCTACATCCACACACACACTGTGCCCTCTCAGCCTCTGCCCGCTCTGTCCCCTCAGCCTCTGCCCCCTCAGCCTCTGTCCCCTCAGCCTCTGCCCCCTCAGCCTCTGCCCCTCGCTGTGCCCTCTGCCCACTCTGCCCCCTCAGCCTCTGCCCCTCGCTGTGCCCTCTGCCTCTGCCCGCTCTGCCCCCTCAGCCTCTGCCCCTCGCTGTGCCCTCTGCCTCTGCCCGCTCTGCCCCCTCAGCCTCTGCCCCTCGCTGTGCCCTCTGCCTCTGCCTGCTCTGTCCCCTCAGCCTCTGCCCCTCGATGTGTCCTCAGCCTCTGCCCGCTCTGTCCTCTCAGCCTCTGCCCCTCACTGTGCCCTCAGCCTCTGCCCACTCTGTCCCCTCAGCCTCTACCCGCTCTGTCCCCTCAGCCTCTGCCCCTCGCTGTGCCCTCTGCCCGCTCTGTCCCCTCAGCCTCTGCCCGCTCTGTCCCCTCTGCCCGCTCTGTTCTCTCTGCCTCTACCCGCTCTGTCCCCTCAGCCTCTGCCCCTCGCTGTGTCCTCAGCTTCTGCCCGCTCTGTCCCCTCTGCCCGCTCTGTTCTCTCTGCCTCTGCCAGCTCTGTCCCCTCAGCCTCTGCCCCTCGCTGTGTCCTCAGCCTCTGCCCCTCGCTGTGCCCCCGCCGTGGACAGGAAGAAAAAAACAACTACTTACCAATCCGGCGGCGCCCAGGACCCAGCATCCTCCTCCTTCCTCGTTTCTCACTGAATGCTGGGCGTGACGTCACGCCCGGCATTCAGTGAGAAACGAGGAAGGAGGAGGATGCTGGGTCCCAGGCGCTGCCGGATTGGTAAGTAGTTGTTTTTCTTTTTCGTTCCTGTCCACGGCACCCCTGTGACAGCAACAGTTTGGGAACCTAGGGTGTAGTGTATATTTTCTGTAGTGTAGCATATACTTTCTGTAGTGTAGTGTATACTTTCTGTAGTGTAGTGTATATTTTCTGTAGTGTAGTGTATACATTCTGTACTGTAGTGTATATTTTCTGTAGCGTAGTGTTTCCTCGTTGTCCAAGGGCAGGCAGCAGAGAACGAAGGGCAGTCTCGGGTCTGGCTTTTATAGACCAAACCCGGAAACTCCCAGCCTCTCCAGCGGCCAAGCTGTGCGTGTGGGCCAGGGGTGATGATGTTATCATCCCTGGCATCTCTCTCAACTGTGTACGAGCCGACTTGAGTAAGCACACACAGTGGGGTTCTGCTATATAACAGCGCATGTGCTGTTATATAACGGAGCATGCGCCAAAATAAAGCAAAAAAATAAATAACAGATAAAGATATACTGATGATAATGACAGAAAGATTGTCAGCTGGCTAGTGGTACCAATGTCATTTTGTCATGACTAGGTCTCTGTAGGAATGGGTTGCAAGCAGACAGGATAACGTTCCAACTTTTTCTTCTTGGCTCTTTGCCCTATTCATCATCATCATCATCATCATCATCATCTATTTATATAGCGCCACTAATTCCACAGTGCTGTACAGAGAACTCACTCACATCAGTCCCTGTCCCAATGGAGCGTACAGTCTAAGTTCCCTAACAAGCACACACACAGACACACGCACACAGACCAAGAGAGACTAAGGTCAATTTTAATAGTAGTCAGTTAACCTACTTGTATGTTTTTGGAGTGTGGGAGGAAACCGTAGCACCCGGAGGAAACCCACTCAAACATGGGGAGAACATACAAGCTCCACACAGATAAGGCCATGGTTGGCTTCCCCCAGGTTTCAACTTTTCTTTGCACTGGGTCTCAATTGAGATGCGTATACATCTTGGCTTTGAAGTGGTTCACCTAGATGTAGGTTCATGCCTACTCTTGGCTTTTGGGAAATGTATCCCCAAACTAGAAGTGCATTCATATAAAAAGCAAAACCTCCTGGAACTACAAATTCCAAAAATATCTCTGATTTTTGTACAAGAATATTACAATGTTTATCCTTATTTATGGCTTCAATTAGCCATGAGGAGACATCAGAAACAGTGTTTTACCCTGCGGAACGTGCACCTAAAAATGAGCTTCTCTGCACCTAAACTGCAACAAATGCTTCCCATTAAACATATAGGAGGAGATCTGATCAGCTCAGAGCTGGCACAAATATCACTTCCTTTTACTGAGTAGAAATGCCCATACGCAGTGGTCGATGTAGAGGTGTATACGGTGGTATGTCATACCGTCACTTCTTCTACTGTCTTAATTGTAAAACTATCAAATTCCATTCACTTACATTTCTCATACCGCCACTTTGACCACTAACCATGTGCCCAACTGCATAGCCAGGAATTCCACTAAATATACACCCTCTTTATCCTGTTAGCTCTTTACAATAATCATGCTCTGCAAAATTAAATCTTGTGTTATGCACCAGTTTGCTTGCTCCATAATTGCTCTGTAGCTCTTACTCCACCCAAGTCCTCACATTGGCCAGTTCACATGGCTTCTCCTCTGAAATGGCCCAATCTTCCTCCGCAGACCTATGATCTTGGTGGAAATTTATTTGTTCTACCAACTTTGATTTCACAGGGTGGTTTGACGGTTTCGCTCTTCATATATGAGGCCAAGTGTGTTTTTGTTCTCCTAAAATACCTGCAGTAGTTCTGTTAGCAGAAATTTCCTTTTTTACTGCTTGTCACAAGTTTCCACACTACATCTAGTACTCACCTATCACACGGGTTACAGATCTAGCCCAATCACATCAAACAGCAGTTCCTTCAAGCTCAAACACAACTTAAAAGCTGACATCGTCTATTGTATTAGGTCAATAGGACCAAGGAACTTTTCTAGACAAATATACATGCTGGCGCACACAATATACTCTTTGTTAGACAAACGTTTTACCCATTCACAAACTAGCATTGAAAGGGTTAAAACAGCCACTTCTCTTCTTAAAAGACTCATCAATTTGTTAAAGTAGTCAGGGCAAACTTTTTAAACTTTGAGATTTAATATAAAAAGGTACAGTTCATAGGGAATAAGAAAATATGTGATAAATGACATACAGAATAAATGCAAATCAATTATTTAAATAAAAGGAGAGCTATGAGCTAATTCCTCGGGGGGTATTCAATTTTCAGCGAATTTCTTTTTCTCTGCAGCATAAAATAAAAATCTCCCGCGGGTTTTTTACGGCAATAGCGACCGTTTGGAGTTAGCGCAGTGGGAAAACTCCTGCAATTCAGTTGAAAAAGAGAGAACGCTGCCACCGCGCGTTAAACATTGTGTTTGCGAGTTTTTAGGGGAGTTTTAACGTGGTCATGTATAACACAAAAAAAGGTTTTGCATACATTTCCATACATTAGATTACACATTGATAATATCTACATTACAGTACTTTCTTTACCATATTTTTTAATTGAACTATTTTCTACCATACAATCATCTATACCATGTCAAAACACATTACTACATTCATATTTGTACCAAAAACATTCATAAATATAATTAGTGATTTTTTTTTTGATTTTTTTTTTTATGTTTATTTTATTTCATTATTTTTTCACAAGAAAATCAACTTACACGGTGTTAGGCATTTACTTTTCAGAGGATTTTTATTTTTAACACACCCCAAGGAGGAGCGAGATAAAACAGAATATTTTCCTGCTGTACCCCTCCGCGTTAAAAAACAATTGAATAGCTTTTAATGTGGCTGCCTCTCACACACCCTATACTTTCAATAGACCTTTTACTGGAGCGCGAGAAGACCGTTTCATGAAAAAAAATTGAGCGTTAAAAATGGAATTGAATCACGGGTAAAATGAACCCGCTCAAAAATTATAAAATGACTTAACGCGGTCAAAAAAACAACTCGCTGACAATTGAATACCCCCCCTCATGATTTTTTATTGCTAGATACAAACATATGCAGTGTTAAGGATAAGCGCTGACAACAACTTTCTTTATTGTTATGAAAATAAAAGGAATACAAAAATTGCAGAAAATAGAACACTCACTTATGGTCATCTGGAACAGCTTTCAATTAGATTGATCCCAACAATTCTGACACTAAGGATAGTTGTTCAAGGGGTTTTAAACCAAACTTTCCTCAGCCCTCTCCGCTGTGATGTCACTGAGTCGAGGCTATTTCCATGCAATGAAACTCCCTTGTCTTTAGCATACATCAACCAGTACATTTTATGCAGCCATAGCATCAGCCTAGCTGTTACAACTACTCCACACATAGGCAAACCGAGAGGGGTTTCTAGTGCCTGGAACCCCCCCCCCCTTCCCAGCCTGGGGTACTGTATGCTTGAGGTGGCTGGATCCTGCCCCGGGACCAGCCACTATGCAGCTTGTGTGCAGATTGTTTCTGTCTGCACTGTTCACAGCCATCTCTCCCCAACAAGTATTGAAAGCAGCAAGAACAGGTAGGAGAGAGCAGGACAGTTTGTCAACTGTTCTGACACACTCAGTCAGGACTTTGTCCTGATTGTAGGGACAGTTGGGAGGTATGTCCTGCTTCACACAGCTCTGCTCGAAAAGGGAAAGCTACGTGCCCCTAACAGTAGTGCACGCAGCATTGCCCGTGTATATGATGGGGATAGGAAGAGTTGGAGAGCAGCCAAGAACTGTCTAAAATTATAGCTACACCCCACAGCATACTGGCCACACCCACTGGCGGTGTGGCATGGAAACCCCTCTCTACCAATCCTGCGTTTGCCCCTGTCACACACAGTCTGGTCACACCTCCATGCTAATTGATCAGGATGACACCTTATATTACCAATATCCTCTTGTTCTCACAAAAACCTTATTTTAAATAGCTACCTGGTTGACAAGATTATCTCATAAGATCCTGTAGCTTGAAGAGACGTTCAGCTTACTTAGGTGTGAGAAACTTAAATAGGACACAGTATTAAAAATCAAACATTTATATACATTCATATTTATATTTTAACTGTTGATTTGGCCTCTACCACGACTCTGTTGTTCACTAGAATAACAAAGTTGGCTAGGGGGAATGAGCGGTTATTGGAATAAGAGGGAATGTGTTGAATTCCTGTCTTCTGATCCTCTCTTTCCAAACCAACTGGTAGAAACTGTTTTGGCTCAGAATTCTCAAATTATTTCGCCAGCTGCAAGACATCAATATTTGTAAAAACGTTAAAATTTGTAGAATCATTTAACTCTAAGCAACTCGTTTGGGATTAAGGTATGTTATTCAGTTCAAGGCTTCAGCTTTTTATTTGTTCTGTGTTTTCTGTATTTGAAGTTCACATTTGTAAAATGCAGAATTTCTGCCTCTGAAATCTATACATTATGTTATAGGATTCTGAAAGAGCCCCATGTGTTTCTTAATGTACTCTATGTCTATGTAAATCTTATACGCATTTACATATACTTAGCACACACTGTGCATTTGCATATGTTTATAATGGATGCTTCGGGGCCATTAAGATGCATACATTTAATAAAACACTTTAAAATATATTCATATAAACAAACAATCTCTAATTAATGTCTGCTTAACTGAAATTAAGTTTGCAATGTAAATATTGTAATACACTTCTTATTTTATTTTGAAAGATAACTCATTTTTGTTTAATTAAATATGTTATCCTGGGGCATTTTTAAATAAAAGCAAGTGTAAAATTCCCTACTGATTTGCTTTCAAATTATGGCTGAAGCTCTGAGTTTGTATAACAAAAAAACCCATTCTCGCCAACTCAAACTCAATCTTTCAAAAACTGAATTAATAATATTCCCACCCAAAAACAGAAGCTTCCTGCCTGACATTTCTATTTCTGTCGATAACATGACCATAAATCCCACCCCGCAAGCTCGTTGCCTAGGTGTAATCCTTGATTCTCAACTGTCGTTTATTCCCCACATCAACTCTATATCTAAATCATGTTACATACACCTAAAGAACATTTCCAGAATACGCACATATCTGACACAAGACACCGCAAAAACATTAATTCATGCACTCATCATCTCCCGCATCGACTATTGCAATTCCCTCCTTACTGGTCTTCCCAAAGTCAGACTTGAACCCCTACAATCTATTTTGCACGCAGCGGCTAGACTGATTTTCCTTACAAACTGTTATTCCTCTGCTGAGCCACTCTGTCAGTCTCTACATTGGCTGCCTGTATTTCAACGAATCCAATATAAAATTCTTCTACTAACATACAAGACCATCAACAAAATTGCACCGACATACATTTCCTCACTTGTCTCGAAATATCTCCCTACTCGACACCTCCGTTCTGCACAAGATCTACGTCTCTCCTCCACTATTATCACATCCTCCCATTCTCGGTTACAGGATTTTTTCCGGGCTGCACCTACTTTATGGAATTCCCTCCCACGCACAGTAAGACTTTCCTCTAGTCTGCAAACCTTCAAGCGTTCACTGAAAACCCACCTCTTCAGACAAGGTTATGATATTCCTCAACCATCATCTTAATTTCCCTAGATTACCCTATTACCATCCTCTACACAGCTAACGCAAGACAACAACCCTCTGACAAACACTGCAACACACACAGCCCACTCAATACTTTTACCTTTGCAGTCTGACTGGTCCATTGTGCAATATGAAGTAGCAAATGCTCTTGTGTTTCAAACTCCCATTGTCCTATAGATTGTAAGCTTTCGAGCAGGGTTCTCTTACCTCTCTGTCTGTATGTATTACCCAGTATTGTCTTATTAATGTTTGTTCTCAATTGTAAAGCGCTACGGAATTTGCTGGCGCTATATAAATAAATGTTGATGATGATGATGATGATTGTCACTCACCGGACTGTGAGTGCTTCTTCCCGGACTATTAGGAACCGTGGACGTCCTCTATCCTGAGGGACTGCGCATGCGCAGCCCTTTCCAAACCTTCAGTGTATGTTCCTTTAACTTAATTGGCAGATCAGGCAACCTCCCTATATTAAGCACCTGTGGTCAACACCACGTTGCCTGATCTTGGAGTCTCATTCCCCATGAGTCTCTGAAGGTGTTCCTGTGTTTCCTTGTTTATTCAGCCCTGCTGATTCCTGTGGTTTCCAAACCACTTCTACCTCTGTGGTTTCCAAACCACTTCTGCTACTGTGGTTCCCATACCACTTCTACCATCTACTGTATCATCGTGACTGTGAGCTGATTCCTATCCGCTGCCTCCGTGCACTACAGTCTTCTAATCACTTCAACTCTACCATGTATCATTGGGACTGTTAGCTGATGCCTATCCGCTGCCTCCGTGCATTACAGGCTTCAACCACATCCACTCACCTGTTCATGATTGTGACTGCCAGCTGATTCCTATCCGCTGCCTCCGTGCACTACAGTCTTCAACCTGCAACTCGTCTGTGTTTCATCATCGTGACTGCTAGCTGATTCCTACCCGCTGCCTCCGTGCACTACAGTCTTCAACCTGCAACCCGTCTGTGTTTCATCGTGACTGTTTAGCTGATTCCTATCCGCTGCCTCTGTGCGCTTCAGTCTTCAGTCCTTGTCTACTCTACCGTGTTTCCTTGAGTCTGCTGCCACTATTGCTACCCGCTACTCTCCGTGATCATCTGTTCCAGTTCAACTCTGTTTCGGTGTCCCATCGTTACTGCACCTGCTGGTTGCTATTGGTTACCTCCGTGTTCCCGCAGAGACCCGCTGCTGTTACTTCTCAGCGCTACTCATCCATCTACTGCTGATCCGCTCTCCACGCCTTCCTGTGTTCCCTGCTGGTCTACCTACCTGTGCGCTGCACCTGCTAGACCCCTGCTTCACCCATCCAGGGACTTGTATCCTGCTGGCCTCCTGCCCTTCAGGTATCTCTGCACTCCTGTCTGACTGCCTTCTCCTGAACCACGGTATGCATACTTCCCATTGACTGTGCTGTGTATTGCATACCTTGCTGGACTGTGTTGGTTCTCCTCTGGAGTGTACTATCCGCTGAGTCTATTGCCATCATTGACTGTGTTGGTTCTCCTCTGGAGTGTACTATCTGCTGACTCTACTGCCATCATTGACTGTGTTATCTCATGCCGGATTACTTCAAGAGACTTTCTATATTGGCAGTGTTGTTCAGTCATTTATACATTTATATTGTGCATATTACTGTGGATCAAAGTCAAGGTGCCCGTGTATATATTGTGTTGCAGTCTCTCCCCGTGCACCTCCTCACATATATATTCAGTAGTACAACTTGCTAGTGGCAGACCACTGACTCCTGTTTACAGTTTCACCTGTTCCAGTATCCTCTCACATAGCAGTGGTACAACTTGCTAACGCAGACCACTGACTCCCCGGATACCTCCACTTGGATTCCATTCCTTCACTCAGACAGCGGTACAACTTGCTATCCGCAGACCGCTGACTCTCATCACCTCCTCGTTTCTGTTGGACATTCCTCCTCACTATAGCAGTGGTACAACTTGCTACCGCAGACCACTGACTACCTTCACGTGTCCTTTGTCCATACAGTTCCTCGTGTATTACTACCTCCATATTGCCAGTGCTGCTAGTCATAGACTTTCCTGAGCATCTCATCATCTGCGATTTCCTGTTCCGTGATCACCCTGCTACCAGAGTACCATATTACCACCTATACTGCTCTGGTAAGCCTATCACCTGGTGATCCCTGGGTAAAGACTCCTAGTGCCCGTGACAGTAAGATCAGGCCAGATTGACCCAGATACGGAACCTACTGCTAAAGAGATGCTGCAGCATCTGGTCAGCCGTGTGGAGCAACAGGATGCTCGCCAACAGCTGTTACTTCAATGTTACCAATCGTTAACCTCCCAAGGAACATCTGGACAGACTGTTACAGCTAGTATTGAAGCTCCTGTACTTTCCTCCGTTTCCCCAGTGCCATCCCAGGTGTCTACAGCTCCTACGCTTCACCTGCCTACTCCGTCAAAATATGACGGGGACCCCAAAACTTGTAGAGGTTTCCTTAACCAATGTTCAGTCCATTTTGAACTCCAACCTCAAAATTTTTCTACCCATCGTTCCAGAGTGGCCTATCTTATCTCATTGTTTTCTGGACAAGCCCTGGCTTGGGCCTCCCCTCTGTGGGAAAGAAACGATCCAATTCTACAAGATAGTGCCAAATTCATTTCCACGTTCCGAAGTGTGTTCGATGAACCAGGTCGTGTGACCTCCGCTGCTTCCAGCATTCTTCGTTTGCGACAAGGCTCCCATACAGTAGGACAGTATGTCATTCAATTTAGGATCTTAGCCTCTGAACTTCAGTGGAACACTGAAGCATTAGTTGCCGCCTTCTGGCAGGGGCTCTCCGATAAAATTAAAGATGCACTGACTACCCAAGAGCTTCCTTCGTCACTAGAAGATTTGATCTCTCTTTGCCATCGTGTAGACATGAGATTTCGTGAAAGAGAATCTGAGAAAACAACTTCTGCTAAAGCACCTCTTCGTTTAAACCCTCAATTTCGTCCAGTTTCACCTTCTGTGATTCCCATGGAGATAGGACGTTCCAAATTATCTTTAGAAGAGAGGAAACGAAGAGTAAAGAATAGACTCTGTATCTATTGTGCTGATTCCACACATATGCTCAGTTCTTGCCCTAAGAAATCGGGAAATGCCAGGCCCTAACTAGTTCTGGAGAGGTGAAGTTAGGGTCCCTGGAGTCCTCTCCATTGTCTATGAAATCTAAAGTCTGCGCTTTCGATGTTACGATTTCCTTTGCTACCAAATCCTTTGAGTCACAGGCATTGATTGATTCCGGAGCAGCAGGAAATTTCATTTCTAAATCACTAGTGAATCAATGGTCCCTACCAGTGATCACTTTAAAAACACCCATTACTGTGACGGCTATAGATGGATCACGTCTCATCAATGGTCTCATCACCCAGAGTACGTCTCCAGTAACCCTTCAGATTGGTGTACTACACCATGAAGAAATTTCGTTTTTAATTCTTCCTGTTACGACAAGTCCGATTGTCTTAGGCCTTCCATGGCTTCAATGTCACTCTCCCCAGATTGACTGGCGCACCCCTCAAGTTACGTCTTGGGGGCCTGAATGTCACCATCGTTGTCTCTCTCAAGTTATTCCTCTTAAAGTACAGCAATCTTCCATCTCATCTTCCTCCCCGGGACTCCCTCCTCAGTATGCTTCATTTGCCGATGTGTTTGATAAAGCTCAGTCTGAACGTCTTCCTCCTCATCGTTCTTGGGATTGTCCGATCGACCTTCTACCTGGCAAGACTCCTCCCAGGGGTCGGGTCTATCCTCTCTCGTTACCTGAAACTCAAGCCACATCTGAGTACATACAGGAGAATCTCCAGCGTGGGTTCATTCGACCTTCCACCTCTCCCGCTGGAGCTGGGTTCTTCTTCGTCAAAAAGAAGGATGGATCATTACGCCCTTGTATAGATTTTCGTGGACTCAACGCCATTACTATCAAGAATCGGTATCCCATTCCGCTGATCACTGAGCTATTTGATCGCATCAAGGGAGCTCGGATATTTACTAAGTTGGATCTTCGTGGTGCCTACAATTTAATTAGAATCCGTTCCGGTGACGAATGGAAGACCGCGTTTAACACCAGAGATGGGCATTACGAATATTTAGTAATGCCCTTCGGGCTGTGTAATGCCCCCGCGGTTTTCCAGGATTTCATCAATGAGATCTTTCGGGACTTATTATATGTATGTGTCGTTGTCTACCTGGACGACATATTGATCTTCTCACAGGACCTGCCTTCTCATCACCAACATGTGGCAGAGGTCCTCTCCAGACTACGGAAAAACTCATTGTTCTGTAAATTGGAAAAATGTTCATTCGAGTTACCCCAGATTCCATTCTTGGGGTATATAGTTTCCGGAGTTGGCCTGAAGATGGATCCAGACAAAGTAAATGCTGTACTACATTGGCCTCAGCCAACTACTCTTCGTGCCATCCAGCGTTTTTTAGGTTTTGCCAATTACTATAGACGCTTCATTCAAGACTTCTCATCCATTGCATCTCCCATTGTGGCCTTAACTCGAAAAGGGGCTAATACTAAGCAATGGTCATCTGAGGCTCTCCAAGCCTTTCAAATCCTCAAAGAGTCCTTCTCGTCTGCTCCCATTCTGCGACAACCTGATGTGACACTCCCCTTCTTCCTAGAAGTAGATGCCTCTAATGTGGGCTTAGGAGCTATTCTCTCCCAACGCTCGGAGCAACAAAAATTACATCCTTGTGCCTTCTACTCTCGGGGTCTTCTGCCCGCAGAGAAAAACTATACTATCGGGGACAAGGAGTTGCTGGCCATCAAAGCTGCATTAGAGGAATGGAGATACTTGTTGGAAGGAGCTCGCCATCCGGTGACGATCTTCACGGATCATAAGAACTTGTCATATTTGCAATCTGCTCAATGCCTGAACCCTCGTCAAGCAAGATGGTCTCTTTTCTTTTCCCGTTTTGAATTAATTATAACCTTCAAACCAGCTGCTAAGAACAAGAAAGCTGACGCTCTATCTCGAGCTTTTGTGACGTCCTCTGATGTAGAAGAGGTTCCCAACCATGCTATTCTAGACCCCAAATGTATTTCTCTGGCTGCTTCATCCACCAAAATGCTACCATTTGGGAAGACCCTCGTGCCTCCTACTCTGAGGAGGAAAATCCTTTCGTGGTTCCATGCCTCTCGTTTTTCTGGACACGCCGGTGAACATAAGACCTTTGAGATTCTCTCTCGTAGTTACTGGTGGCCTTCAATGAGGAGAGACGTCAAAGAGTTTATTGCTTCCTGTGATTTATGTTCTCAGTTCAAATCCTCCCGCAGAACTCCAGCAGGGTTGCTGCGACCACTACCCATTCCGTCCAAGCCTTGGACCCATATTAGTATGGATTTCGTTACTGATTTGCCACCAAGTAAGAATCACAATACTATTTGGGTAGTGGTAGACAGATTTTCGAAGATGGCTCATTTCGTCCCTCTGTCCGGTTTACCTTCCTCGTCTACTCTGGCTGAACATTTCATTAGAGAAATCTTCCGCATCCATGGATGTCCGTCTGAGATTGTGTCAGATAGAGGAGTACAATTCGTTTCCAGATTCTGGCGGGCCCTTTGTAAAACCTTGGGCATACGATTAGCACTCTCATCGTCTTACCATCCGCAATCTAACGGACAAACGGAACGAGTCAATCAAGATCTTGAGACTTTTATTAGGATGTTCTCTTCAGCCAACCAAGACAACTGGGTAGAATTGCTCCCTTGGGCTGAATTCGCCCATAACAACATGTACCATGAGTCATCATCCAAAACTCCATTCTTTGTGGTCTACGGTCACCATCCGTCTTTTCCGGAATTTCCTGCCCTCCCACCCACCCAAGTTCCTGCTGTGGAGACTGCTTGTCAGACCTTCAAAAATATCTGGTCTCAGGTCAAAACCTGTTTAAAGAAGACATCTAACAAATATAAGTCTTTCGCAGATAAGAAGAGGCGGGCTATTCCACCACTAAAAATTGGAGATCGGGTTTGGTTATCTACCAAAAATATTCGTTTGAAGGTTCCATCTATGAAATTCGCCCCTCGTTTTATTGGTCCATATAGGATCATTCAAGTTATCAATCCAGTATGTGTTAAACTTCTTCTTCCTAAGAATCTTCGGATTTCCAATGCCTTCCATGTGTCCTTACTCAAACCTCTTATTATCAATCGTTTCTCGACTCCTCCCTCAGCACCGCAGCCAGTTCAAGTTCATCAGGAGGAGGATTTCGAGATTACTGAGGTATTGGATGCAAAAATTTCGCGAGGAGTCCTCCGTTTCCTCGTTCATTGGAAGGGCTTTGGTCCTGAAGAGCGTTCATGGATCAAAGCTGAAGATCTTAATGCTCCTGCCCTTCTGAAGAAGTTTTATTCCAAAAATCCGGACAAGCCCGGTTCCAGGCGTTCTGTGCCCACCTTTAAAAGGGGGGGTACTGTCACTCACCGGACTGTGAGTGCTTCTTCCCGGACTATTAGGAACCGTGGACGTCCTCTATCCTGAGGGACTGCGCATGCGCAGCCCTTTCCAAACCTTCAGTGTATGTTCCTTTAACTTAATTGGCAGATCAGGCAACCTCCCTATATTAAGCACCTGTGGTCAACACCACGTTGCCTGATCTTGGAGTCTCATTCCCCATGAGTCTCTGAAGGTGTTCCTGTGTTTCCTTGTTTATTCAGCCCTGCTGATTCCTGTGGTTTCCAAACCACTTCTACCTCTGTGGTTTCCAAACCACTTCTGCTACTGTGGTTCCCATACCACTTCTACCATCTACTGTATCATCGTGACTGTGAGCTGATTCCTATCCGCTGCCTCCGTGCACTACAGTCTTCTAATCACTTCAACTCTACCATGTATCATTGGGACTGTTAGCTGATGCCTATCCGCTGCCTCCGTGCATTACAGGCTTCAACCACATCCACTCACCTGTTCATGATTGTGACTGCCAGCTGATTCCTATCCGCTGCCTCCGTGCACTACAGTCTTCAACCTGCAACTCGTCTGTGTTTCATCATCGTGACTGCTAGCTGATTCCTACCCGCTGCCTCCGTGCACTACAGTCTTCAACCTGCAACCCGTCTGTGTTTCATCGTGACTGTTTAGCTGATTCCTATCCGCTGCCTCTGTGCGCTTCAGTCTTCAGTCCTTGTCTACTCTACCGTGTTTCCTTGAGTCTGCTGCCACTATTGCTACCCGCTACTCTCCGTGATCATCTGTTCCAGTTCAACTCTGTTTCGGTGTCCCATCGTTACTGCACCTGCTGGTTGCTATTGGTTACCTCCGTGTTCCCGCAGAGACCCGCTGCTGTTACTTCTCAGCGCTACTCATCCATCTACTGCTGATCCGCTCTCCACGCCTTCCTGTGTTCCCTGCTGGTCTACCTACCTGTGCGCTGCACCTGCTAGACCCCTGCTTCACCCATCCAGGGACTTGTATCCTGCTGGCCTCCTGCCCTTCAGGTATCTCTGCACTCCTGTCTGACTGCCTTCTCCTGAACCACGGTATGCATACTTCCCATTGACTGTGCTGTGTATTGCATACCTTGCTGGACTGTGTTGGTTCTCCTCTGGAGTGTACTATCCGCTGAGTCTATTGCCATCATTGACTGTGTTGGTTCTCCTCTGGAGTGTACTATCTGCTGACTCTACTGCCATCATTGACTGTGTTATCTCATGCCGGATTACTTCAAGAGACTTTCTATATTGGCAGTGTTGTTCAGTCATTTATACATTTATATTGTGCATATTACTGTGGATCAAAGTCAAGGTGCCCGTGTATATATTGTGTTGCAGTCTCTCCCCGTGCACCTCCTCACATATATATTCAGTAGTACAACTTGCTAGTGGCAGACCACTGACTCCTGTTTACAGTTTCACCTGTTCCAGTATCCTCTCACATAGCAGTGGTACAACTTGCTAACGCAGACCACTGACTCCCCGGATACCTCCACTTGGATTCCATTCCTTCACTCAGACAGCGGTACAACTTGCTATCCGCAGACCGCTGACTCTCATCACCTCCTCGTTTCTGTTGGACATTCCTCCTCACTATAGCAGTGGTACAACTTGCTACCGCAGACCACTGACTACCTTCACGTGTCCTTTGTCCATACAGTTCCTCGTGTATTACTACCTCCATATTGCCAGTGCTGCTAGTCATAGACTTTCCTGAGCATCTCATCATCTGCGATTTCCTGTTCCGTGATCACCCTGCTACCAGAGTACCATATTACCACCTATACTGCTCTGGTAAGCCTATCACCTGGTGATCCCTGGGTAAAGACTCCTAGTGCCCGTGACAATGATTCCTTGACGGTGCCATTATACACTTCAAGTCTGAGTTGTGCTTAGGTTCACTGACTCTGACATGATTTGAGTAGTCTTCAAGCTTGGCCCCTTCCTAATATTCAGTGTCAGACTGATCTGGTTAAAGAACAGAAGGACTCTGTACCGTGTTACAAGGATAACTGTGCACTCTATAGAACTGCATGCTGAAGTGGGCGGGAATAGAACACCTGGTAGCCAATGAAATCATCAGAATGTTCACAGTAACCATCAATATTTATGGAGATGATCATATGGGAGGCTGTGACCGGTCCACTTATATGATTGTATTAATGAGGCCAGAGATGCATGTGACAGTGGCAGTTTCATGATCAGATGAGAGTCATAGGAGCAAGCAGAAAGTAACAGCGTGCACATGGCCGGATTAAGGGAATAGAGGCCCCTGGGCTAAGGGGGCCACCATTCCCCCGTGGGTCCCCCCCCACCTGAGAGCCGCCCCCGTATAGGGGGCCCACCCCTGCACCGATCAATAATGCCGCTGAGCCCTGTCAAGGGCTCCCTGGATGCCTGAGGCCCCTGGGCTGTAGCCCAGTTAGACCTCGGGTTAATCCAGCCCTGAGTGTGCATTATATAGTGGAAGGAGCATGGTTCTCTAACAGCACATTATAGGGATGTGAGTCTCCCAATACAGTAAAGCAGGATAACACCTTTATATGAAGCAAAGTGCATACATCTAATTTGTTAAAAAGAGTTTATTGAAGTGAACTGTGCACAATAGCACTTAATATATTCCAAGATAAACACAAGTAAGCTAATCACAGATCTTTCACAAGATAGCACATATCATCCACCTAACCCATAGCTATGAAATAATGTTCACTGCAATAAACTCGACTCCATCTGTCTGAATGTTTTTACATATGCAGCTCATCACAATGCTCAGTCATTATAGAATAGAGTGATTGCCTATCTTTTACATAGAGTTGCCCTGTGGCGCTCATAAAGGCTATGCTCAGCTAGCAACCCCGTACATCATTGCCAGTTTCTATTTAAATTTATTAAAGGACAAGGGTTGTATTTAATCAGTTACTTTTGTTACACATCAAAATAAAAATGAGACGCTACTGGCATTTTATCAGCCTTTGACGGAATGTCATTATTTCTTGGCTAATTTGAAGATTTGCATTCCTCATATAAGCCTCATAATCAGTCCCTGTTTGACTTATGTCAGCACTGCTATGGGGAAATCTGTAAACAGATAGAGAATTCATGGGGGTTGTAGTTTTTGTCACTTTTAGCTAGAGATGGTCACTGACCCCCGTGTTTTGGTTTTGGATTCGGTTTTGGATCTGGATTACCGTCGTGTTTTGGTTTTGGTTTTGGTTTTGCAAAACCTCCATTGCGTGTTTTGGTTTTGGTTTTGGTTTTGTTTGGTTTTGTTTTGCTATTTTTTGGGAAAATCCATGTTTTTGGGCCTAAATTAACCCAATTTAGTGCTCCAACTGTTTTAGAGACAAGTAATCTAATTGTTGAGGTAATAAATCATCCCAAAAAACAGTTTAATTCTTCGTTGGTAGGCCTATTCTACACACAAAACAGATTGTCTTCCTCTCCATCTATGCATATTGGCAATGCAGCCATCGTCTTTGAATGTATATTACACCCTACACTTATAGTTAAATATGTAAAGAAATGGAAAAAGCCAGTTTGGTTTCTGTCTCTCAAGGCCCCCCTCCACTTGTATAAAATACCAAAAAATTCAGCCATTATAGACTGTACAATATTAATTGACATGGAGAAAGCCAGTTTGGTTTCTGTCTCTCAAGGCCCCCCTCCACTTGTATAAAATACCCAAAAATTCAGCCATTATAGACTGTACAATATTAATTGACATGGAGAAAGCCAGTTTGGTTTCTGTCTCTCTAGGCCCCCCTCCACTTGTATAAAATACCAAAAAATTCAGCCATTATAGACTGTACAATATTAATTGACATGGAGAAAGCCAGTTTGGTTTCTGTCTCTCTAGGCCCCCCTCCACTTGTATAAAATACTAAAAAATTCAGCCATTATAGACTGTACAATATTAATTGACATGGAGAAAGCCAGTTTGGTTTCTGTCTCTCTAGGCCCCCCTCCACTTGTATAAAATACTAAAAAATTCAGCCATTATAGACTGTACAATATTAATTGACATGGAGAAAGCCAGTTTGGTTTCTGTCTCTCTAGGCCCCCCTCCACTTGTATAAAATACCAAAAAATTCAGCCATTATAGACTGTACAATATTAATTGACATGGAGAAAGCCAGTTTGGTTTCTGTCTCTCTAGGCCCCCCTCCACTTGTATAAAATACTAAAAAATTCAGCCATTATAGACTGTACAATATTAATTGACATGGAGAAAGCCAGTTTGGTTTCTGTCTCTCTAGGCCCCCCTCCACTTGTATAAAATACTAAAAAATTCAGCCATTATAGACTGTACAATATTAATTGACATGGAGAAAGCCAGTTTGGTTTCTGTCTCTCTAGGCCCCCCTCCACTTGTATAAAATACTAAAAAATTCAGCCATTATAGACTGTACAATATTAATTGACATGGAGAAAGCCAGTTTGGTTTCTGTCTCTCTAGGCCCCCCTCCACTTGTATAAAATACTAAAAAATTCAGCCATTATAGACTGTACAATATTAATTGACATGGAGAAAGACAGTTTGGTTTCTGTCTCTCTAGGCCCCCCTCCACTTGTATAAAATACTAAAAAATTCAGCCATTATAGACTGTACAATATTAATTGACATGGAGAAAGCCAGTTTGGTTTCTGTCTCTCTAGGCCCCCCTCCACTTGTATAAAATACTAAAAAATTCAGCCATTATAGACTGTACAATATTATGAAAAATGGACAAAGCCAGTTTAGGGTCACTCTGTCTATGACACCCTACCCTTAAGGATAAATTGCCCTAACAGCAGCCTTTCAAGATGGTATGTGATATGGAAATGCCACAAGTCCCTTTCCTCTTTGGGGGTAGATTGCACCCTACACTTACATAGAAAGTTTTAAAAAGATGTTATCGGCATCATCTTCAGCTTCATCCTCACCCTCATCAGTGTTATCGTCATCATCACAGACTATCAATTCATCGCCGCTTGAATCCGCCATTAGAGAACAGGCCGCTTGAATCCGCCATTAGAGAACAGTCAGTGCTTGCATGTCTTGGATGGTGAAGGCCTTCCTCGTGGAAGATGTAGTTCATTTTTATAAACATCATTTTCTCCACATTTTTGGGAAGTAACCTTCTACGGCGATCACTGACTAAGTTCCCTGCTGTGCTGAACACTCGTTCAGAGTACACACTGGAGGGTGGGCAGCTTAGGTATTGCAAAGCAAGTTTGTACATGGGTTTCCAAATAGCTTGCTTTTCTTCCCAGTAAGGAAAGGGACTGTCTGACATTTCCATATCAACTACCTCTTGAAAGTAATCCTCCACCATCCTTTGCATGTTTATACTCATATTGGATGGACTTATGGGCAAAGTGACACTTTTTTTTGAAAAATCCTTCAAACCAGCCCAGATGTTAAATTGTTCTCGTCTGCCCCCTGTGTCTTCCCTGCTTCTTTTTTGGAAATTTAATTTTTTACGAGCAACAGCTTGAGAAAGTGAAGGAGGACACGTCGTCAAGCCGAGGCCCAGTTCAGCGGCCAACTTGCTGAGCAATAGCTCCTTGCAAAAGTTCACATCTCGCTCATTTACAAGTAAAGACTCAATGTAGGTTTTAAACCTTGGATCAAGCACAGTGGCCAAAACGTACTGATCCGAGTTCAAGATCTTAATAACTCGAGGATCATTGTGAAGCGAATTAAGTACTTGATCGACAAGGCCAACATACTTTGCTGAATTGCTTGCTTTCAGCTCCTCCTTCATTTTCTCAAGCTGCTTTTCCAATAGTCTAATTAAAGGAATGACTTGGCTCAAACTAGCAGAGTCTGCACTGACCTCACATGTCACAACTTCAAATGGTTTCAGCACCTTGCACAGCACTGAAAGGATTCCCCACTGTGCAAGAGTGAAATACATCCCCCCTCCTTTCCCAATGTCATGACTTGTGCAATATGCTTGGATGGCTTTGCGCTGTTCCTCCATCCTCTGAAGCATGTACAGGGTGGAATTCCACCGAGTTACCACCTCTTGCTTAAGTTGGTGGCAGGGCAAGTTAAACTGCTCTTGGAGCTGCTGTAATCTCCTACATGCTGTGGCTGAATGCCTGAAATGGCCTGAAATTTTACGGGCCACCGAAAGCATCTCCTGCACCTCACGGTTGTTTCGTAGGAAGCTCTGCACCACCAAGTTGATGGTGTGAGCAAAACAGGGAATATGTTGGAAATCACCCAGCTGTAATGCTCGCACTATATTGTTGGCGTTATCTGAAATGACATACCCTGGGGAGAGTCCGAGTGGTATAAGCCATGCATCAATCACATCTCTCAGTTTGCGTAACAAATTGTCAGCCGTATGCCTGTTAGTGAAGCCGGTGATACAAAGAGTGGCCTGCCTGTGACAAATGTTACGTAGTGGTGTACATGCTGCTGCTGTTCCTGCTGGTGAAGGTGAATGACCAACCCAGTGGGCTGTCACAGTCATATAGTCTTTGGTTTGGCCACTTCCACTTGTCCACATATCTGTGGTTAAGTGAACAGTGGGCAGAATGGCATTTTTCAGCGCAATCTCTACATTTTTACACACTTTTTGGTATAGTTGTGGAATAGCTTTACGGGAGAAATGGTGTCGCGATGGAATTCTGTAACGCGGACACAAAACCTCAATTAACTGTGAAAAACCAGCTGCGTTTATGGTGGAGATTGGACGCAGATCTAACACTAACATTGCAGCCATGGCGTCTGTGATTCGCTTGGCGACTGGGTGACTGCTGTCATATTTGCTTCCCCTCGCAAAGGATTGTTTCACAGTTAATTGCTGAAATGTAGGACTGCTCATTTTATTCACCTGCCTCTGGGATGACGATTCACCCCCAGCAGCAGCAACAGCAGCAGCAGGACTAACGCTTTCTTCAGAGGAATCAATAATAGTGCCGGAGTCATCCAGCCTTAAGTGGGATGCCGGGCTAACTCCGAGCGCTACTGAGGATATTGATGAGGATGGTGTGGTGGGTGTATTTTGTGGCCGTCGGTATGTCGGTGAGCGGAGGGTCTTAGCTGATGAGGGAGTGCTTGTATTCTTTTGGGAAGAACTTTCAGCTTTTCCCAACACTTTGCCATGAACTCTCGTTAAATGGCGTAACATAGACGAGGTTCCAAGATGGTTAAGGTCCCTCCCTCGACTGACTGTGGCTTCACATACACTACAAATGGCTATACAATTGTTGTCTGGATTTGGGTAGAAATAATTCCACACATAAGAAGTGGATTTTTTTGTTTTATGCCCAGGCATGACAATGGCCTTTTTCTTGTCACGTGCCAGAACTGCTGCCACTGGTGCAGGACTTACACAAACAACCTCATCCTCATCAACATCCTCATTAGCGCCCTCGTCGCCTACACAAATCTCCCCCTCATCCTCTTCTAATTCCAAAGTGGCATCCTCAATTTGGGTATCACCGGCTACACTCGGGCTATTAAGGCACACATCAGCAGAATGCTCACGATTAGACATCCCACTGTTGGATGGACTCTCCACAGGGATTGTTGTCATTTGTGAATCAGAGCAAATATTCTCCTGTAATGCCTCACTGGTATCTTGCAGCTCAGCTTTGACGCGTAACAGTAGTTGTGCACCAATTGTAGGCTGGGTAACTTTTTGGGATCTGCCACTAATAGCCAAAGGTGAAGGCCTCATTCTCTCTTTGCCACTGCGTGTGTAGAATGGCATGCTTGCAATTTTTTTTTTATCGTCACTTAACTTTTGCTCAGTTACACTTCGTTTTCGCTTCAATACAGTAAATTTTTTTTTGGTTTTTGTTTTTTGCACTAATTTGAAAACACTCTGTTGTTTGACATCGCCTTGGCCAGATGACGTACTGGGAACACTAACATCAGGACTGGTGACAGAACCTGGTTGCTCATTTAGATCATATGTGGACTGCTTTGAATCCATTGCGTAGATACTGCTGACAGATATGACTTTTGACAGCCAGAAATATTAATGCACAATTAGGGAGGACACCCCAAAAACACAGAGGAGTGCTAAAATTTATTGAGTAGATACTGCTGACAGATATGACTTTTGACAGCCAGAAATATTAATGCACAATTAGGGAGGACACCCCAAAAACACAGAGGAGTGCTAAAATTTATTGAGTAGATACTGCTGACAGATATGACTTTTGACAGCCAGAAATATTAATGCACAATTAGAGAGGACACCCCAAAAACACTGAGGAGTGCTTAAAATTATTGAGTAGATACTGCTGACAGATATGACTTTTGACAGCCAGAAATATTAATGCACAATTAGAGAGGACACCCCAAAAACACTGAGGAGTGCTTAAAATTATTGAGTAGATACTGCTGACAGATATGACTTTTGACAGCCAGAAATATTAATGCACAATTAGAGAGGACACCCCAAAAACACTGAGGAGTGCTAACATTTATTGAGTAGATACTGCTGACAGATATGACTTTTGACAGCCAGAAATATTAATGCACAATTAGGGAGGACACCCCAAAAACACAGAGGAGTGCTAAAATTTATTGAGTAGATACTGCTGACAGATATGACTTTTGACAGCCAGAAATATTAATGCACAATTAGAGAGGACACCCCAAAAACACTGAGGAGTGCTTAAAATTATTGAGTAGATACTGCTGACAGATATGACTTTTGACAGCCAGAAATATTAATGCACAATTAGAGAGGACACCCCAAAAACACTGAGGAGTGCTAACATTTATTGAGTAGATACTGCTGACAGATATGACTTTTGACAGCCAGAAATATTAATGCACAATTAGGGAGGACACCCCAAAAACACAGAGGAGTGCTAAAATTTATTGAGTAGATACTGCTGACAGATATGACTTTTGACAGCCAGAAATATTAATGCACAATTAGAGAGGACACCCCAAAAACACTGAGGAGTGCTTAAAATTATTGAGTAGATACTGCTGACAGATATGACTTTTGACAGCCAGAAATATTAATGCACAATTAGGGAGGACACCCCAAAAACACAGAGGAGTGCTAAAATTTATTGAGTAGATACTGCTGACAGATATGACTTTTGACAGCCAGAAATATTAATGCACAATTAGAGAGGACACCCCAAAAACACTGAGGAGTGCTTAAAATTATTGAGTAGATACTGCTGACAGATATGACTTTTGACAGCCAGAAATATTAATGCACAATTAGGGAGGACACCCCAAAAACACAGAGGAGTGCTAAAATTTATTGAGTAGATACTGCTGACAGATATGACTTTTGACAGCCAGAAATATTAATGCACAATTAGAGAGGACACCCCAAAAACACTGAGGAGTGCTTAAAATTATTGAGTAGATACTGCTGACAGATATGACTTTTGACAGCCAGAAATATTAATGCACAATTAGAGAGGACACCCCAAAAACACTGAGGAGTGCTTAAAATTATTGAGTAGATACTGCTGACAGATATGACTTTTGACAGCCAGAAATATTAATGCACAATTAGAGAGGACACCCCAAAAACACTGAGGAGTGCTTAAAATTATTGAGTAGATACTGCTGACAGATATGACTTTTGACAGCCAGAAATATTAATGCACAATTAGAGAGGACACCCCAAAAACACTGAGGAGTGCTAACATTTATTGAGTAGATACTGCTGACAGATATGACTTTTGACAGCCAGAAATATTAATGCACAATTATGGGGGACAACCCAAAAGCGCTGGGGAGTGCCAAATATGAAGAAAAAATAATAAACCTCTATCCTCCTCTCTGCACTAGCGATTTTGGTTAGAGCAATTGCAAGAACAATATTGTATTCTTTCTCTGTCCCTGCTCTAATTAGCCTATGACTACACCCTGCTCTCTCCCTCTGTCAAATGGCGATGGATTGCTGTGGAGGCGTGTATTTATAAAGTTGAAGTATCGCGAGAACCGAGTCCCGAGATCCGACGACGTCACAATGACGTTCGGCCTCGATTTGGATTCGGAATTGGCGGGAGAGTACCGAGCTGCTCAGCTCGGTACTCGGATACCCAAAGTTCGGGTGGGTTCGGTTCTCGGAGAACCGGACCCGCCCATCTCTACTTTTAGCAGGGTGCTCACACTTTACAGGGACAGAGTCCACTCTTATCCTTAAATTAGTTGATGTAACTATTTTCCCCAGGCTTGTGATCACACATTTATCTCAAGCCCTCCTCCAAAACACAGGATTTGGTTTAGTCCATGGGACACCGCCAAGGGACACTCCCTCTTTCCACACATATGATGACGTCATCATCAGGTTTGACCACTCCTTCCGCTAAACATGCCCACTACCAGTGGACCCTCACAGCATCATGTTCTCTGTATCACTGGGATTCAAACATCCATTGTAGGAATTTATTGCCATTGGGTATATGAAATGCCAGTGACATCACTGAAATGAGGGCACCATTCCTCAGGAGAGGAGCAGAACCATTAGATACATTTTCATAGTACAGACAATCAATGGAACATGTCCGATAATAGTACATGTCCGATACTGGTACATGTCTGATAATAGTATATGCCGGATACAGAAATCTATTTTTATATTAGTCTTCGGGTCTGAGTTTGACACATACTTTTCGTAAACTGCCCTTAAAGGCTGAAACCCCTCTCAAGTTTGTATATATTTAACAAGGATAGGATGAAAAATCAACAGTCTTATTACATTATTAATATCTTACCAATACAAAACACAAGGAACTGAATACATTTTGTTTATTAGATATGAATAATAGGAATATAGTCATCACAGAATGTATGAAACTGCTTCAGTAACATCTATCTCTATTCATGAATCAAATTCCTCTGCACTTAGCAATGGTAGATGTGGGTCTATTAACCACTTAATGTAATTAGGACATGTTTGTGACAGTGTTATCTAACAATACTGCATATCATCAGTCACTAAACATCTTAGTAACCGCTAAGGAGACTTCCAAGGCTCCATATTATAATGTGCTACAAATGCAAAATAGATAATCATCTAGATCCCTATGATTGGACCTTCTTTTTGCGCTAGCCAAAATAATATTAAATGTAATCTATGTCCTACATTTCTGTAATTATAACAATCGGTAAAGAATTTGCATTTTACAACATGATATAATAGCATAATGGTTTGTATGGGTGATTGAAAAATATACAACTCCTTACTGGATTTTGCATATGCAATGTTTCTCCTTTTAAAAGGTCTTAGTTTTATTGTTCTGTTACAGGCTAATATTAGTCATGTTATTATGCTGAGAACGATTTTTTTCAGAAAACCATTCTTTAAGACCCTCATTAAAGGGTAGATTCAATTCAGCGCGCCCATGTTATGGGAGGAATCTCCGCTTGATTTTCCTCACACCTCTATGAGGTGATGAGGTGCGCAGTAAGCTTAGCGGAGATTCCTATCATAATGGCTGGCAGTGTGCGCACTCGGACATCGCGGTAACACAGCAAATGCATCTCCACCCTAATAGCTTGTATGAATATATATATATATATATATATATATATATTTATATATATATATATATATATATAATGTTGTAAAAGGGGCAGTTTGTCATAGACTGTTAAGGCAGAGACTGATATTATCTCTGGCAGTCTACAGGCTCATGCTGCAGATACGTTTAATTCTTCACACTTCTCTGCACACAGAACACAGGTGGAGCACACGGGTGTGATTAGTTTTTGGGTTTAGTTAGTTGGTGCTGGCCATAAATAGCTAGTTTTGTGAGTTGGCCGATCACTAGTAGAGATGCTCAGGTTCGGTTCCTCGAGAACCGAACACACCCGAAATTGGGGATCCGAGTACTGTCGCGCGCCCTTGGAATTGAAAATGAGGCAAAACGTCATCACGACAGCGTCAGATCTCGTATCTCGCGAGTTTTGAATTCCTTTTTAAGATCCAACATAGCGAGGGGTGGGAGGGAGGGCGGATCCCCATTTTTCTTTTCTGCCACTGCTGTGTGCCAATGTGTCCTAGATGTGCTAAGAACTGCCATGTGTTAATGTCATTGCTCTGTCGCTTACCATCCAGCCAGGTCCCTGCAGTATTTGTTTGAAAGTGTATGAAAATAATATTGTGACCTGTGAGGTGGTCAAAATTGACTGCAAATGACTTGAAATTAGTGTTAGTGAGGTGAATGATAATGTAGGAACAAAAAAAGAGCAAAATGATGTGATTTTAGCATATTTTAGGATTTTTTTCTAAAAATCCAAAACCAAAACACAGGAGGGCGGTTTTTCCAAAACCGAAACCAAAACCAAAACACTAAGCTAATCCAGATCCAATACCAAAACTATTTCACAGGGGTCAGTGAGCATCACTAGTGAGGTGACTGAGTGAATAGCTAGAAGCAGGGTCGCAGGAGATTGTAAATATTATCTTGCTTGTGTGATTGCTGGAACCACACCTCTTGTACCATCCTGACAATCCTGAATAAACTGTAACAAAGTGGTTCAGCAAACCTGATTGAGCATAATAGCATAATATGTGTACCACGATTGTCACAATATGTACTGTACACACATGTGTGTATGTATATATATATATATATATATATATATATATATATATATATAAAATATATATATACATATACATATGTATATATAGGATTCAACATACCACTGTTAATAATAATTTGAATAACTCTGAATAATATCTGAGCATCTCATTATTTGGATAGAATTACGTACTATTATTTGCCGGGATTCTTCTGGCTTCTTCCAGCTTCCATGCTTTTTATTTTTGACCATTTGCATATGTAATTTGACAGATCATTGCCAGTTTTAAAAAGACAGAACCAAACAGCAAAATACTTATTGAAAGAAGGCTTATCAGTAAAAACATAAGGATGAACCATAAAAAAAACCGGTAATGAACCACAAGAGTTGTGTTTATTCTGTTCACAGCAATTTTCTGAATTAGTGATCATTAACTTCACAATGAATCAGGGAACTGATCTATTTAACCAGCGTAATTGCTATTTCTTTTAGTAATTATTGCAGAGAAATGAGACTCTTTTGGATGAAAAGGGTTTAAGAATTTATAAAGATGTATTTGAGAGTTCATCCATTTATTTAGAAATACACATCCCCCCCCCCACCCCACCCCCGCTATACATATATATTGAAGCACACCCAAGTCGTTTTTTTAATTGCTGGTTTGTGTAAACACTTGGCGTGACTTGCAATTGTTTGCTGTGACATTGAAATTAAGACGTGTCTAAAGGTAATAATGTCACTGCTAAATACTGCCTATAGTCACGTTTCAACTTCCCTCTTAATTAATTTATTTTCATAAAATAATGTCTGTTTGACCCTCATTTATGCCTCATGTAGCTCATTGCAGTGAGGGGAACATCCAGACTATTGTTATTTTAGGTGTTACACAATTTTACAATTTCATTTGTTAATTAAATTGTGTTATGTACACCGTTATGTGCACTTCTACAATGCAACTGGAGTGAACAAAAGTGATCCCAGTGGGCAATTTACTGTAAGTTGCTCATGTGTCTCAGTTTTTAACATGGTTGCTTAATTTTGGGGTTTCAAAATTAAGGAATGTCTAGTTTACTGCCCCCTCTGGGATGTTGAGCAATGAGAAATAATCTGCAGACTCCGTTTAGATCTGGAATTTCTCCGCTTACTCTCACTATCCACCCTTTGATTTAATTAAATATCTAATTTCAAGATCTCAGTTTTAGATCCGTGCAGAGAAGCAGGTGTTTTTTTTGGATATCTGGCATCCTGCATAAAATTTCGCAGTCGGCCTGTATCCAGCCAGCTCCACCCATCACGGCTAAAAGAAGTGGCTCCTAATGCAATGGACACCACCTTGCCATGGTATAAAGCTGCATATCTATATAAACTGGTGCGCACTGTATTTTTAACAACTCATCTTTTTTTAAAGCAATTGTGTGTAAAACTCACTTGACTACAGTGTCCAGACATTAAATAAGCGAAAAGTCTTTCCTTCCCGACTCCTGTCCCTCCGCTGTGCTCTCCTCTATTCTCAAATGGTTCTAGTCACACTGTCTCTCTCCCCTTCAATTCCTTTCTCCTGTATTACCATCATCATCATCTATTTATTTATATAGAGCCGCTAGTTCCGCAGCGCTGTAAAGAGAACTCACTCACATCATTACATGGATACACACACAGACCGGGAGAGAAAAAGGTCAATTTAATAGCAGCCAATTAACCTACCAGTATGTTTTTGGATTGTGGGAGGAAACCGGAGCACCCAGAGGAAACCCATGCAAACACGGGGAGAACATACAAACTCCACACAGATAAGACCATGGTCGGGAAACGAACTCATGACCCCAGTGCTGTAAGGCACTAAGCCACCATGCTGCTGCCTGTATCCCCAAAAAGGTGGTCGATCAATACAGGGCTAGCAGTGGCAATCCTTTGTTGAAGTTATGTCTCTGTTTTGTAACCATCATGGTGTTTTGTAGTGTACTATATTTGTTCCCACTGTATGCTCGTATTGTTCTGACTCTTCATAAATAAACATTTAAAAAACAAAGAAGCAGTGCTATTCACCAACGAGAGTGCCAGGCCCTTTCTTACCCTGGTTGTTCCTGGTACTCCTCAAGGGGACATGAAAGCAGTCTGGTACTAGTGGACAGGACAGCAGAGAGTATCACTCAGGGTGAAAGGCAGGGCCGCTCAGTCTTACCGCTATTAGGGCCGGGGGGTAGGCCGGCCGCCCCCCGGATGCAATATATCCTGTTTTCACCGGCGGCCGCATCTCATTACACGGGATGCGGCCGCGTCAGGGCACAGGCGGCCGCATCACATGACAAGCGATGCGGCCGCATCATCAATGACGAGGCCGCATCGCGTGTCATGTGATGCGGCCCCCTGTGCGCCCCCCGGGCTGACATCTCCCAGCCTGTGCCTGGTGAAAGATAAGGGATATCATGAGATAGTAAGAAAGTCTGTATTGTGGTAAGCACCAGAGATTTGGGGGCTGCATTATGATAGATACCTGCAACTTAAAGTGTGCATTGTGATATTACCCAGAGACTAGCTTACGATAGGCTTCAGCATGTGTTTACCCTTGACAAATGCATGTGTCTAGAACAAGATGTACTCTGAGAACTGGAACAGTAGCATAATGCTACTGCAAACGCTAAGTAATGGTGACAATGGAAGCGCTGGTCTCTAGTGCTATACTCGTTTGCAAAGCCTGGAGTGGAGTTTAGTATTTTATAAACCAGGCCTGTCCAACCTGCGGCCCTCCAGGTGTTGTGAAACTACAAGCCCCAGCATGCTTTGCCAGTAGACAACCAGTTGATAGCTGAAAGGGCATGCTGGGACTTGTAGTTTCACAACATCTGGGGGGCCGCAGGTTGGACAGGCCTGTTATAAACAATCCCTTACAAAGCGCCATTGGAGAACTTGGAAGTCTTAGAAGTCACAGTGAGAATGCTGACTACTACTACTACACACAGACATTATAATGGAGCAATAGTGACCTAAAAAAACCAAAATGTTAATGTTTCAAAAATAAACAACATTATAAAATGAATGAGATAAAATGATTTGTCTACAACTAGATTCTTGCATGGCTACTTAAGTAGCAGCTGTCGCTATCACTTGTGCATTTTATATGGGAAAGCTCATTTAAATGTCCATAAATTGATGTAATTAAAACATTAAAATGCATAAATATGACATATGTAATGTAGACAGACCCAGTGTCTGTTTAATCTAATGGCTGATTTAAGACATAAACAGCGGCACCTATAAGCAGTATATTTGAAGGTAAAAAAGGAAAAGTTGTAATCAGTTAAGGGTCTGTTGATCCAGGAGTGATGGTAGACTGGGCTTTGAAGTAACATTTGTATTTTGCAAACACCTATCGGCATGCTGGAAACTTTCAGACAAATTTTCTGCAGAGTTAGAATCATCCACTGATACCGCAGCGCTGTACAGAGAACTCATTCACATCAGTCCCTGCTCCATTGGAGCTTACAGTCTAAATTCCCTAATATACACACAGACAGAGAGAGAGAGAGTGATTAGGGTCAATTTTGATAGCAGCCAATTAACCTACTAGTATGTTTTTGTTTTTTTTGGAGTGTGGGAGGAAACCGGAGCACCCGGAGGAAACCCGTGCAAACGCGGGGAGAACATACAAACTCCACACAGATAAGGTAATGGCTGGGAATTGAACTCATGATCCCAGCATTGTGAGGCAGAAGTGCTAACCACTGAGCCACCGTGCTGCCCCAATATTACTAATATTGTTTGTGTCTAGTTTCAATTAGCATTTTGTTTATGCAATTTCATAACTCCAAACGTCTTCTGCTAATCAATGCCACAACCAGACATATATCATACTTACCAAAAGGCAGTTTCCATTTATGCTGACACAATGCTTGATTGGATTTTGTTCATTAAGCGAAAATGGCCAAAGTGGTTTCAAAGTTTCAAATTAATGAATGAATAATTTACGTTGGATCTAGCCAATATTTTAACACAGTCAACAAGTCATAATTTGCAGTAAATTAAAGTGGTTTCTTGTGTATTGTAGCTGTGGATATAATTAACACAGCAATTCATAGTAAATACTGTATCATATCTGCAGTTCCATGGAAATATTTTAGTTTAGGGATGTGGTTTCCTATCTGCAATTATTTTTACCTTAACAAACAAGCAATCTTGTTACTTTAAATAATCACTATAGGATTCCAAATCCTATCCCTTTACTATATTGTATGGGAGCTTTGCTATACGGTTCATTTTGATGTGTGACCTCTTGCATGCAACCGTGAGCCAAAATGGTACGTGATTGGTAGGATGAAAATGTAACAGCCGATGACACAGTGGGCAAGACAATGGTTATGAAACTGACACAATCACAAGAGACAGCGACAGAGGTAGTTGGTCACATATGTATCTTGATGTCACATTATTTGTGACTTTAACACATGGTTCTATGCCAGGAATTGCAGGTTAGAATCACCCAGTACTCCGTGGTGAAGAATGGTATAGGTAATGTGTATAGGAAAATTTTAGCGGTGTCTTACAAGTGTCTTGATCTTTTTGGGGAAATTTGACATTTGAAGAATCAATATTATGGAAATTGTATGCAATTTTATTTTAAACATACTGTAGTTTTATGAAAGGTATGGCTGAAATCTCAACTGAAAGAGCTGAAGCAGCTATCTCTGTCATATTTTTCTCATGCTATCAACAACTTGTTATTTTCAGTGCTGCAAAGAATAGAAGGTACTGAAAATTAGTATACAAAACCAAGCACAATCTGATAGTGTAATGAATACGATATTCGAGAAGGAATTAAGTTTCCAGAATGGAAAGAACCAGGAACAAGCCAAGCTCAGTACAGGCAGAAGTGGGGTGTAGTTAAACAAGCCACAGTCAGTACAGGACCAGAGATATAGTCAATAATATGCTGCTTTGGTACACAGGTAACAACAGTAGAAGTAGCGAGGCAAGACCGCAAAGGTTTAATGCACAATGACCAGGTATAAGTAGTCTGGTTTTTGCACCTCCGACCACTAGAGGTCTCTGTATTTGTAAACTTACCCTTTAATTTTCCCTATTCCAAGATGGCCAGTGTGGCATCAAAGAGAGGCCATCTTGGATCCTGTTTGGGCCTATAATAGGCAGTTCCTGGATCAGACATGTGCTGAGCATTCTGCCTGCTCAGCTCCTGCTACTTGCCACACTTCCCTGCATCCGTGACTACCCGCTTGTGTACTGAACCAGCAAACATTTGACTACCCGCTTGTTTACCTTCCCGTAAATGTCTGACTACCTGCTTGTGCACTGACTTGCTAAATGTCTGATTACTCTCTGTATATCTGTTTGGCCATTGGACTTCGGGTAATACCACCAGTATCGTTACACCAGGCAAGTGTAACAGGAAGTTCTTGAAAGAAGGCTAGTATACAAATTGGGCAGCACAGTGGCGAAGTGGTTAGCACTTCCACCTCACAGCACTGGGGTCATGAGTTCAATTCCCGACCACGGCCATATCTGTGTGGAGTTTGTATGTTCTCCCCATGTTTGCGTGGGTTTCCCCCGGGTGCACCAGTTTCCTCCCACACTCCAAAAACATACTGGTAGGTTAATTGGCTTCTATCAAAATTGACCCTAGTCTCTCTCTCTCTCCCTCTCTGTGTGTGTTTGTTAGGGAATTTAGACTGTAAGCTCCAATGGGGCAGGGACTAATGTGAATGAGTTCTATGTACAGCGCTGCGGAATCAGTGGTGCTATATAAATAAATGGTGATGATTGAACAATGAATTCTGGATTCCACCAGCAAATTCTATAGTAGAATGTCAGGTCATTCATAAGTGAACTGAAGCTCAAAAGTCTGCGTAGGTTTTCTTCCCACACTCCAAAAGCATACTGGTAGGTTAATTAGCTGCTATCAAAATTGACCCTAGTCTTTCTCTCTCTCTGTCTGTATGTGTGTGTATGTTAGGGAATTTAGACTGTAAGCTCCAATGGGGCAGGGACTGATGTGAGTGAGTTCTCTGTACAGCGCTGCGGAATCAGTGGCTATATCAATAAATGGTGATGATGATGATGAAATTTGAACATTTCCTATATTCTTGATCTGTGGAACTAATTAGTTGAAAGAAAATACTAATTGGGTTTCTTAGCAGTACTCGGGGACATTGGCCTGCAGTCCAAGGGATCCGAAAATCTGAGCCTACTCATGTTTTATTGTTCAATGTGAAATCGAAGCAATAATCACTTAAAACTTAGCTCTAAAGCTTCTGTAAAACCTATTTGGTGATTTCTCATTTAACCATTGAGCCCTCAATATTCACATGTAGTGAATAATTAGAGTGGAACAGGTAGACCTGTGACGAGCATCCAGATCTATGTACAATTTGGCCTCAAACATATGTGACCAGGATGGACTGATTTGGTTATTCGGCACTCATGGAGACAGTTGAATCCCAGGTAGTGTGGTCAGACAATGAGAGTTGACTCATGAAGAGACTGTGGTCATCATTCAACCTCATTTTCCACCAGACCTGATCAGATGTTGATAATGAATGGTAGATGTACTGTAACCAAACACCATGTGATTTACAGCCAATCAGGTCATTTTTAGACCCTAAAAAAATGATATCATGTATAGGCAACTTAAGATCTAATATATTTACATTTTTGTTTTGGCAGATTTTAAAGTATGTATTTCCCCCCACCCCCCAAATTGCCCTATTAATCAAACTCCTAGTTCACTTAGCTGAAAACTAATCCTATACTAAATTATGTTACAGACACAGCTGACTGTACACAATAATGGATTATGATTAAAAATTCTACAGTGCTATTGTAATTACACAAATAATTACATGAAGAGCATTGTGGGTTCTGCCGATTTAAAATCCAATCCAGCCAAAACGAAGCAAAACTCGAGGCTGTAATTTGCTATAAGTACGGCTGTAATTTAACTTTAATTCGAAAAGGACGATAACATTCATGTTAACTTATTTTCTGAAAAGAATTAAAAGTGAGAAAAGTCAGCACACAAAGAGATACTGTGGAGTACAGGCAGGTCAATATCGCAGTAATACCAATTTCAGTCTCTTCTCTGTTGACCACACGGCTCAGTGAGCATGATTTTCCATTGTAAATTGATGCTATTTCTTATCTGCTACAAGTGGAACTTTTAAAGAATTGATATTAAATAGTTCTCTCTCTTCCCAGATGTCCTTTCAAAACTCCAGCATGACACTGATTTAGAGAAAAAAAAGAGTGTTCTTAAAGCTCGAGTACAAACTCGATCAGATTTGAAATATTGTACTCGCTCGTGACAATATATTGTTTTACCCCATTAGGATTAAAGTCTTCCAGCGTGTCATCTATATAATGTTCTCCATTGTCCCAAGACAATCATATTCAAAACTTGTCATTTCTCAGTATTCTTTTGTCTTCTTTCTTTTGTCAAGTGATGAAAATGAAAAGGAAAATTCATAACACCACGTTCATGTCAACCTTTTGTTTCTTTATCTCTAGGGCAAAAATGCCTAAAATTAAATGTTTGTACTAAATGTATTGACATGAAAGAATCTTTAAAAGAAAAACAACAGTGTTTAACTTTTCTTCAGCCGAAACAAATAATTATTTTCTTTAAAAATCCCAGTAATACGTACTTATAGGCTGTTATATTTTCTTGTTCTCTTGATGCTATTTCTTAATTTCCTCTCATCATCATCATCATTTATTTATATAGCGCCAACATATTCCGTAGTGCTTTACAATGGGGGACAAACACAGTAAACTAATAAACAGACTGGGTAAAACAGACAAAGAGGTGAGAAGGTCCTGCTCACAAGCAGTGGCGGATCCAGGGGGGGGCGACCGGGGTGACCGCCCCCCCCCAGCAGACACTTGCTGCCGACGGCTGCACAGTATGTGCAGGTCCGTCCAGCCGTGACAGGCAGGGACAGTGTGCTGCCCGGTTGCTCTGACTGTGTTTAAAACACAATCAGAGCAGCCGGGCAGCACACTGTCCCTGCCTGTCACGGCTGGACGGACCTGCACATAGTGTGCAGCCATCGGCAGCCTAAGATGTTAGAAAGGGGCGGGGCCTAAATCGTCCCCCCCCCCCCTAAATCGCCCCGGGTACAGCATTTTTCTAGATCCGCCCCGCTCACAAGTTTACAATCTATGGGACAATGGGAGTTTGATACATGAGGTTAAGTCTACATTTTGCATTTCGGCCCAGCCAGACTGCAAAGGTAAAAGTGACTCATAAGCTAAATGATCCTGTCACACAACAATGTTGGTCAGGGGGTAGTTGTCTAGTGTGAAATTGTGTAATCGATTGTAATATGGTCAATATGTTGTCAATTAGAGAAACCTAACAGAACAGTGCTGGATCTAGACTAGTAAATGAAGTTAAATCATAATCCATGACGAAAAAATAATCCATGAATCAATTAATTATTCAAAATTCAGGGCAGAATGAAAGACTTAAACATAATTGACTTGTTAAAAATGTATAAACTTTAATGACACTAAACAATCTGGACACTAGAAAATACAATAAAACATGTAAAAATAAGAACAGACAAATATAATTCCTCACACTGCCACCTTGGAAATATCATCACTAGAGATGCTCAAAATTGTTTCAAAGAAGTTTTGCAAAAAAGTCTCAAACTTTATATAGACTAAAAGAATTTGAGCTAAGTTCGAGCAATGTGAATAAGTTGATCCATGCTCAAGCCGGTTTAACCATGATTCCAAACTATACCGTTCGATACCACAGTATGCAAAAAGTGCAGACAAAATGATGTTAAATAAACATTGGTGAGTTCCTTGCTGAACTCATATGACTCTAGTGACTTTCCAACCACAAGGAGGGACAGCCCCACTTTTGGACTAAAATCTCCCAGTCCATTTTCCTTCCACTTTGTCTCTTTTTAGGCCTGATGTATTGTTTTGATTTGCATGGATGCAAAAGTGGCTCCCAAAAGATTGTTGCTTTATTCTAAATTCACAATTGTGCCCCCCTTGTTTGTTACTATATTGTTCTTGTGATTTGCGTTGTTAGCAGGTGTGCATAGAATTTTGTCTTTTATAATCTTTTTTACCTGACATTTTGTTATGACATGTCTTTGCCACAAAGTTTAGCTATACTGGCTCACAGTACTAGAGCCTTGTGTTAGATTCCAACCAGAGTGGTATCTCTGTGTAATTTGTATGTACTCCCCATGTTTGTATGGGTCCACCCTCACCTTTAAAGCTCTTAGTCAATCTTCCTCTCCCTACATCTCCAATCTCATCTCTACCTACACACCTACCCGCCCCCTCCGCTCTGCCTGTGACCGCCGCCTCACTGCTTCACTGATCACCTCTTCTAACTCCCGTCTCCAGGACTTTGCCAGGGCTGCTCCCCTGCTGTGGAACGATCTTCCACGTTCCATCAGGTTAGCATCTACTCTCAAAGGCTTCAAGCATGCCCTTAAGACTCATTTCTTTATTCAAGTCTATCAGTCCTCCTTCTAACTCCCTTGTCCGGCTCTCTCCCCCAGTTAGTACCACCCTATTTGTGTCTCCCCCTTCCCTTTAGGATATAAGCTCTCATGAGCAGGACTCTATTTCCTTGTGTGCTCCTTCTACTATTCCATCACCCTCTGTACCTCTTGGCCTGCTTCCCTAGTCCTATTTTCTTAAGCTTCGGCCTATTTCTCGCTGATTTCTACCATCACTTTCACTCATTGTCCCAGTAATAATTTGATTTGCATTACCCTGTTACCTGTGTCTGTGTGTATATTATTGTTCATTTTTTGTTATCATATCATGTTGTGTCATGGCTCACTGTTTTCTGCATGTCATATACGGCGCTGCGGACCCTTTGTGGCACCTTATAAATTAAAGATAATAATAAATAATAATCCTATGGTCCAAAATTATACTGATTGGCAAATGGCTTCTTTCTCAATTGGCCCTAGACCGCTTGTGTTCTTGTGGTAGTGAAATTAGATTGTTAGCTCCGCTGTGGCTGGAACTGTAAGGAATGCACACACACATACTGCACACAGCTCTGGACACTTTTTTGATTGTAAATAAACAATAACAATAAGAACACAATACTTTACTCTTTATGTTTGTTCTGTAATTGTAGTAAGAACAATTGAATCATTAAAAGAAAACATAATTTCTCAGTCAACCAATATTAATGACAGGGCTTTAATTCTGCATTATGCACAGTGTAGCACAAACTGGGAGTTGTGTCTGTGCTTGCATAGTGCGTCTGTCAACGATTCTCTTTCATTTGCCAAAAAATATTTATATACTTTTGGGTACAAAAAACTTTACAGTTCAGAACATAAAAACTATACGGCTATGATCAAGTTCTGCTGCAGGATATGGTTTAACAGAGGTCAGAAAGGACTGTACAATTTATAGCAACTACTGTATGCTCTGCTCTCAGAATCGGTACGGCTGTGGGATGTACTGTGGAAGAGGGATGTGGCTAGTGGCTAGTGACTTGCGACATAAAAGGATCTAAAGTTATTTTCCTCATAATCTCAGCTATTATCATTAGAACAGTGAAAAGGTATTCTGACATTGGAAACACACTAGTGGGAAAAGCTTATGACATTATAGTCAGACACTGAAGTCCTGTGACCTATATGACACTGTTAGCATTGTCCTTTATTTTCAATCTAACTAGTATTTTCTGCATTGATGCACACTATTTATTCAGACTATATTCCTTGCTCCAATGGAGCTTACAGCCGGATATTCCTATCACAGACGCACCTACCCACCTATATGCATATAGAACTAGGCTCTATTACTGCAAGGCAGCAAAGATAAGCATGGTGGCTCTGTGTCACCCAGCAATGCTAAGATTATTATTATAATTGATCTTTATTTATAGGGCGCCACAAGTTTTCCGCCGCGTCGCACAGAAAACAGACAGTAGATCATACAGGGAGATCTCCCAGCGCAATGGGAAAGGGGTAGAGGAGATGTTGGGAAAGCAGAAATCCACCAAATAGGGGATAATAGCTACAATGTGTTTATGTGTAAAGTGTATACACAGTTACAAGTAGAACCATAATACATCTTGACATATATAGTAACAGAAGAAACACATATACACTTTAAAATGGTCACTTATGACTTCCTAGGCATATTTCAAGTGGTACATAGAGGTAATAAAATAAAAAGAGTATAAAAACACAATAAACGCTGTATAGTAATAAATTACCATTAGCCCAAACACGGGAGAGTCCGTCCCAGGTAGGGCCGGGCTAATAAGTTGAACACAATATGTGGTAGTCTCTAGCACCAAATACCAGCCGCCTACCACTGGATTGATGAAAAAGTTAAGGATAAATATAGAACTAAACAAGATAGAGTCCGTACTCGTGTCTGGGAAGGGTGGGTAGTGCACTTACCTTCCTTCCCAGGTCGACTTGTCCAGATGCTTCCGTTTCTGGGTTCACTCTGCAGGTGTAGAAATCTCTCACAGACAGGGACTGTTCCTCTGAACCTGCTGAGTCGACCATCCTCCCATTGGAGACAGGATCGCCAGCGCAACGGCAGGCGCATGCGCAAACTGACCACATCGCCTCAGCAGGTCGAGAGGAATAGAGAGGGCAAACAGACAGGGCACAATGGGGAGTCAGAGGGGATCAATCGTAAGAGAAGCGAGAAGCAGAACAGGGAGAGAGAGAGGAGATGGAGCATGGACTGATGGTTAGGTGGATGGCTGGTAGGCTTTGAGGATCAGATGAGTTTTAAGTGCTCATTTGAAGGAGGACAGATTAGGGGACAGTCGGATGGAATGTGGGAGGTCGTTCCAGTGGAGGGGGTCTGGGAGAAATCTTGGTTTCTGGAGTGGGATGAGGTGATCAGAGTAGAGGAAAGGTGAAGGTCAATGGCCGATCGCCGGGAATGGGATGGAGTGTGAATGGAGAGGAGGTTGGAGATGTATGGGGTAGTGTTGTGCTGTGTTCCTCCAAAGCAGGCTGGACTGAAATTGTAAATGCTGCTGGATAAGGGAGGAGTTTAGTGGAATTGTGTTGTGTGGAACATAGTGTTCACCTTAGTCTACATTCCTACACGGAATCTCACACATTGCTCCAGCAAAATTTGGCTTTAACTGTTCCATGTTGAATTCCGTTCTTCTACCCGAACAGGGTACAATGAATTGACTCTGATATAGTTTAATGAGCAGTTGAAGAAGCCAATTCAAGCAATATGGGTTAAACTCCTTATGGAGGGAAAAACAAATATTTTCTGAGTCTGATGTATTATTTTTTTCCTGCGTAACGTTTATCTGTAACATCATAGAACACAATAAGTGCTGACTTTGCTGACGGCCAGCATATCATGGATCAAAATCAACTTGGGGTCTCAAACAAGTACTAATGTGTAAATATGTTACTTCAAATTTGTGAGACATGCAGTTTCTTACCGTAGAACCAATGACAGCTGGGGGAGAGTATTAACGCTTGAGATGGGAAACTAATAAGTTCTATAAAATTAATGTAGAGTAAAGGTCACCACAAGTGCTTTCCAAAGGTATATATAACTGTCTGTTTATGTGCTTGCTGTCCATGCACCTATATGAATAATATTCATAACTTGCCTCAAGGATAAAGATTTGCACCATTATTAACAGCACCGTCAGCTTCCCAGCTATATTTTAAACTATAGATTTTCCTAAACGTGGAATTTACAAATACAATTCGGAATAAAAATTCCTTATTTAGAGGTAAGAGCAAATCAAAAAAGGAGCAAATTTGCATCTTGCAAAACCATGGTGCACGGCATGGGGGGGGGGCAAATTTAAAATGTGCAAATAGATTTAGGGCTAGATTTACTAAGCTGCGGGTTTGAAAGCTTTCATTTATTTAGTACCTTCTACAAAATGACAGCTAGAATCTGATTGGTTGCTATAGGCAACATCCCCACTTTTTAAAACCCGCAGCTTAGTAAATCTAGCCCTTAGAGTTGAGAGGGGCCGTGTCCCAGCTTCTCTCTAAATTTCAGTGTAAAAAAAGATGCTGTTCAGTATTTGTGTGCTACATGCAAAAGCAGCCGGTATTTTCACTGCATGCAAAAATAAATATATAAATACATTTGCACCCCTGCATTGCAAAAACATGTTTTTTCCAGGAACAAATATACTTTGTTTTTTTTAAGGTTTGTGAGAAGAGGATTTTTAAACACTTCCTTTATACTGTTTCTAAGCAAGATAACAACGCCTATCCATTAAGTTGTGTAGTTTCCTCTTACTAATGTATAATATTGAGCTATTACTACGGCAAATCCCTACCCAATCCCACATACTGAGAAGATAGTGCTGTCTGTTTAGTAGGGTACCAGTTAATGATGTACATCATATCTCTAAATGTAAACCCGTCACATCTAAATTTAAAACCATCATTGCAAGATAACAATATAGAGCCTGATTCATTAAGCAAAAAAAAAAAAAGATTAACTTCTCACCTTGGCAAAACCATGTTGCATTGGAGGGGGAGGTAAATTTAAAATGTGATGGCAGATTTCTAGTTGGGGTAAGGCATGTCCTAGATTAACTTTACATTTCAGTGTACAAATAAGCTATCAAGTATTTATGTGCTACATGAAAAAACAGCCAGTAACGTGTAAAATAAAAAACTAATTTGAACCCCTTGCCTTGTAACATGGCGAGAGAGAGAGAATACTGTATGTTTCTTTGGATAAAGAGTTTTCTCTTGGAAACCGAATATTTTTGAATGTACAACCAGAAGTCATGGGGGTGGATTTATCAAATGTACTAAAAAGGAAAAGTGGAGGTGTTGCTTATAGCAACCAATCAGATTCTAGTTATCTTTTACTATAATGATTTTGATAAATGTGAGATAGAATCTGATCGGTTGCTATGGGCAACACCTCCACTTTTCCTTTTTAGAATGTTTAATGAATCTACCACATGGTCTTTTAGTGGTCACAGAATAAACATATATGTTATACATCTAAACACATAATTTGATCTTCACCACCTACTTTTGACTCTTACACAGACTACTTTATATTAGGGGTGTGCACCGGCCACTTTTGGTGTTTTGGGTTCTGATTAGCTTGAGTTTTTGGGTTCTGATTTGTTTTGCCAAAACACCCCACGCAAGGTTTTGGTTCTGATTTTGGGTTTTGGGTTCTGGTTTTTTTTTTTTTTAAAAAAAGCATAAAAAGTACTAAAATCCATATTTTTGGGTTTTTTTTCACTCCTACACTATTATTAACCTCAATAACATTCATTTCCACTAATTTCCAGTCTATTCTGAACACCTCACACCTCACAATATTGTTTTTAGTCCAAAAGATTGCACCGAGGTAGCTGGATGTCTAAGCTAAGTGATACAAGTGGGCGGCACAAACACGTGGCCCATCTAGGAGTGGCACTGCAGTGGCAGACAGGATGGCAGTTTGCAAGAGTTTGCTAGAGGTGCAAGATGGAATTGTCCTTGGGCCCTCCCACCCACCCTAATATTGTTGAAATAGGACATTCGCACTTTAGCAAACCAATCAGGAACAGTGAACGTAGTTTAATCTCTGGTACTAATATTTCTGGACTTCAGGAACAGTGAACGTAGTTTAATCTCTGGTACTAATATTTCTGGACTGCAGGAACAGTGAACGTAGTTTAATCTCTGGTACTAATATTTCTGGACTGCAGGACTATCTCTGATTGAGATCGTGGAGGAAATTGACGAGGAGGGTGTTGCTGGTGTGGATACAACAGGACCAAGGGATTTAGGTGTCACTGGACTGCTGACGGTCCTAGCCACAGGTCCTGAACTAAACACTGAATTATGAAGGTTCTTCAGGTGACGTATAGGGAGGTTGTCCCTAGGTGGCCAAGATCCTTACCCCTGCTTATTTGAGCTTTACATAAGGTACATATGGCCATACATTTGTTGTCCGGATTGGGATAGAAATAACTCCAGACCGAAGAGGTGCATTTTTTGGTCTTCTGCCCAGGCATGATGATGGGCTTTTTCATCACATGGACAACAACTGTTTCCCCCCCTGGTGCCTCATTTAAGATAACCACATCAGCATCCTCCTCGTCAAGTTCCTCCTCAGCGCCAGCTACATCAATATCCTCCTCCCTGTGTACAACATTGACACCTTCATTAGCCAAATCTGTAACTGGACTGTGGGTGATCCTTCCAGCATATGCAGAGGACGTGCTGCAAATGGTGGAAGGAGCCACCTCTTCCATACAGTGATGGGAAGGTCAGGCTTCGCAACCACCAACACCCTTGGACTCGCCTTGGGGATTTGTGATGTCATCTGTTTAGAAGGCAGAGTTGTTTGCTGTGTTGTTGATGACAGCTTAACTCTCTTAATTTTTTTGGAGGGGGGGAGGAGGAGGGCTTAGATCCTTGGGTGAAGCTGAACCACTAGTCCTGAACACGGGCCAGGGCCTAAGCCGTTCCTTGCCACTCCGTGTCGTAAATGGCATATTGGCAAGTTTTACGTTTCTCCTCAGATATTTTTAATTTCCTTTTTTTGCTCATTTTAGTGAACTTTGGGTTTTTGGATTTTACATGCCCTCTACTAGGAGATTAGGCATCAGCCTTGGCAGACGACGTTGATGGCATTTCATCGTCTATGTCATGACTAGTGGCAGCAGCTTCAGCATTAGGAGGAAGTGGGTCTTGGTCTTTCCCTACTTTATCCTCCAAATTTTTGTACTCCATTATAGTTAAATCTCTGGTACTAATATTTCTGGACTGCAGGAACAGTGAACGTAGGTAAATATTGCAGTACTAATATTTCTGGACTGCAAGAACAGTGAACGTATTTTTATTTTGCAGTACTAATATTTTTGGACTGCAAGAACAGTGAACGTAAGTAAATATTGCAGTACTAATATTTCTGGACTGCAAGAACAGTGAACGTAGGTAAATATTGCAGTACTAATATTTCTGGACTGCAAGAACAGTGAGCGTAGGTAAATATTGCAGTACTAATATTTCTGGACTGCAAGAACAGTGAACGTAGGTAAATATTGCAGTACTAATATTTCTGGACTGCAAGAATATATTGCACAAGAATTTTTTTTATACTTTTTAAAAAATTTTTTATATTTTTGTATAATTTTTTTATATATTTTTTTAATCATTTTTGTATAATATTTTTGTTATTTTTTTAAAAAATTTTTATGATTTTTTAAAAATTTTAAAATAACTATGGACTTAGCAGAACAAAGCACTGGACAAAAGCACCACTGGACTCAGCAGGACAGAGCACTGGCCAAAACACCACTGGACTCAGCAGGACAGAGCACAGGACAAAAGCACCACTCGACTCAGCAGGACAGAGCACTGGCCAAAGCACCAATGGACTCAGCAGGACAGAGCACAAGACAAAAGCACCACTGGACTGATCAGCAGGACAGAGCACCACTACAAACTCCAACCTTCCTCTTCCCTGATCTGAGCCCGAATGAAGATGGCGGGCGCAAGCGGTGAATTTATGCAATCCGAGTCTCGCGAGATCCAACGCAAGACTTAGACGTCAGAGCCTCAGTTTCGTTTTTTGTTGGCGCCGGAAATACCCTTACAGTGCTCGGATCCCGTCGGATCCGCACTGTTCGGGTGGGCTCGGATTAGCGCAATCCGAGCCCGCTCATGCCTTTTTTATATACATAAATGTGAATATACTTCTTTACGAATTGGAAAGACATATTTCCTAAATGTCTAATTCATTGTTCAGCTTTTATTTCAAGGTCATTGTTTTCTCCCTTCATGCATTTTTTATTCATGTTCTTTCAAAATGTTAGTCCTTATACAGTTGTGTGCACTCTATTCTGGTAGAAAGAAATGAGGTCTAACATTGTCATAAGTTTGTTTTGTCTTTGTTGACGTATAAAGTTAGAATTGTTCCATAGTGAAGAGAGAACCACTGTGTCCATTTAATATTCCCTTAAGACCAATGTAATCTAAATTAAATGTGTACAATGTCCCATGGCATTGAGTAGAATATTCAGAAGCACAAGTACCTTATTTTCATTGTTGACGTTTTTTAAAAGCAATTTTTTTTCCCTGAGTCTTCCAGGAAAATGTCACTGCACCCATCAGGAAATTTATACTGAATAATAAATAATCTCATCCAATACTTGACAAGACACAAGGTAGAAGTCAATAAAAAGAGAATTATTTATTAAAAATACCTAATGATACAAGAACAGTAGACAGGAACTATTCATTGACTGTGTCGTCCACACAGTATACAATTATATATAGTATATACACATTGTATACAATATTTCTAATATATCACATGAATCATTACAGTACCAGATTCTCCAAGCTACAACTAAATTATCTTTTGCAAAGATTTGTCCAAAGAAAAGATGACTTTGTAATGAAGGTATTCAATAAAGGTCAGCTACAGCCTCGGATGCTACATAATACTGGTTGATGAAACCTCACAACGCAGTTAGTATTCATGGCTTCAAACTTAAAAGCATAAATACAAAATTCTACTATGAGTCCATGGTCGGAATTACAGGGGGTGTCGGAGGAGGGGAGGGTGGGGGTGGGGGGGGGGGGGGCGCAGCTGCTACTTGACTCAGAGTTGCCGGGTCGCCCACCCCTAACCCAGAGAAGACCCATTCCTCCCAAGGACCCCAATCTACTCCTAAAGGAAGCCAAACATGCTCAAAAAAGGCCTCTGCTCTTCTGAGAACCTAGCGGGGCTCCCGGATGCTAGAGCGGCAGTGCCAGGCCCCTACCAATATTCAGACATGGAGCTTGACAACGCACTGTTGCCCTTGCATTCATATAGTTAATAATCAGCCAGATTTGTTTATTTTTGTTGCCATGGGATAAAACACAACTCTGCTCTTCCTTCACATTAGATACAAGGAATCCAGGGAGCAGCTTTGTGTCATATCCCGGGCAATGAACAATAAACCACTGTGCCTGATGATATAAATATATGACTGAAAATCACAGACAAAAGCTATAAGTAAATATGAAGGCATTCAAGATAACTTGCAGGTGGACATGTACAAAAATAAATAAATAAAAATAATCTGATGGTGGAACCTCTCTTTAATCTATTTTTATCTGCATGTTAATGGAATATAATTTACTTATTGTAACCCTGCATTTTGCTGTGATGTACCCCAATCTTCCCAGTCTGGCTTAAAGGTCTGACCAGATGGGCTGCTCAATGTAAATCCTATTTGACAGACGTTTGATGGGTCACCACGCGTTTCATAGACTGTGGTTGGAGCTGTATGAAATGTCAGTCTAAACTAATTACTATAAAATTCCCCAACTGCTTGCTGAGATTGTGAATCAGAGAGCGGAAGACCCGGGAGACAAGCTGCTGAGGGGGGGCACAGCATATAGAGGTCATGTCATATCAGGCCAGTGCTCAGGCAGGTAATATAATGGTTCGTTGTAAGCTGGAGACAACAGAGACTGGTGAAACCTGAGTATGCTGAAAGATGCTAATATAAGCACGCTGGAGTATTTTCATTGGCGCAAGTAAGGAGGAGCCGACAATAATAGAGTAAAAAAGTCAATCAGACTTTCCCACAGTCTTCAAATCTTTAGACGCTCTTTGAAAACCCATCTCTTTATTAGAGGTGACCTTATCCCCGATAATACTACTCCCACTAATGCACCCTCACAACTATCCCAATCTCCACTCTAAGGCACATTTTCTCCTCTTGTTTCAGCTGGTCCCTCTTCCCTTTAGAATGTAAGCTCTCTAATGAGGAGGGTCCTGCATACCCTTTGTTTTCATGTCTGCATTTATTTTATCCACAGTGTATGTTCCTGTTTTATGTATGTACTGTTTTCCCTCCTATACGGCGCTGTGGAGCACTGTGGCGCCTTACAAACCTACGATAATAATAATAATAATAACAACAACATAGGAATCAAAACAAATCCAGTTTTGGGTTATTTCAGCTTACTCAATAGGTACCTGGTATAAGGTAATTATGCTAAAAATTTGTAAATGATAAATGGTAAATACCTAGCTCTACAAAAAGAAATAAAGAGTTTTTGGATAGTACAAGTTAGCCCAATATATTCAGTTCCTATGAAGAAAACAAATAAACTTTACTTGCACCCTTGAGTGTATTTATAGTGGAATTCCATACCTAACATATTTTATACCCATAAAAAAGCAAATTTTATAGGCTGAGCAATCAAATCTGGTTTCTGATTTTCTATAATTGTACTTTCCGCCCTTTGGATGACACTAGAGAGGAGATCTTTTATCTATGACTCAGTGTCATACTAAAAAACAACTGGTTTGCTTTTCTGTTTCTAATTGTATGAATGTTCTCTGCAAGCTCTCATCATTAACACGCTAAAATATACAGTACAGCATACATAGCACGTTACACTCTCCACATCATATAGGAATTACAGGTTAGGTCACTGTGTAAAACACAATCTTGTCATATAGTTATTTCGCAATTAAAATTAAAAACTAACATAATGTAATTATTTACTGTTTATCTGCAGCATAGCTGGAACTCCAGACTATGGGTTACGGAATGTACGGACAGCTGTGTGGTAGGATTAACATCTGTCAGGAATCTTGTTGTATGACTATGTCCAGAAAAGCATTGGCTCCCAATACTGTGTGCAGGACACCAAGATCTCTCTACTTTCCAAAGATAGATATGAGATAGTTAGATAGATAGATATGAAATAGATAGATAGATAGATAGATAGATGCACATAGATAGATAGATATGAGATATACATGAGATAGATAGATAGATAGATGCACATAGATAGATATATAGATAGATAGATGCACATAGATAGATAGGCAGACAGATAGATAGATAGATAGATAGATAGATAGATAGATAGATAGATATGAGATAGATAGATAGATGGACAGATAGATTTAAAGGAGACAGATAGTTATGAGATAGATAGATAGATACACATAGATATATATATATATAGATATATATATATATATATATATATATATATATATATATATATATAGATAGATGCACATAGATAGATAGATAGATAGAGAGATAGATAGATAGATAGATAGATATGAGATAGATAGATAGACAGATAGATATAAAGGAGACAGATAGATAGATAGATAGATAGATAGATAGATAGATAGATAGATAGATAGATATGAGATAGACATGAGATAGATATGAGATATACATGAGATAGATAGATAGATAGACATGAGATATACATGAGATAGATAGATAGATAGATAGATAGATAGATAGATAGATAGATAGATAGATAGATAGATATGAGATAGACATGAGATAGATAGATAGATATGAGATATACATGAGATAGATAGATAGATAGATAGATAGATAGATAGATAGATAGATAGATAGATAGATAGATAGATATGAGATAGACATGAGATAGATATGAGATATACATGAGATAAATAGATAGATAGATAGATAGATAGATATGAAATAGATAGATAGATGCACATAGATAGATAGATAGATAGATAGATAGATAGATAGATAGATAGATAGATAGATAGATATATGTTGCTCATGTGTTTGTGTATTTAGTGGTCAGTATAATGATATCTGTTAGTGTTGCTATGTAAGATTACTTTAATAGATCTTTTTACTTTTCCTCTCACATGAAAGGAGTTTGGTGGATGGAAGAAAACAAACTGTACATTAAATAAAAGATGACTATAGTGAATGTGATATTACACACCCACGTGCTTTGACAATAATCGTTTTGCTTGACATTCATTTGTGAGGCACTGTCAAATGTTGCAATAACCTGCACAGCCATAATTAACAGATCTGTAGTCATGAAGGGACCTCGGAAACAAAACCATGAAAACGACATTATCGCTTAATGACCGTATCAACCACTTTCACGTTTTCAGGGATAACATGTGCGCTCAATGCTGTGTCCCAGTCTAAGATTTACATTTTAAATGATTATATTTAAACCTGTACTAACTTAATTTTTTCCATTTGTGATTACATCTTGTTATGTGAAAGCACATGGGTTCTGGGCCAGGAAGCAGAGTCTATCTGATTGGAGGAGTTTGGTGGATCGGGGACATTCCTTGCTAAGGGCTGCTTAGGTGCATCTGAAAAGTTTTGTGGAAAAGACTCTTTAAATGAGATAAAGGGGGGAGGGTGCACTTACATACTGTTATGTGCCAGGGTGCACAGCATTTCTCTCCATAAAAATGGACTATTCTTTAATATAGGGGTACCAACATGGGGTACAGGTACAGAGTACCAGTGCCCGGACTTGCCTTTGGTGTCCTGGCGGTGGCGGATCATAATGGAGGTTGATGGGCGACAGCCCGGGCCCAGGGGGAGATCGATCCTCCCCCTCTATTTATCCACAGATCCATCAGAAACAAATAATAGCTGGTAGCCTCCTGGTGTGTGTGCATCACCGGCACTTACAGAGGCAATATAATAAAACACACAAAAATGAAGCGTAATAAAGACAGTGCCGATGTAAATGTAAATGAATAAAGAAGGCTGTTCCACAGTGATAATAGGTTAGATTTTGAAATTAGTTTTTTAACTTTTCCAACCTTGTGCATTTTCATATGGTGCATCCCCATTTTACATGGGCAATACCAAGGATCAGGATGTGGATGTGCACTTTGAGATGCGCTTGGAGGACAAATAAGTACATTCTTTTGCAATTCCTGGGGTTTGTTTACACACAACAGACCATGAGTGAACCTCGGTGGTTCCCTCTTGCTCCCTCCCACACTCTTCTCCGTCCCACTCTCCTCTCCTCCGACATTCCTCTTCCTCCCACTCTCCTCTCCTCCCACACTCTTCTCGGTCCCACTCCTCTTCCTCCCACTCTCCTCTCCTCCCACTCTCCTCTCCGTCCCACTCTCCTGTCCTCCCACACTCCTCTTCCTCCCACACTCCTCTCCTCCCACTCTCCTCTCCACCCCACTCTTCTCTCCTCCCACTCTCCTCTCCATCCCACTCTCCTCTCCTCCCATGCTCCTCTTCTTCCGACTCTCCTCTCCGTCCCACTCTCCTCTCTGTCCCACTCTCCTCTCTGTCCCATTCTCCTCTCTGTCCCACTCTCCTCTCCTCCCACTCTCCTCTCCTCTCACACTCCTCTTCTTCCCACTCTCCTCTCCTCCCACTCTCCTCCCACACTCCTCTCCCTCTCACTCTCCTCTCCCTCCCACTTTCCTCTCCCTCCCACTCTCCTCTCCTCCCAGACTCCTCTCCCTCCCACTCTCCTCTCCTCCCACACTCCTCTCCCTCCCACTCTCCTCTCCTAGCAGACTCCTCATCTCCCACTCTCCTCTCCTCTCACACTCCTCTCCCTCCCACTCTCCTCTCCTAGCAGACTCCTCATCTCCCACTCTCCTCTCCTCTCACACTCCTCTCCCTCCCACTCTCCTCTCCTCCCAGACTCCTCTCCTCCCACTCTACTCTCCTCTCCCACTCCTCTCCCTCCCACTCTCCTCTCCTCCCAATCTCCTCATCCTCCCACTCTCCTCCACTGTAAGCAATCATCTGATATTTGCATTATGGAAGACTGTGTAATAGGAAGTATGCGAGGGAAGTTTTAGCAGATGCATGTAGGAGAAGGTCTAATACGAATAGACATTAAGAACAATAGTGGTTCTTCATACTGAATGCTTAATTTTTTTATATTAATATAGATATACTACATTCTATAACTCCATTAGATAAATCATGTTGGAAAGCATTGAAAAAGTGTGCCCTGAAACCATTATTGGGACCACAAGAAACAAGGCAGGGCCAACAAGCTTGATGTGATATATGCACTTTTTGGTCTGTTGTGGGCAGTGCACTGTGTCCTATATATTTTTAGGATCACATAAGAAATATTTATTATATTGACATGATGCAAGGACATTTGGTAAAAACAATAGACTGAATTCTTTTAATGTAATATGTCTAACCATTATACCAGCACCTCCTTCACTTCCACCAAAGCACTTTTATTATTATTATTATTATTATTATTATTATTTATTTGTAAATTTAGTTTGCGGAATATCTCATAACCCTAAATAGTCGCCATATACGATGAGCTAAATGCGCATAGTCTACCTTTTCTGCCACTCCATGTATACACTGTGCTGTTTTAGTTCTCTGATTTGAAAGGAAGCTTTTGAGCGTTCCTGGGGAAAAGTTGGAAGCTGGGACCGGAAGTAATTATAACACATTGACACGACCAGCTTAATACTTTCCCATATTTTTTCCTTATGTCACAAAAAAATATTATTACACTAGCTACATCCAGAAATTCTTTCTGAAAAAAACTTAAACAAAATGGAAACTAAATGCAAAACTTAAATAATAATAACCATAAATGTTCTCAAGTTAAAAAAAAAGTAATCAAAATATTGTTAAGGATTATTTTAGGCCCTTTTAGACACCAAAATATGAGTTTTTTTATTTTTCACACCATAAATTAATCCTATTCAACTTTTGCAGTCATCCACTTTTTCGAGCGTCTGAATATCCCAGGAAAGTGGGAATTTGAACCTGCAGAAAAGTTGAGACCAATGGCTTCCAAGTAGGTGGTCTAAGTGAATCCTGACTGTCTTCAGCCATTATCCTGTTCTCTTATCCAGCTATATAACCAATTAAAATAATTGATTATAATTTTAGCAATGAGATTAATAATCATTTATTTCAATCTCTTTTACAGACAAGCCTTTAAATTGTTTATTTAGCATTTTATTAAAAATGTTTTTTTTTTACCTTGGTCTGAAAACAAAACAGCAAAATACTGAAGTATGGGTTCATTTATTCTAAATGCTTCAAATCGGCAAAAGCACGTTTGGTCTTTCTATGTGTAAATTGGCAAAAATAAATAATTGATATGTTTGCTTCGAAGGGATTTTCTACTTCATAACAACTTTTAATTATTGGTTTGCTAACACTTTACGGAAACCTTTCCACACAGAATTAATTGTTATCAGCAAATTTATAGATGACTTAAAGCACAGCTGATCTTTGTTGTATCGGCGTAGCACTGACACGTAAGTAAGCCAGGAGATAAAGTTGCAGTCATATATAAACCAATGAATTAAAGTTATCTGAAGGTGGACTAGCTTTCATTTGCATTTCTGTTCATAAGTTTTTAAGTCAGGGTAAGAAAAAAAGAGGACGTATAAATATATCACCAGGTCTATACTTGTAGTTCATACCGTATCATTCAATACCACAAATGTATTGCACAGCACTGCTTCAACAACATAAAAAAGGTATACAGTCCAATAATCGGTTGCAAAAATGATTCAAAAGCATAAATAAAATAAAAATGCAACCCAGAGCAATTGACCAATACTACCGTACTGTTTTCTTTACAGAAGCTAATAAAGGCTATTTGCAAACCAGTCTATTTATATATTTATATATATATTTATTTTAAAAAAATTAAACCGAAAAAAACGCAAATAATGTCTCCAGTTCTTTTTTTTTTTCTTTTTTTTTTTATGTAGTCTTTGGGTGTTTCCATGAAGACTAGGTCCAGGGTTCCAAGATCTTCATTTAGTAAGTAACTTTAATTATGTCATTAATACAAAAAAAAAAACAAAAAAAAAAAAACAAGAACTAAACAAAAAAGCAAAGAAAAATAATCCATCTTCACCACGATGTCGTTGGAATAACCAGGGCCAGTAGTAAAGTTAAGGAAGAGGATGACGCTGACATATTATGTAGTGTAGTTTGCGCACTTGTTACCTTCCCTGTAATAAAGAGAAGAAAGAGAGAGTGTCACAGTGTACAGCAACAACAGAACCGAGAATGCCGATTCTCAAAGCGTATATAAAACATGGCAATCGTAAAAGAGTACAGAGAAGTGCTGCATTCACCGGAAAATAGATAATTTCCCTTGATTCCCCACATGAATCTCTTCTTTACAAGTTCCCCTCTTTTTCTAATCTATTAAGATAATTGACCTTAAAAACTGCAGCCAAAATAGTAAAATTGTAAAGGACTGAATGAGATTGTTAAATCCAATTACTCGTGTACAATAACATCAGGGAATTCAAAGTTTCTCAAACGGCCTTAAGTTCTGCCCGACACTTCTTGGCCTGAGGAAGATGGGTGGGGGGGGGGGGGTGACCCCATAGAATAAGCCATGATTGGCTCAATACATGCTTTCAAGAATTGCTGCTATTAAAACACAAAAATATGATATGCAGATGGGGTAGTCTTTATTGAAACATTTAGTTCAACTGGTTCATCAATCGGCACCAAGCATAGAGATCATTATCATGTCTTTTCCGTTTAAAACAAAAAAGTTGAGCAGCATGATGGCTTAGTGGTTAGCACTTCTGCCTCACAGCACTGGGGTCATGGATTTAATTCCCGACCATGGTCTTATCTGTGTAGGGTTTGTATGTTCTCCCCATGTTTGCGTGGGTTTCCTCCGGGTGCTCTGGTTTCCTCCCACACTCCGAAAACATACTAGTAGGTTAATTGGCTGCTATTAAATTGACCTTAATCTCTGTCTGTGTGTGTGTGTGTGTGTATGTTAGGGAATTTAGACTGTAAGCTCCAATGGGGCAGGGACTGATGTGAGTGAGTTCTCTGTACAGCGCTGCGGAATTAGTGGCACTATAATAATAGCTGATGGTGAAGTTCTTGTTTTTAAAATTGGAACAACTGTATTGTGGGCTAAAGTCTACTCCATCTGCACTTTTTGCTATATTATTGTTGTGTATCTAAATCTACTAAAACGGTGGGTAGGTTTCCCGTACCTGTCAAATGCCAATGAAACTAATGGAGCTGCAGACCTTTATGATGGTGTTGTAAACTCAGTAAACTGCTAGCAGGTGAATGCTTTTTTTTTTCTTAGCTATTAAATGAAATCGCTAAGTCTCATTCATCAATGGGCCGGATGACACTACAAGCAGAGACTAATTTACATGTGTAAAACAAAATGATCTATTAGAGTCATTTGTTCCTGTTTACTGTGGACTGTAGAACAATCTATAATAAGAAGCTATGTGGACGCAAGGCAACATTTACTATGGCACAGTCATAGCTCACTGAGTAAGACATAATGTGCATTTAGCATATCCAGAAATATGTAGATATTAAGTCATATCTCATTTGATCTATAAAGTCAGAGTAATGTAGCTGCTTTATAATAGGAATGTCAGGTGATATATTTAAAGAGATTGTGTTTTCTAAAGCTGCCAACGTGGATTTGACCGATTCAAGTTCTGGGCATCTTGTACATACGATGTTTGTAGCCGTATTATTTGCACCAGCTGCAGTGCAGATGTAAGTGCTGACTGATAGTGATGACTGATACGGCAACGTCTGCATGCCGCTACCTAACACAGAACATGTGTATGCATGTAAGAGAAACTATAACAATCGATTGTATGTACAGTACACATTAAGCACGTTGTAATTTATGTATTTAATGTAAAAAAAAAAAAAATGAAAACAAATTTTTATTATTGATTATAGTAATAAGATTTGTTCATTTATTTTTATAAAATATTTTTTTTCCATGCCTTCTGATGTCATACATTGCACATAGGTATGTGCATTTCCTGCAGATTGTTCTGCCCATCAAACGTTAGCCAGATTCAAATGGAAATGTATATATTAAGATCCGCTCAGAGGCGCAACTACCATTGCTGCAGCAGGTGCGGAACACCGGGGCCAATGGAGATAATGGGGCCCGCTGCACAGAACTGTGGGCCCCGGCTCCTTCCTCCCCGCATCGGGGCCCACAGCTCACTAGTTCAGCCTCTGGATCCGCTTGCATTTGAATACCAACGTACGTGCGCACAAGTTACGTGTGAGTTTTTTAAATGCAAGTTGTGTTCAGGTTACGTCTGAAGATAAATCGGGCCCATAGTGTCTGTGTCAGGGCTTCAACATTCACACCTAATATGTTGCAGTGAATGATGATTCATGGGTACAGATTATGTGGACAATATGTGCTACCTGATGACAGACAGATAAATTGCTTTGGCTGTGAATAGGTCGGGGTATTTGGGATGATGGGAAAACACTTTGTGTGCCATGTGGGGATGTTCACTGCAATAAACTCTGCTCCATCTGCAACACGTGGGAAAGATCAATGCAAAACTCTAAAAGAGATTACTGCAGAGAAAAGTCCCCCACGTCACATCTCAACATGTCAGTTCTTGCAAAGTTTGCGTCATCATTTTCCTTTACATAAGAACTCTCCCACTATGTAAAACAAGACTTTGTCAAATCAAGCTTATAAAATTCCTAAACAATCTTTGTAAACTCCCTGGACTATTCTGCTGGATTGCCACGCCCTTAAACAGTCCATTCAAAACTTACTTTATTCTCCTTCCATACTTAAAAAAAATCCCTCTGGCCTCAAATCCAACATAAGATATAGATTGTAAGCTTTCGAGCAACGCCCTGTTACAGCTTTATCGGTCTACTAGTACCCAGTCTCATTTTATTACTGTGTATGTTCCCAGTTGTACAGCCCTGCCGAGTATGCTGGCATTTTAGAAATAAATGTTATTAAATAAATCAGTCATTAATAGGTGACTTATTTGTAAAGCTGCTGACATGCTGTGATATTATTTATGTAACATGTCTCTATAGAGAACAGCTAATACTAAAACAATGTAGTTTGGTTGCACTAGGCTTAAGAATAGATTACCTTCATTAAATAAATACAATGAATTTTAATGTGCATTTATTGATCACACTGCAAAATGCAGTTTAAGACAAGAACTGCCTGATCTTGGATCCACTTACCAATACCAATCACTTCCCTGTAAATCATGCTGCTGACATAATTTATGGCTTGATAAAGATATAAGTGAATGGTAAGGTATGCTGGATTGCGTACCAAAGATCGTCACAGACTGGGGGCGTATATTTACTAAACGGCGGGTTTGAAAAAATGGAGATGTTGGCTATAGCAACCAATCAGACTCTAGTTGTCATTTTGTAGCGTGCACTAAATTAGTAAAAGCTAGAATCTGATTGGTTGCTATAGGCAACATCTTCACTTTCTCAAACCCACAGATGAGTAAATACACTCCTGGGAGTAATGTGAGGTAATGTGAATACAGATTACAGAGAAAAATACATAGAATAACCAATAGGTCGAAATAGACTCCCCATTTAGTGATTAGTTTTTTGTGCTCACTTTTTAAGTGTTGTTTTTTAAGTGTTTTCATTTTTTCTCTGCATTATTGCATGTATGGGGTTGGGAGTAGGAGGAATGGTTGTTTAAGTTATGATAGACCTTTGTTTGCCTTACCTGTATTATGTATCAATGGAAGTTCTAAAATCTTCTTTAGTATTGTATATAATTTTACCATTGTTTTAAGACACCGATGTACGGTACACACTTAGATTACCTGTATAAGAGGGAACTCTGATTTGGGAACTGGCTGTTCCATCTCCACCTTCACTAAACGCTCGCACTTCTATGATATAAAAACCAACATCGGGAAGCAATACTACAGCTGACGTTGTCTGTGTTTGGATGACTTGACTGTTGCTGTGACCTTCTTGTCTCAACATGACCTATGGATGAAGAAATGGAACAATTGCCTGTTATGCCTTAATTTAAAGGTAGAACACCAGATTGGAGCCTTAAACAGGGGCCACGGAACTGTGACCTTTCGTAAACTCACTATAAGCTTCAATACAAAAATAAAGCATACAGAGAATAATGGAGATTCCATTGTGTCCAAGCTTGTGAAACATAACAAAAGCAACACATGTTAGTCGCCACATTTATCCTATAATTTTAACATTCCATTCAGTTCTATAGTATCTGTTTTGAAATGTGTACTCTGATTTTCCTTAAGTTACAGTACATATAAGAAGATGATTAAGGAAGAAAACACTGTAGCACTTAAACAGGCTGCAAGTAGAATGGCATAATTTTTCATAATAACACTGAAGAACTATGGTCTCTCTTTGCTAATGGATGAAAATGTGGTTCAAAATATTCATTCATCTATCCCATATCAAACTCTTAAACTGGAGATTATTTATTTGGGGCAGCACGGTGGCTCAGTGGTTAGCACTTCAGCCTCACAGCACTAGGGTCATGAGTTCAATTCCCGACCATGGCCTTATCTGTGTGGAGTTTGTATGTTCTCCCCGTGTTTGCCTGGGTTTCCTCCCACACTCCCAAAACATACTGGTAGGTTAATTGGCTGCTATAATTTTTTTTTACCCTAGTCTCTCTCTCTCTCTCTGTCTGTCTATGTGTGTGTTAGGGAATTTAGACTGTAAGCTCCAATGTGGCAGGGACTGATGTGAATGAGGTCTCTGTACAGCGCTGCGGAATCAGTGGCGCTATATAAATAAATGATGATGATGATATTTAAACCCCATTACAGGTGCAGGTGATAATGTGACTTCCCCAGAATACTAAAAAGCTAAATTAATTATAATTAAAGTGGCCAACTTGAATGGATGGATGTATCCAATGACAAATATTTCAGGGCCGGATTATCCTATTACTGTATAGTGCCGACACGTGATATTACCTACAAGAAGTCCTTCACGAATAGCAGGCAGTGCAGCCAATGAACAGCAATCATTAGGAAGTTGCTAACCTTAAATAAACTCAAATAAATTATTGGTAGCTGGAGGTCACTAAAGCAAAGCAGATAGGCAGCACCTTGATTGGCTGCATTGCCTTCTGTATGCAACTTAAGTTGTGTGGCCAACGTTACTAGCGAGTACGACTGTCACTGCTTGTGTTGCTATTCACTCACAAGAACCAAAACCCTTCCAGTAAAGTGGCAAAGATAGTACCTGCCCAATGCTGGTCAGGGAGTGTGGGAGAGGGGGGGGGGGTGACATTAAGAAGTCTCAAAGGAGTACTTTTATAGTCATACAAAAATCTGTGAATCAAAACTTCCTGATTTTTAATCTTTTCTAATATTAAGAATAGGTATGTATGTGTAGCGTGCAGTCCTAAATGGGCCAGGCATGCGCAACTGACCAGGTCCCAGCTGTCACAGAACTACATCTCCCAGCATGCCTGGGGAGGAGATCTGACATTCAGAGTCACACAGAGGTGACCATTTGGAGAGGAGTGATTGCAGCTGCCTGAGAGGTGCCATGCCGCCAGTGGATGCTGGAGACCAGTGAGATACATAGTAGACATCTTTCTATGATAAATACTTGAAAGGACTGAGTCTTTTGTTGTTGTTAGACAGGGAACTGGTGGCTAGACCTGAAGATTTTTGGGTAAAAAACCTTTTGCAGGACTGTGCTTTAGTATCAAGGGTGAAGTGCAGGGAGAGATAGGAGATTTGGGAATGAGATCTTTGTTCTATCAGGAAAAGATAACCAAAAGTGTTATTACCAAAAATACTGTGTGTTTTGTGAAGTTAAGTGACTCAGAAAAGTGTTATTGGTTTGTTCATCTCTGTTGTATTTGTGTATGTCAGAACTGGGAACAAATAGAGAGGATCCACTTTTTTTGCCACTCTCTGACATCAAAGACATGAACTATGTTTGCTTTTTCAAATGATATTGCATTATATATGTTATTCTATTTGAAGTAAAGTTGAGTGTGATAATAAGACATTATCATAAGAAGTGGTTATGTGATTAAAGTGTTGGATATGCTCTCAGCTAACTTGTAGATATGTGGGCCAGAGGTACCTTTTAATGTGATAGAGGGTAGACAGTGGGAAACGTACAATTTGTGTTTAAGTATTTATATACATTTTACTTCTATCTTAGGGTATTGCTCTTATAAATCTTGTCCAATGTTTAAACTGTTTTCATTGAAATATATCTACCTCAATAATAACCTTTTTCTATAGTAAAATATATTTTTGATGACAAAACACAAAAACTTTATTAGCCCACATAAATGTGCCTGTGTGGCCTCTAAAGACTAGTTTTGAATATTGAGATTTCATTAGTGTGTCTGAGGTCGTCAGTAGGTGGGCACAGGGTCCCTTAGTCTCCCTCCGGTTTTGCAGATTCACTCAACATTACCCAATGATACTACTGAATCCTGAATAAGGTGGAGGAACTGCGGACAAGATATTAAGGCGAAGATTGATGTTTAGTAAAAGTAAAGTACACACCCTGCTTCTCACACACACGCTAGGGACAGGGGTGTTGTATGTACATTTTATAGTTAAAAACAGGATTGGGTTATAGTGCACTGAAATTGAGTTAATATTAAAATTTACTCAAAGTGCTTTTTATATAACCATATGGGTTATATAAAAAGGGGTGGGGTGGTTACAATTCACCCCTGCCTCCTATTGTATAGGGTAGCATACTCTTCACTAACCCGGACTATCCACAAAATAACCTAAATATTTACTGAGGCGCTGCTCTAGGAAGCCTGATACTGGAAATTGCCTTATGATTGTGATAAATCGAGAAATGATGACTGTCTGCCAATACTCCTGTGCTGACCTGTGTTCTACAGTCGACACAGCTAAAGGTTTGCTCATCACCAACTGGCATCTTATATCACAAAACAATGAAAAGAATACAGTACTTTAAAATTAATGTCTTCATCTGCCTGATGTGTGTTGCGATCAGCGGCAGATGAAGATAGAAAGGTCTCAGGAACAGAAATGTCACATACAAATTATGTATCCAAAACACATCCATTACGTGAGGAAGCCTGTGTGTATGTATGGTTCAATTCTATCATTTCTATGACCCAGCTCCTTTCTTTCTCGATCTACTGCAAGCCTGGCCAATCTGTGGCTCTCCAAGTGTTGTGAAACTACAAGCCCCAGCATGCTTTACCAGTAGATAGCCAGCCAATAGCTGGCAAAGCATGCTAGGACTCCTTAGTTCCCAAAACCTGGAGAGCCACAGGTTGGAAAAGCCTGGTCTACTGCTACAAAGCCTATTGGGTAGATTAAACCTTAGATGTGTTCTTAAGATGTCTTGGAGTTATGTACTATGTATGCTTAATAGGCCCCAGTTCTGACATAAACCATAACAGTTCCTTTTTGGATTAGCTTACGTATGACAAATGGTGCTTTGTAACTTGGATTTAACTATTTGTTATAATAACATAATAAAAAAAAAGATCAATGTTTTTATCTTCTAACTCTTACTGTCAGGCTATAAATACAGCACATTATAATACCTATATTATGCAATGATGAAACAGTATCGGCTGTATGGGTACACATCTCTATAGTGTGAATCCTTAGAGGATAACAGCAATTTGCAGCTTCTGAAGCCTCTAAGTTACAAAGAAACGTGTCATTAAAGTGTTTAAGCGGAGAGGAAAAATGAGCATTGCATGAGGACGCTAATGAAAGCATTTATTTATTCTAAGTTTCCTTGACCTACTGTAGTCTGGAATCCAAGGAAAACCTTTGTATGATCTTTATGATGAAAGTGCTATTTCCCGCTAGGAACAGGGACAGTAACTCGTAGAGGCAAACAGTGTCTAGCCATCTAGACATCATTTTTTTGCTCATAGTTGCAAAATGAAAACAAACTTTCTGATTGGTTGCTATGGATTCAAGTATATTTTCTTAGACAACAGTTTTCATAAATATCCCCATCTGCATCTTAACTTTGGCTAAATTTTTAAGGCACATTAGAATGGAGTATTCCTTACTTCACTTTAAAAACAACACCAATTGTATAAGTCTTTGTTTGAAGTTTGAATTTATACATCTTCTATGTCCCTTCATCTATTTTTACATAGACAATACACCAACTGGTTGGTTCGAAAGTTAGATTACATTTTTAAGCTGAGTATTCACATTATAATTTGAGACTCAGTCTCCAACTGATATTAGCAACATCTCATATGTACGTAATTCATTACATACTGTACATTTATAGTGATATACAAAATATGCCCTTAATGCAATAGAATAGTGGTCTGACCTTGTATCCCATGACATCCGACTCATTTGCTAACGATCTGACTGCTTCCCAGCCTAAGGACACATGGGACCCGTTACGTATCCACTTGACAATGCTGGGAGCTTGACTGGGAGCTAGAGAGAAAAAAAAATAGAATCTCTTACATACAAATGAAATGTAAATAAATATTCCGATCCATGTCCACAGAATCGCTCTCTCCATAGTTATCCTGCCGGCACAGTTGGAGCCTGATAAACCATTACCCTGCTCCAGCGGTGGCTTTTTAATAGCTAATCTAAGTGACGGAACGTAGTGTGTGAACCAGATCTCTTTTATCTCTCTTCTGTGTCGTAAAGACTCAGTCGTGTTTTCACAGAATAAAATATCAATATGTTATGTATAGAACATTTGCAGTGACGATTTTACAGTTCAATTCCTAGGCTTCCAGTTAACACCGTGAGGGACATTTATAAAAAAAAAGAAAAGAAATAGAAACTGGTAAGAAAAGAAAACACACGTGGAAATCAAAAAGACAATTATTTTTTTGACTACATAATTTATCTATTTGCGTTTGCATGTTTCTTTCTACTTAACGTTTCTTTTGGGCTGAAAAGTGGCATAACTGTGTTTATTTATAACATTGAAGAACTGTCTGTGCCTAAATTAATTCCAGGAAAACACAGGTAAAAATGGCAGCTGGCTGGCTGAAAATGTACACAATATACGATGTAGAAATCCTTTAAGGTAGGAAAGTGTGTGGATTTTACTGTGTGCATAACATATTGATATTAAGACGTGCACAAGCTCCTAACTTTCAACTTTCAGTGCACCAGGCACAGGTTTTATAAATATCTCTCTGTTAATCACATACATACAAAAGAAGGCTAAGTTTATCATATACTTGTAAAGGAATAAGGGGTAGATTTATCAAACCATCTACAAAGCATAAAGGGGTGTTGCCCATAGCAACCAATCAGATTCTAGCTTCCATATTCTAGAAAATGATAACTAGAATTTGATTGGTTGCTATGGGCAACAGCTCCAGTTTTCCTTTTAAGGAGTTTTGATCAATCTACCGCTAAAAAGAGGGCATGGTAACCAATGAAAGAGACGTTAGGTCACTTACGTGACTTCTTGGTGCTTCCCCGTATGCCCGAGCTCGTGGGCCCATATCCGGCTTTGTTAAACGCTCTCGCCGTTATGTGATACAATGTGTTTCCCTCTAACTCTGTCAGAATGATGGACGACTCATTTCCAGCGGTTTTCACTTTTTCCGCAGCCTCTTCTTGCTCCATATCTTTCCAGTAACTAACCTGCCAACATTGACCACACAGAAGATTAATTTTGGCAGCCGTGAAGTTTTCACCTTATTCCTTTATTGACTATTTGAAGGCACCGGACTCCCCGCGGGAAGACGACCCTTCTGTCAGGAAATTAACAGGCTATTTTAAACATGAGCACCTCGCCCAGCTGTCTGGGGTCAAGATGTCTCTCTATTACTCACACAATCATTGAAATTCAGAGCCTGGGATTACATATTACACTGTTTGACTGCCTGGACAGAATAGTAGAAAACAAATGCTGACAGACAGTCAAAAAAATTTAAGCAGAATTCCGGAATGTCTTACCTCACCCCGATTCTAACCAGTCAATCTAAGCGTCTCTGCACAATGATTCGCAAGGTGCAGCTATATAATAAACATTTGCCCTTATCACTATCCAAATAGAGAAAGAGCCGCTCGGATGTGATGGATAAACTTTGACAGACCACCTAAGGATAGACTGTAGCGGGTTTAGTGTTTTAGGGAAAGCATAAGCAAAACAGCCATGGATGGGGAAGATTGTCTCTCAGCTATTCCAGATAGGACAGGTGTCTGTCACATTTGGTTTATAAAGAGCTCTGACAATGTCAAAATGACCTTTGCTGGGGAAACAGGGATAAATACGGTGATGGATGTTCCCAGGCTGCTCTATTAATGATGATATGTAGCCTTACGTATTAAAGCAGAAGATGGGCAGATCGACAGTGATGTGGAACTACAAGTCTCACAAACATATACACACACACAAATGGCAACCAGTGTGAGGCCATGAGGGAAAAGAAGGAAAGGAAAAGAAGCTGGGGCCCCCAAAGCCCTATTGATATGCTACTAATTCTGATTATTCCAATAATAAATAGCGGAACAATAGTCCTGAATTTTATAAAGTGCATGTCCATTTGGGAAGTGGGCGTAGTTTCAATTAGGTGTGGTAGGAACTAATCGGTCAGGTAAAGTTTGGATGGGTTGAGATTTGGGATTACTTTATCCCGATTTTGCTTTCGAAAATGTTCTGGTGTGGCACAATTGTGAGATGCTACACAACACACAACATGTGTACATCATACTTGCCAACTCTCCCGGAATGTCCAGGAGACTCCCGCATTTTGCGAGAGTCTCCTCGACTTCCGGGAGTGTGACTTCCTAGTGAAGTGGGCAGAATTTGGTTCAAACGCCGCGATTCACCAGGAATGTAAAATGACGCGTTTTGCGTCATTATGTCACGGGGCGGGGCCAAAATGACGCGATTTTCGGAGCCCCGCCCCCTGCACGCCGACCTCCCCCCGCCCCCAGCAGCTCCCGGAACCCAAATCTAAAATGTTGGCAAGTATGGTGTACATATGGATCAATATAAGTATATTTTGCCTTTGTTATATGCATATGAAAGAGAGATGGAAACTTTATGAAAAATTTAAACCTCTCGGAGGCTCATGTAGAGTTCAACACAAACTGCGTATTCTGTGTACAACACACTTTTTTACTTCTGCGCATACCTACAAAGCAATAGTTATGTTTGCGTCCATACGCAGACTGAGACGTATCTTGACTTTACAGATGCTTGCATCACATTACGATTAAAGAGGTGGAGCGCGGGAAGGAGGGGCCGTGTCAGGGCGTGTTGGGGCCAATGCGACTCATGTAGACTGAGATTCGGATGCATATTCACCTGCTAGGAGACGGGAAACTTGCGGGTGTTCAGTCACTGGTGTACGAACTGATAGTGGCGACGATCAGCTTAGATGTATCCAGCTCAACATAGGTTTCTGTGTGTCTTTTTTTGGGATGCAATTGCCGTCTGCATTTTAGACGGAAACTGCGTCCAATTCTACACGAGTCCCTCAGTGATTAGGTTTTTCTTTGTAACACTCACACAGACAGAAAATAAGTGGCAGAATAGTGTATTGTATTAATGCAGGTATTATTGGTGCTGAAATAAGGTAAATGCAATGTGGTTGTTGGTTTTGTTTGCTGTGTGGATACCGCAGTTGTGCACCCGCTTGGCCGCTGTATATTCCGTATAATGTAAGCACTAACTGGGGTCAACAATGTCCTGATTTCATTATCACTTTGCTTCCTCTTACAGACCCCTGTTGTCCATATTTTAATATGTGACCTGATTAATAGAACTTACTGAAAGTTCTGCTGATGAATTGAAGTAGACAATAAATAGTAGTTTAGAGACTGAACTATGTACACGTGTTTCAGGTTAAGGAGATAAGATTGTTGGTTCCTAAGCGACCCGATGAGGCAGTCAGCAGAAATGAGGACTCTGCCTTGTGGCATTTCAAGTGACTGCAAATACTGGTTGACATTAGCAGAGAGAGGAGAATCCCAGACTTTAAAGTGATGTCTGTCATAGTTGGTCATTTACACATGGATAATTTGTCTGGAAGGCAAGAAGAAGAACTGAACAAATCAAACCCCAGTTAGATGAGAAAAGCTGTCATTCCTTGTCCTCTATACCAGAGGATTCACGATTCTTAATCATCGTTAAAAAAGTGCATTATTATATTTCATGGTAAAGACTTAACCCTAAGGTATAAAGGTTTAGTCAAAGATAAAGTGGTGTAAAGATGCGTCTTGTCATATGACAAAGTCTGCCCTATCACCTACATTCAGTGGGTCAGATATCTATAAGGAATGAACCAATATATTGTATAAATGAAAACACAGCCAATCACTTCACCTGTGGCTGGCGTCCTAGAGATATCATTGGCTCCTAGTGGATTGATAAGCTGCATTATTTTGTGCTGTAACTGGTTCTCGTTTGTCAACTTTTACAGATAAATTACATTGCTCAAATGTTACATGGAATGTGTTAGCTTTTAAATGAGACCAATAAAGTTTTGTGAATCTCTGTTTTTGGCAAGTTTCACCTGCGCGCAAGTGTCTATTTTTATTTAGTTATCTATATGTATTAATCCAAAGCACTGGGCAAGTCTCTACTGTTACCTGCCATCAAGGTCCAGAATCATACAGATAATGGAGGTTCATTTATGAATTTCGGAATACCTGCGAGCTTGCAACACATTTTATTTTGAACAAATGCACGTATTAAACAACATCATCTACTAATCTGTGTACCTAGTTATATACACGTTTATGCACAAATCTTGTCTAACATGGATACTCGCTAGTATATAACCATATTGTCACTCCTGGCACAATCTAGGCACTGCTGGTATAGTCATATGGATGTTGTTGGTATAATGTGGGCACCGTCTCGTAATGAATTATATGGCTCTATTGCTGTACTCTGAGTACTTCTGATACTTATTCATATGAACCCTGTGTGTTTATAATCATATGGGCAATGCTGGCATAACCTGGGCAGCTGCTTGTATATATGGCCATGTTTTGAATAATCTGGGTTCTCTGTGGCAATTTTAAGTGCACAGGGAGGATAATGAGGTTGAAGTTTGTATATGAAACTTAAATGAAGCATTATAGTGCTGAGACTGGATATTAGAGAAAGGGGCCTAAAACAACAACCCTGCACACTGGCAAGACAACATATAGGGGGGGAGTTCAGAACATCGGCGCAATGTATCTCCGTGGACATTCCGTAGACACATCGCGCTGAATTGAATCTCCCATCGAGTCTCTAGTGCAGACAGGTTAACATATCTGCTACCCTAAACTCTAGGGGTTGCTTCACAGAGATTTGTCGCCCCAACCTCTAACGCGTTCCATCTGTGTAAAATAAAAACGGGCACTACCAGTAATCACCCATCCGCATTTATTTATGTTTAATGATAGTAGGTATACATGGTAGGAAGATAAACCAAAGGGCAAACCTACTGCCCCTGCATTTTTTCGACCCTAGGCATAAGCCTGTGCTGGATTTCCAGAAATCTAGGCTTGAATACAGGGAATAATTCCGTTCCTTTATCAAGCCACGGTTTATGGGTTAATGGATCAAACAGCTTATGTGATACTAACACATTTGTATCTGTTTTACTTTTACTTATCTTTTCAATTATGACGAGTGACCGCTTTTCTCATAGTTTCATGGTGTTTATTAAGTTTTCATAAATGGCACACTAACGAATTACTTACTTTCTCAGGAAGAGAGCATACAAATTCCCCACACACACTGCAGGCATCTATTAAACATTTCAGTCCGTAATTCACTAACTCCTCACAGGGAGAACATTTAAATAAATGGCGATGGTAGAAGAAAACATGACTGTATAATATAGTAGCAATATGGCTTAACCAAGTCAATCCATTTCTATAAAACAAGTCACTATGCATTATAGAACACAGTAAAACATCTAATGAAATCAACTATGCTGAAAAAGTTTTCTCAAGTAGAAACACATTTAAATTCTGTTTTATATGCTAATGAATGCAGCTGCCTATTTCATGCAGCACTTTCTCTTGTATTTTAGTTTTTGTTTTTTATTAGCAGAAATTTGATTTTTC